>NW_017728886.1:52862457-52902686 GCF_001723895.1 Crocodylus porosus
TGAAGCTAGTTGGAGTTCAGTTGCAGCCTTGGCTTTCCTGGTTTGCTCCCTGCAGGACCGGACCAGCTCAGAATAATCCTTGTTGGAAGTGAATCCCGTCCTCCATCCTTTGTAGGCTTTCCTTTTTAGCCGCAGGAGGTCCGCTAGGTCCCTGGAGAGCCAGGAGGGCTGCTGCCTTTCCTCCGTGTTGGAATAGATTTAGCTTGTGCATTGAGGATCGCTTCCTTGAGAAGCAACCATTCTTCTTGAACTCCCATCTCCCATCTTCTTGGGGTCACGGTCCCTGAGGGCCTGACCTACAAGCCTCTTGAGCTTGTGAAAGTCGGCTTTTCTGAAGTGAAGGACTTCTGTGTTGCTGACTGACTTGCCAGCTTTACGGCGGATGGTGTATTTTATTGACCATAACTTTAATTTCCTCAGACATTCTAGCAGTCTGAGGAATTTGGCTTCAGAACCTCTAGGATAAACCGACTTTATTGTCCACTACTAATAGTGATTGACTAACTAACCAGTCACAGTGCATTTGGTGCGTTCACTTCCTTTATTGAGATAAGTGGGTAGTTTCATGAACTTGAGTGAAGATAGAGTAGTTTGTGTACTCGCTGCATTTCTGAAAACGAATTACAGCTCTGCAATGTCACATATTCTATTTTAATTTGTGTAGAACTTATTAAAATAACAAATGAGTCTTTTGGTAGAATAAATGGACCTATAATACTGATTGCAGAGCCACTAGGGATAATGTGTTTTAAGGTTGGCCTTGTGGTTCGAGCCTGTATTCTGGGTTCCTAGCAATATTCTGAAGCATTCATTCAGCAAGGTGGGCCCATGGGATGGAATAGTAGATTGCATTTCATCTAATGCTCCTGGTTTCTTGCATTTTCCTAAAGACTTCATTGGATTTAGGAGCTGTAAAGCTATAAGGCCCACTGTAATCATCTACTCTGACTTCCTGTGTAGTAGTAGCCAGAAATTTTCACATAGTAACTTGTGTTTTTAGCCAAGTAGTGTGAGGTTAAATTAGAATGCATCTTCCTAAATGGACATCTGGAAGATTTAAGGAGTCCAAGTGAAAAATAATTTACTACATCCCTGGGCAATCTGTTTGAGTTAATTGTCCTCACTGTTAAAATGTATCTTAATGCCAGTTGAATTTTGTTGATTTTTTTTTTTTAAGCTGTTGGATCTTGCACTCTTATTTGCTAAATTAAAGAGCCTTATAGTACTGGGTCATCTCTCCCAGTATGCATACTAACAGTCTATGTCCAGTCTCCTCTTAACCTTCTCTTCAAGTAATAACTTAAGCTGTTTCATTGTCCTTGTTAAGCCTGTCATCCAGACCATGAATCACAGTTTTAGACAGAAATTGGGAATTAAACTGTATTAGTTCATTTGGTCCTTTCCAGTCTGAGGTGTTAGTTGTAGTAACCTTTCTGCACCGCCCCCCCCCCCGCCATGAGGCTGTTCTGTGAATTAACTATTACTAATGGTTTACCTTTTTGGATGAGTCCTGTTCTAAGCTTGTGCTGAATAACTTTATGCATTTATTTAGTATTCAGAAATAAGCCTTCATGCAGTATATGGTAAGTAAATTCTTTCAAAATGTAAATATGAAGAAATGCTTTTTGAGGTCTTTTAACTGATATTTGCATGATGCCTTTACTGTCTGTACATTTGTACCAACTCTTCAAGAACAAAGAGAGATGCTTCTTTTTTCATCTGTGTAAGGCTACTTGAGAATTTTGTTTTGAAATGCTTGAAGATGAAGGCATTTTCATTTATTTAACAATATTTACGTGTTTAACAGTAATTAACTGATCCTTTTTTCTTTTCTTCAAAAAACAATGAACAAGTTTTCCCCCATTGTGTTCAATGATCTCTAAACACCGGCCGATATAACATTTTAGTATGGAATTTTCAGAGTTAATGTAAACATTGATTTTCTTTGAAGCATGTTACCAGTAATATTATTTCATCTTCAAGTTGAGTCCTGGGTGTGCATTTTCAGCCAGTTCTGCCTCTCTCTCTTTTGCCATTTAAACATACTTGATTATTTACTTAACAGATACCCTCTGTCTTCTAGGAACTTTTTCCAGCCAACCGGCAGACTGTGGAACACTTTGCCAAGTACTTCACTGATGCAGGTCTAAAAGAGCTCTCGGACTTCCTCAGAGTCCAGCAGTCACTAGGAACTCGTAAAGAGCTTCAAAAAGAGCTACAAGAACGTCTCTCTCAGGAATGCCCAATTAAAGAGGTGGAGGGTTTTTTTCCAACTTTTACTTGCATGTTCATGCTATTGCTTTTGTATTCAGGCTTAAATGAACAGTTACTATAGCGAAATATATTTACATCAGTAGGGTTTTCTAGTGTTCTCAGTATTATTTTCAATCTGCATCCCCTTCTCCCCAAAATACGGTTTTGTCCTGTGTTGTAAAGAATTGTTAAAATTGCTTTAGTTTCCCTTATTAAAGACTTTAAAAATGAATGTGTAGTGTGTGTTACTATAAAGAAATTGAGAAGCATTCTGTATCTGATTGCAGTTAATTATACTTTAGTGTTCCAGTATAAATTCCATTTTGTTTAGGATCTGTACATTGTATATTTAGATAGGAACTGCTCTATTTCTTTGTAACCAAATGACACGGCTAAAACAGAATCTGACAAATCTTTCTTTTCCAATGTGTCTGTTTTTTTTGTTTCATGTTGCTTTGTCTGTACGTCATTGCAATACTGGTAAAGCACTGCAAAATGCTTTTTCATCAGAATGGTTTCTAGGTGATTGGAAATGTTGCGGGAGACATCATTTTCTTTCTCCTCCAGGTAGTGCTTTACATGAAAGAGGAAATGAAGAGGAATGATCTGCCAGAGCCTGCAGTGATTGGACTCCTGTGGACCTGTATAATGAATGCTGTTGAATGGAACAAGAAAGAAGAACTGGTTGCTGAACAAGCACTTAAACATCTAAAGGTATGTTTGCAGGGAGAAAAGAGGGTTAAGTATAACATGTGTATGTATTTGACAGATATCAAATTTTTTCATGTTTAAGTCTATATCACTGATTCTCAACCATGGTGCTGTGGCACCCTGGGATGTTTGAGATCCTTTAAAGGGTGCCTCAAGGTGCCACACAATGTTAGCACTGTTAGGTGTACATACATGATTCACAAGATGAACTCAGGTACTTTGAACAGGAATCTGTGTTGTTAAAAGTATTCCAGTGGTCATTCTGAATGCTTTGTGATGGAAGAATTGCTCTATTACTTTTTCATTGTCAAAAAATGAGTGAAAAATAAGAGTTGGCATTTTTCAGAGAGTGCCTTGAGTCTAGCTGGTGGGACCGGCGTACTTTGAGTCTAAAAAGGCTGAGAAGGACTGATCTGGAAGAATTTGTCTGAATGTGACACTGTATAACATCCTAGACCAGCTTCCATGCATGAGGAATACTGGCCTGTAGTACCCATATGGTGACAAAATAACGTATTTATGCTAAAATATTGCGATATCAATGAATGTTGGGTCACTTCAAAAGATTACAAGAAACCTATGCTGAAATAAAAAGTATATAGGAGATTTAAAAACAAAACAAAGACACTTTGATATAGCCAGTACTTGCCATTTGGAAGACTCGTAGAAGAGATACTCAGATTAGACAGCCATAATTCCACTGACGACTTGCTAACTGAGAGCGAGACTCCTTCATAGTATTGAGCTGGAAATATAGCTATTTCCCAAAAGAACCTCAGTATAGCGTTGTGTTCTGTGACTGGAACCAGTGACACCAGGGCAAGTGAAGAGGCCAGCAAACAGAGAAGTTTGAGCAGGAGTTCGGTGGGGAGTTTGCTCACCCACTTTCTTACTGTTACTTCATTATAAGCTTGCTAAATAAAAGCAGACAAAGGAGGAATAGGGAATTGCTCTAGGAAGTAGCAGGAAGGAAGTAGCAGGAGAATTGATAGGATGGCTGAAAGATGTTTCAGTGCCAAATCCCTTGCTTCTACCAGCTCTTCTTCTTCCTATATCTGCGGGCTTTGTCCAGGCATAGCCCCTGACCACTGAGTCTTCTGTCCAAGATATGGACTAGCCTTGCAAGGACTAGGGTCTGCACGTCCTTGCCAGGGAAATTAAGGTAGTGGGAGTGCTTGGGCTACACAAGGTGCTTTCTGCTGGATTCTCTCAGGAATTGGGTATGGGATCTGCAGGAGGAGATAGATAAGCTCAGAAGCATCTGCAGGCATGAGACCTTCATCAACTTGATGTACAGAGACCTCCAGCATCATGGAAGAAAGACAGTCAGAGAAGGCATTAGAAGACACAGAAAAAGCTTACTTAGGAAGGTGAAAGCTGATAACTTGTCACCCATGGCAGTAGGCAGTATGCTTCTGAATCTGTGACTGTCCAGGCAAAAATAAGTATGAAGCTCTTGAATCATAGGAGAAAGACCTTACTTGTTTGGCAGGAGAGGCCAAGCCTTGCACCCCTAGGGGTAGGAGGATTGAGATTACTACCGTCAAGAGGGAAGTGATAGGCAGTGACAGTTGGCCTCTCCCTTCTGAGGGGCATGGAGGTAATCATCTGCCAGCCTCACCTTTTGGCTTCGGAGGTTTGCTGCCTGCTGGAAGTCCACATCTGAGTTGTCATGGAAAAGTTGCCAAGGCTCATCTGGCCCTCTGGCTACTATCCCATCTGGCTCATCCATGTGGACACTGAAAATACTGCCAGGAGCAATCTTGAGTAAATCAAAAGCGACTACATGGCTGTGCTGGGTGTAAGGGTAAAGGTGGTTCAAGTGGTATTCTCATCAATCCTTCCAATCAAAAGTAAAGGCCAGCTAGGAGCAGATGCATCCCAGAGATCAACATGTGCCTATATGGATGGTGTCACCAGTGGGGTTTTGGCTGCTTTTGCCACAGGTGGTGCCCCAAGAATAGGAACTACTAGGAAGGGACAGGATCCACCCAAAACAGTGTCTCAAGAAAAAGATAGGATAATTTTAGCGGCACAGAAGGCAAGGAAGCAGGACCGTACCTGTCAAGTCAGCGTGAGGTGGCAGAGCAGCGGCGACAAGAGCAATTGGTAGCACAGATGGGGAAAGAGACAAAGAGCCTAGAGTAATGGCAGAATAGGTTGGGGAAGCTAGGTAAGCTAGAAGCTTTCCAAGTTAGCAGAGTCAGATGGGATGCACCCCATAGTACTGAAGGAATTGGCTGAGGTAATTTCTGAACCACTGGCTATCCTCTTTGAGAACTTGTGGAGATCAGGGGAAGTCATGGATGACTGAAAACAGACAAATATAGTGCCTTTTTTTTCCCTTAAGAAAGAGAAGAAGGATCTAAGGAATTGCAGATTAGAAAGCCTGACAATACCTGAAAAGTTCATGGACCAGGAATCCACTGTAAAGCACCTAGAGGTGAACAAGGAGATCAGGAAGAGCCAGCATGAATTCACCAAGAGCAAGTCTTCCTGACCAACCTGATTTCCTTGTACGATAGATGACAGGCTCTAAGGATCAGTGAGGAGCAGTGAATGTGATACACCTTGTCTTCAGCAAAGCTTTTGGCACCATTGCCCACAGCTCTCTCATTATGAAATACAGTACTTTCTTCTGCTCTATAAGTTTGGATCTTCATGCTCAACAAATAGTCATCAGTGGTACGATGCCTACTTGGGAGGCAGTATTGAATAGGGTTCTCCAAGGACAGTCTTGTTCTGTTATTGTCTTAATATCTTCACAAGTGATTTGGATGATGGGATTGCGTATGCACTTAAATTAGTGGATGTTCTAAGTTGTTTAGGGTTGCTGATGCTCTGGAGGGTAGGGCTAGGACCCAGAATGACCTGGATAGTCTGAAGAAATGTTCCATAAACAACTGGATAAAATTCAGCAAGGATAAGTGCAAAGTCCTGTACTAGGGAGAGAATAATTGCATGCACAAATACAGACTGTAGAACGTAGACATTCTTCCTCAGTCTTGCGTTTGAAAGCTTGTCTAATTTTATCCCAGCTACATAGTTGCTTCAATAAAACATATCACCCTAAGCAATCCTTGCCTCTTGCACAATTTCTGGATCATCAGAGCTACAGCATCGTTCTTTAAATTATTTCTAGCTCTTTTAGACATTTAGGTTTGTATTGTTTAGGATGGCAGTCCATGTTTGTCAGTGAGCAACTTTCAGAATACTAAGATGTGCAAGAGAGAAATTCGTAGTCAATATATCATGAGTTAGATTTGCTTTCTTGGAGCCCAGTCTTACAAATATTATTCATATAAGTAGTCTTTACATATGAATAGTCCCATTGATTCAGTGGAACTTTCCCCATAAGTAACATTATTTGTCCCTTTAGAGATTTGTGTGTGGTGCATGCATCTAAACCTACTTTCTTGACTCAAAAGATTAGTCAGATATCATACCAACCTGTTGGCAACTTTCATTTAATAAAGTACTTCCAAACCAAATAAAGCATTTGAACTGCAGCAGGACACAATACTTTCACTATCTTCCTTTTCAGTGTAACGTTTCAACAGGTAGAAGTGAATAATCCTTGTGTCTTACACAGAGTTAGTTTTGCTGAGCTATGTGAGGCAGTGCCTCAAATAGAGTGTCAGATAATACGATTGTTTCTTGCCTGACTGACTTTTTTAATTAAAAAAGATGAGGCAGTATTTTCAAACTTAGTTGTTTAGAGCCCAGATTCCAGAAGACAGTTAGATTCCTAACTTACCTTGAAGAGTAAGCATCATAGACCTGTTTAAAAGTCACTTTGTCTCAAGCTCCTAAGTGACTTCTGAGAACTGAAACCATAAATCTGTGTCAGTCACTGGGAAAGAGAGAAACATAAATAAAATTGATAGTGCTGACAGGATCAAGGTCTCCCTTTTAATGAGAAAAGAGCCATTTCAAACTAAATACATTCCCTGGTATTTACATATCAGCAAGAGACTCTTCATCTTTGGATGATGTTGGATTTTACCTGACTTCTGTAATGTGTTGCTTATTTTATCTATTTAATAATATTAAATGTAGTGTTGTCCTTCAACATCTGTGCCTGATTAAATGTAGGGAGTTTCTGAATGGTCAGTGAGGGAAGGATTCGAGTGCCTCACGTGATGCACTTGATACCCAACCTGTTACTGAAAGCATGAGTGTGCTCCAGGGGGAAAACAAATATTTTATTTGCTTCCATTAACCAAGTCCTGAGAGTTGTTTTTGTATCATTACAGGGTGAGAGAGAGCCCATCAAATCTTAAAAAAATACTTGGAAAGAACCTTAAAGTACTATAACTCTTACTGTGCTTACTGCATTACTTCTTCCCTCTTCCCCGCAGTAAATGACTGATGGATCAATTTTGTGAAAGAAACACTGAACCAAATTTTCAAGTCATTACAATTTTTACTTCTGTTTTTTTATTTATGTAATGACATACAAACAATAGCTCTGAAATGGTTGTAGGCCAAAGGAAACTTGTTTCATGTAGGGCCCTGAACTGCTAGGTGCTGCATACCCATGCCCCAATCCAGAACACCACTTAAATTTAAAACAAATGCTTGAGCTTGTAAGTGGTCCCAGTAGTTTTTATACAGGTTCAAATGCACTTCTCTGTCCCCCTCAAATGAAGGGAGAGGAAATGGAGAAAGAAGGGTAAACATGTTGATTAAGAAGGAAAAGGGGAATGCAATTAACTGAGAGAATGGGGGATCAGAGAAAAGGAATATTTGCATAACAAAATGCAGTCTCTAACTCTTTATGAGCAATTGCTACTTTCTTTGCCTTTAAGTATTACATTAAAGGGAATTAAATCAACTGTTGTTTCTTTGTCAGTGTATTATATTAATTTTCTGTGAAAAAACTGTTCTTCACAAAAGCAAGGGTCATTACACATGCATAATGGCCCCAGTTCTTTTTTTATAAAATAGTTTAGCATTTTCCCTTCTGCTCCTTTTTCAGCAATATGCACCCCTGCTTGCTGTGTTCAGCACTCAAGGCCAGTCAGAACTCATTCTTCTCCAGAAGGTTCAGGAATACTGTTATGATAACATCCATTTCATGAAAGCCTTTCAGAAGATAGTGGTACTCTTTTACAAAGGTAAAAGTCCATATACAGTTTAGCATGATGTACAATGAGTATTGCATCTTGTCTGAATTGGTGCATGTACAGAAGAATTGAATTATTTATATTTGGGTGGTTTACAGTCCACTTAATTTGTAGCTGGTGGCCAAATTAAGGATGAGCTGCTCTGCTCTTTGCTTGGTTTTTACTTCAAGGGCACTGCTCCATTCAGCTGCAGCTTATTAGTAGTCCCACACAGCTCATCAGAGAAGCAGTGCCCTTTAAAATAACCTGCAGCCAGTGGCTAGTACATGTCAGAAGTCTCAGAAAGCTGTCTGCTTCACAACCCCTCAGTTTCACAATTTATTTCACAAACCCTCAAATATATTGCAGGGATTAGCAACTGATCTGAGTGGTATCCAGGTTCTGTTGTACTAAGATATTATTAAGTGTTACACTGCTAAATAATTGAACTGCTAAAATTGCTTAGGCCTGCTTGAAATTCTCAGTAGGGTGAGTGTTCAGACTCCACCCCTGCCTCCCACCTTTTTAAATAGTGTGGTGGTCAGTGTCACCTCAGTATCAGAAAACTGTGTCTTTTCCTTTTCATTTCCTGACAAGTGTTTTGCCATTTCCATTTAAGTAAATGGCCAAATTTGTCTCACTTTTAATGGAAGGAGTGTCAGAACACAGCTAAACATTTTCTAGTTTTTGGGCCCCTGGCACATGTTATTTCTACCACAGTTATTGTGTTAATGGTGACATGCTGCTTTTTATGGCACGTTATTTATCAGATTTTTGCTGCTATAAAATGGCAAACCAACTACAAAGATATTACTCCAAAAAGGAAAGCATCTTTGAGGCTGGTTTTCTGTGACACCATACTTTGAATGTGTGACATGCTCTATCATCCTGAGGTTGATAGCTGATTGTCAGCATCGGGATCTGGGCACTTCTGCATCTGAAGCCTGGGTCCTGATGCAGACTCACCTGAACCCGGCATCTTGAAAGGCTCTTTAAGGATGCCGGTCCTGGGTATGGGGCATCTCTGGGGTCTGGCACACAGCCCTTCCTTGCCTTATCCTGAGGATTGGACAGGGGATTGAACCAGGACTAGGGCTTCCCAGTGCTGAATCCTGATGCTCAGCTAAGTGTCAGGAGACAGAACTGAGTAACCCTGGGCTCTGAGCCAAAGCTGCCCCCTGCCCATCTAGTGGGATCAAGCTGGAGGCAGTTTACAGGTTTTGAACATGGCTGCCCTCTGCTCTGTCCATGGAGGATGCCAGGCACGCAGCTATGAATGGGGGAGCTTCTCCCATCTTTAGCTGCATGTGCTGGTTTAAGGAGGGATAGGAAAGCTCCCTCATCCCCAGCTGCTACCACCAGGTGGCTCTTTAAATGAGCAAGTAGATTAACTGGGGATGAGGGAGCTTTCCCATCCCTTGGTGTCTGTATGGATGCCTGTCCGTATGAACTCCCTGATCCCTAGCTGCTCGGTGGGGGAAACCATGAGGGTGATACCAGGGAGGCTCCCTAGTGTTGTCCTTACCAACACCCAGGGAGCTTCAAGTGGGCAGGTGTTCAGCTACTGCCCACCTGCTTTTTAAAGGTCCAGGGCAGTGACTGATGTCAGGGAAAGGCTCCTTAATGTTTGGCTCACAGCACTCTGGACCTTTAGAAAGCGCAAGTGTAGTTGGGAGCTCCAGCTGCATGCTTGCTTGTTTTGCATTCCTGGGCACTCCTAGAACCCGTGCCTAGGGGTTTGGGACCCGGAGGCTGCCTCTTCCACGTGCACAGGTGGAGTGCAGTTGAGGAGGAGGGAGCTTACCCCTCCCTAGCTGCAGGTGCTTCCTCTCCACCCCAAGCGCTGGCAGTTGTGCAGTTGAGGTTTGAGGAATTCTATGCCCCATTGCCAGAATTGAGTGGCCAGCCACACGCATGTGGCATAGCAGGTCATGCAGTTTGGGGAATGGGTCCCAATCATGCAACTACTGTAACATCTGCCAGTGGCCTTGGAGAGGCTGTTATTTTCAGAATTTCATTTTTAATATATAGTTGGCCTGCTAGCAGGTTTTTTCAGATCAGGTTGTCATAGAAACTAAAAGACTTGCACTGTATGTGATGGGTGGGTGCCAAGCAGTTTGTTCTGATATTCTTACTATAAATAGTTGGGGGTGGGGGTGGAAAATAAGCATGAATAGGAACTCAGGATTGATTTTTCTCATTCATATTCTGCATGCGTGCATATTTTGGAAAATAGGCAAATGAGGATTGTAAGTGCTGCTTATCAGAGAACAGAAATAAGTGGACCAACAATATTTATCCCCATTTTTATATTTGTAGAAGGTAGCTCCAATAATTCAGGTGGTAAATTAAATAAGTACTAGGAAATCTTAGGGCACTTTTACACGTGCTGCAGGGGAAGACACTTTAGAGTAGCTCTGAGAGCTGCTCTAATTGTAGTGCTGCAACGTCTTGTGCATCGGCGCCCCCGTGCTTCAAAATGATGGTGGGGCACTTGAACTAAAGGTCGTCAAACAGGCTTTAGTTCAAGTAGCCCCACTGCCATTTTGAAGTGCAGGGACACTGATGCATAAAACTCTGAGGCTGACTGGGGCGTGGCAATTACCACACTCCAGCAGATTCAATTAATCAAGTCTGCTCCAACACTCTGTAATTACAGCACGTCAGAGCAGCCTCGCAACACGTCTACAGGCACCTGTTAAGACTAGAACAATTAAGAGAGAGTTTGACATGCAAATATAGTTTTCTTTAGTACATCTTTTAATTCACACTGTGTATGCTGAATGAACACTACATATTCTGCATGCTGTTTTTATGCAAGTTAAATGCTGCAAATGTGAATAGCTCTACATAACGTTCATTTTCAACTTGTGTAAATCCATTACACGAACCTTGCCAAAATCTGAATCTGTGAGCAACAGAGTTAATGAGAATTTGGTACAATTGCTTTATGGCTAATGCATTGAATATACACTCCTTTATAAAAGTAGTGTAAATTCATAAGAAATGAAACTTGCTTACAGGATACTAGTTTGGGTCCATTTCAAAATGTAAGTGGCCACAGCTGGGTACATTAACAATCATGCTGTTAAGTGTGTTTGGTTGGGAATAGACTCCAGGCTGGAGTAACAGGGACTTAATAGTGTCAAAGGCCTCATAGGCCTTTAGGATTTGAAGTGCACATAGCAACCTCTACTTGCATGGGCCACACTGGCTTTCTGGAAGTGATTTAATTCTGTGGTGTTTTTTGCCCACAGAATAGAGGGCCAAGGATAGATTCTGCAAAGCCAGCCATGTGTCCTAGTTCATACTGGAGTCTGGTTCAAATATTTTATATCCTTTGGTCATTTCTTTCGTCTGGTCAGTGTGTCACTTATTTCTGTTTCGGTAGTTGGAGTAGTGCGTACCTGATCTATTCTCAAAAATAAGTTATTCCATCACAGTCTTGGAGGCTTAAGCCTGTTCATCGTATAGTTTCATTGGTGATAGGGTATGTCTGCTTATTGCTTAATAACTGGATGAATCCACTAGCCTTATCAGCTAAGGTGGATAATTAGGAGAGGGTATTCTGTCTTCTGATATAACTAATTCCCATCAGCTAGAACAGCTGGGCCAGGAATGAAGGAGATTTTTCAGTCTGTGTTCATCTTTTTCTACCAGGGTTGAATTTCTACAGGCATTTTGGAATAACTCCTGGAAGGGGCTAGGAACTGAAAGAAATAATCCAGAAGAACTCTTCTGGTTATTGCACAGCCTGCTACTCTGGAGTTCCTCACTTGAAAAAGTAATATTCAGGATGGGGGGAGGGTTTGAAAAGCCATAAATGGTCAGTAGTCAGTGTAGTTAAGTACTTAACTGCCATTTGCCTCTGAAAATGTCTTTGAAGGCATGTATTGGCATAAAAGATTTCATAAATTCAAATCCTAATTTTTTATCCTTTCCCCCATGCTTCTATTATAAGATACCCCATAAAGCTGAATGATTTTCTTAGACTATAACCTGGAAATTTCATTTACAGTGTTACCATACCAGCAAGTTACCATACCAGCAAAAACAGATATCTCCTTACCAATTAGAAGATCAAGTCTAAGGTTCCTAGTCTGATTCACAATGATAGGAAGGGACCTCAGTAGTCATCTAGTCCAACCCCTGCACAGATGGAGGATTTGTTGTTCCTGTAGTTTATTCCATTTTTAACATGAAAAGAGAGAGCCAGATTTTCTCATGCAGTATAGCAGTTCTGTTTCACTGTGAGTATAACCTATAAAAACAATCTTATTATAACATAGCTATGGCCCATAGAAAATGTTACCTCTCACTGCTGCTGTTGTAGTGGAGAAAAAGGGGTAGAGCCAGGATATGCTTTGCCACTCTGTGCCCATGCTTTTTCTTGCCCTGCAGCCACTGCAGTCCAGTATCAATTAGATAAAACACTTAAGCCAGCCCTAAAAATAAAGCTGAATTAGATTCAGGGAACTGTGAAAGTAAGATTTCAGCTTGGTTTGTATAATGCCTCCTGAACTCCGCTTTATGCACATGAGCCTTAGCTGGCCGATCGTTCATTACTAATCCAACAGAGGTTGCATTTAGAAACTATTTGACCTGCTGTGTGGTTTTGAAGGATTTATAAACTGCTGATATACTGTCAGTTGACCAGAAAAAAATATCAACCTCTTCCAGTTTTTAAAAACTGTAAGGAAACCAAAGATAAACAGGGCCCATTAGAAGTTATGACTCAAGGCATCTAATTACAAGAAATCCTGGCATTGACCTCAATGATGAGAAAAATCCAAACTTATCAATGAAAAACATAAAACAGTGTAGAACATGTCTCATTTTCTTTGTATCTTTTAATTGCAAAGGACCCCAAATAAAATTAGTAAATCCAACCAATGAAACCACTGTCTGCCTGTCTTGCTCTTCTCCCCTCCCTGTGCTCATCAGGCATGATACTTAGGATGATATAAGTTTTGAATCTATTCTTGTAAAACCTGTAGTAGGAAAATACAGAGCATTAATAATATTGTATTGCATACTGAACACCCCCTCCCCTCCATAGCAGAATTTCCTTTCCTTTCAAGATTTGTCTATAATAGAGTGCCTGGGTGAAATCCGAGTCTCAGTTAAGTCAGTGGTTACTTTGTTCTTCCTGTCAGAAAATAAAATGCCTGTTTCATTATGTTTGCAGTCTTCACAACTACACGTTCTGAGATCCCTGAAGAGCAGGGGAGAAACTGGAGTGCCTGCAAGAGAAGTATTCATGTTTACTGCATCTGAGCAGGATCACAAAGGATGCTAATGATTTTAATTCCGCTTTTGTCTCAGTTATGGAGCGTTTATAATGAACAGATTAGAACCACCACCCTAGCATTGCAGTCTATTCATCCGTTACTTGAAAGAAACACATCTTGAAAGAATGATTTTTATGAAGTAAAATAGATCATTTCTAATCAATTTTCAGGATCCATCTACCTCCTCTAGGAAATGGAAGGCAGTTTACAAACTTTTCACAGTAGAGAAGTACACAATAGAGAAATGCAAGTGTTCTGAATTAAACTGTAACATTACTCGTAATAAAAAACAGACACTGCTTAAAGCTTTATCTTCATCACAGAGTCAACTTCAGTTAGCCCAGTTTAGATGAGAGTAGCTACATTACAAAACAACACATCTTGAAAGAATCTTTCAAGATGGGTTTCTTTCAAGTAAAGGATGAATAGATGAGAGTAGCTACATTGCAAAACAACACTCAAACAACACAGAAGGTATACTGCACAGTGTGACTGTGGTGGCAGGTGACAAACTCTGCCATAGACTCTATTCTAACAGGCCAGGCAAGTCATGTTAAAGCACAGCCTCCTTGAATTTAGCAAGCAGAGGGTCCATGGGTTAGAACTTCAGACTTGCTCACAACTCTGCAATTAAGACAAACCCTTGCATAGTCTACTTTGGGACCCCTCCTTTTCAGATTTGATGTCACCCTGAGGCTCTGGAAATAGGTGGTTTGAGTGAAAGTCAGCTGCAGGGAAACCAACTCCCTAGATCTTCAGAGTTGACATTACTTGGAGTTGATGTGATATTGAGGTATACCCACACAAACCTAACAGTTTAGCCAAAACAGCTGCAGCATTTAAAATGTTCTTAATCATCTTTTTAAAATCAGAAATCACTTAATATAAAATAAATCACCGTCAGTGTTTTCCATTGCTTCAAAGCCACCTAGAGGCATGATTAAATATACTCTATCCTTCTTTATTGCTTAATTGAACATTTCTGCATTCACAGGAGAATATTATATGTTACAAACACTGCAAGCATGAACACTTTACAAGTAATATTTCTCAGTAATGAAAGGAAAGATTTGATTGTCATTTTTGTAGTGAAGGTTTTCTTTCCCAGGGTTCTCTGTCAGTGCAGGAGGCTTTCCTTTGTTTTACAGCTGGCAAATTTTATGCGGATGTAACTCCTATCTCTTGGGCATTTTTTTCTTCTTACAGTTCCTGGATTTAGATCTACCCAGTGGTTGTACTGATGGACTCTTACACTAACCTCTCTTTTTATGGTAATCCTTCTAATATCAACTCAGAACACCATTTGGGCACATGCCTAACTTTAGGCATGTGCTTATGTGGCAAGGTGTAAGCTATAACCCAGGAACTTGCACTGGCAATCTTTTCCATGTTGTTGGTGCTGCCATAAAGCTTTCAGACTCCATCTCTTCCAGTCCTGCACATGCAGAAAGAAACAGAGTATAGTCTCAACCCCTGTGAAATGTTTCTGATTTCCATCCCCTATACCCAAAGGTTACAACCTACAGATCAAGAACATGGCGCATATAGTCAGCTAAGTCTCTTCATGACTGAAGCACTTTACAGTATATTGAAGTATACAGTTAGGATACTTTTTTCACATGAAGAAATTAAATTCATAATTTGACTTAAAATTCATCTAAATATTATAGAAAATTGTAATTTTTAATGTGTATGAATTAATAGTATATTGCCTGTAAAAGGCTAGTGCCAGGATAAGGACTGGTCGGTCAACATTTATGTACCATGGAAACATCACTTTTTCATTTTTTTAATTGTATTCAAACCAGTATCTGCTTATATATTTTGTGCCACAGCAAAACCTATGTATGTTTCATACATACATAGAGCCCAAATCACCCAATGGTGATGTTTCAGCAGGAGGATGCCAGCTGTGTGGAAAGTCTCATCTACCTGTTATTCTAAGAAGTGTTGGAGTTTATATAAGTCATCACCTCCAGAAACATGCTGCTAACAAGGAATGAGTGAGGGGATATTAATTTGACCCAAAATGATTACGGTGATTTAATTTCTGGTGGATAACAGATAGCGGAGTTTGTTCTGGCTCCTCCTGTGTAATGCAGTGGCCTCAAAGACCAGTGTGGATCACAGATTTCTGTCTCTTTGAGATATAAGGCTTGGCTGGATCATCAGAGGTTAAAGAAATGGAGAATTCTGGCAAAATGTTTTTTTCACTTTTGAAAGACAGTTCAGCCTGATGTCTCACTTTTCCCCTCATTTAGTTGTTTTTGACATTTAACAGAAAAAATTTAGGGGCGCTATCTTTTTGAATGGTTCCCAGAATGATGTTCAGTAATAATATTGGCTGTGAATGAGATGAACTTCTTTTTTAGGATAGGAATTTTTTTTTGGGGGGGGGCAGTCTTTCAAAGTCTAGGAGTTTAATCTGGAACAGTTTCAGTTTCCTATGCATAGTTCTGTAGGTCACTAATCAAGCGTTCAAGATATGCAGATAGATTTCACTAACTATCTTTTATTTGTTTTACATATACTTTTTCATTTACAGTAAAATAATACAGAAGTAAGAATTCTTTAGAGGCACCGCATTAACATAAATTTGTCTGACATTTTAAGTTTTGTGACAACTTGATTCCTTAACAAGCATCAGTATTCTGTAGTTGAAATGTATATACAGGGCTGGCTTGGTGCTCTCTTCACTATGATTGAAGTAACTTGTATTATTTTTTCTGTAAGGTCTTGCATCTTATAAATATATAACTAACCTATAAATATATATGCTAACCTTTCAATCACTGGTCTGAATTACAGCTGATGTCCTGAGTGAAGAAGCTATACTGAAGTGGTACAAAGAAGCACATGTTGCTAAAGGCAAAAGTGTTTTTCTTGACCAGATGAAGAAATTTGTTGAGTGGCTGCAAAATGCTGAAGAAGGTACAGTTTCATTTCAATTAAGATATTTGATAGTCTCCTGGCAGATCAACATAAGCATCTCTTTGTTAGTTCAACCAGCCAGGAACACAACCCTATAGTGCTTGGTATTGTATAAGCATATAGTAAAAAACTGAGTACAGGCATACCTCGGAGATATTGTGGGTTCGGTTCCAGACCACCGCAATAAAGCGAATATCGCAATAAAGGGAGTCGCACGAATTTTTTGGTTTCCCAGTGCATATAAAAGTTATGTTTATACTATATACATAGTCTTTAAGTGTGCAATAGCATTATGTCTAAAAAAACAATGAACATACCTTAATTAAAAAATACTTTATTGCTAAAAAATGCTAACCATCATCTGAGCCTTCAGCGAGTCGTAATCTTTTTGCTGGTGGAGGGTCTTGCCTCGATGTTGATGGCTGCTGACTGATCAGGGTGGTGGTTGCTGAAGTTTGAAATATTGCGAGAATTACCAAAATGTGACACACAGACACGAAGTGAGCAAATGTTGTTGGAAAAATGGTGCCGATAGACTTGCTCGACGCAGGGTTGCCACAAACCTTCAATTTGTAAAAAACGCAATATCTGAGAAGCGCAATAAAGCGAAACGCAATAAAATGAGGTATACCTGTATACCAGTTCCAAACTACCTGGAACTTTAGATGTTAAAAAACAGACACAACTGACTACTCCATCATCATGATGATTGTGTCCATGTGAACTCCTGAGGCCTTTCCTATTTCACTCATTGAATAACACTGTGCCTGCAGGAGGAGAGCAATTCTGGAACTTGTTTACACCAGAAAATGAAAATTTAATGTTAGCATCTGAAACAGTATTGGAGTTGCTCCACTGGGCAACAGTAGTAGTGAAGTGGCAGTGGTAGTGTGCTAGACTACATGCTTTAGCATGTGCTAATAACTGGAGTACTTACCCAGAGTCTTTGGAGGGTTTTTACAGCTAAAGTCCATGCTGTTAATGTAGTCCTTACTTTTCTTTAACCATCTAGCTAGATTGTACTAGCACATGCAAAAATCACTCATTTTTTTTAGGTCTATGTGTACCCTTAAACCACAAGGACTTTAGTGATGGTTAAAAATAATAGGGAGCAAAATAAAGGCACAGTCCTATGCATCCAGATTTACTTCTTTAAGGTGGCCTACATAGGGAAAACTCTTTGTTTTCTGATTTCAAATGAGAGATGAAGGTTAATCCAGTAATATTAATCACTGAAGATGAATCCAGTAATAGTGGATTAGTAGGAGTGTAATTCTGCATGTTCAGATGACCACTGTTTCTTTTGCAGAGTTCAAACTGATAGTTTGTTTGGGTTTTCTTCATCCTTGTAAGAGCTATTGATTCTTCCTCAGCACTATACACAGAAGTACCAAGATATCAAATACTACTGACTCCCTGTGTCCCCTCCAGGATCTTATGTAGGAAATATGTTGTATCCTGTAATGCACATGGCATTAGAGCAATTCTGCTAAAAAGACTGAAAGATAGTCCTTTTTAACTTGTATCTTGGAACATTAAACTTGGATCTAACCAAATTTTGCATTGCAGTCTATAGTCCCACATCCCCCCTCTGTCCTCTTTTACTTCGATAATTGTATGTCTGCCTTAGTATTTTTTCTTCCCATTATTCCTCGGTATAGTAAGTACAGCAACAGTGGTTTAATTAAATACCATGTACAAGTTCTAAAAGAATAAATAAGGTATGCATGTTCTTGAAGCTTGATCTGAAACTTTATATGCATGAACAACATGCATTTTTCTCCAAGATCAATTAAAGCTAAGAGGACTGTCATAAACTTTCAGTGGATTTAAGGTGACTGGATGTAGATATTGCTTCATATAGATTTTTAGGTAGATGTCTTTAGAGCATGCTATTAACAAGGGTTTCACATTTGATGCATTCTCAGAGTGTAGTAACACTTGTAACTTTGTTAGCACTCAGTAACCATGGTAACGATTCATTTATACCTCATGTTCCAGACTTGGCCTCAATTTATAGATTAGAATAGCAGATCAGTAATTCTGTTCTTAAAACTTATCCATTGCATATTGGAGTTCATTTGTTTTGCATGTCAGGTAGGCCCTATTTACATGCTGGGTTATTTTTTTCCAGGTTAAAACTATTTAAATCTGAAATTGAGGTAGTGTTATTTAGAAGGTGAAATTATACGCTGCAGTATGTTTCTTGCTGATCTGCTTTATACAATCTGACAGTTCCCTCCTAGAAAATGTGAAGGCAAATATAGATTCGTATTTTGAGATGGTGTCTTTTTGCTATTTAAAGGCATATCTGTGTAATTTGTCATTTTGAGACCTGTTCATGGAGATGAAGCATTTTACCCTTTTTTCTTTGCTTCCCAGAATCAGAATCTGAAGGTGAGGAAAACTAAGACGGTTCGACAAAGCACAATCTCTAGACTACTGCCGAATGCTCTTTGGAAATGTCATACTGTTCAAGCAAGAGACTTTACTTCAGTGTCATACAGAAAACTCTAGGCTAGACTGTCCTTTTGTTTAGGGAGAAAAACGGTTTTTAATGGAGCCCTGAGGCATTAGATGCTTTACTTGGGACTCTACCTCTGGCTCATTGTATGCTAACTTAGGCAAAGACGTTCAGCCAGGAGCCATATAAGGAGAGTGGAAATGAATACTTTATGGACTCCTTTTTATTAGCAGTCTTTTCAGGTACTCTGACATGTGAACACTCCAATATCTGTTTATAGAGTTGTTTGGTCTTTGTAGCACAATATTGGCTTATATGTATGTGATTTGACACCACTGCATTTTTTTTTTTTTAATAAATGGCTTTTATATATTAGTTTATACGTTCTCAGTGAGCTTCTTTCATCAACTTTCGTTACTAAATATTTTGGGTTTGTTGTTTCTTAAGTGAAAATTGCAGCAGAATATTTTAAGACTCCCTATAAGCATTTTTTTTTCCCACAAAATCCTAGTCAGTGCATTTCAGGAAGAGTAGACAGTGATCCCAATTTATCCTATCATCTGTGGTCCTGAGCAAGCACCCCCAGAGTGACACTGCACCATTTTAGAAACTAAAATGGGATATAAAAGGATCTCCATGCTACAGGTGGAGATCTCCATATCCCCAGTAAAGGAATACTAATTATGAAGTATGTTAGAAGAATGTTGAGTTTCTAGCAGTCAGGAGGGAAAAAAATTGAAATAAAACCAAAACACATGGTTTTACCTTGCTAGGCCTCAGAACACTTAAACTGACAGTGCCACCCATATTCTCAGTTATGGGTTTTTAATCGCCGCCTAGAGTTTATTTACACATTTGTATACCAATTCATCATGAGGAAAAGCAATTCTCACTCGTATCCAATTCAGGTTCTAGTGCATATTCTGATGAAGAGCTTTGAAAGATGATTAAATTGTTGCATTAAATGTATGCAATACACAAACTTTTTCTCCGGGAAAGAATAATGCATTTTAGGGAAAGGGGCTTGTACACATTTTTCAAGCACGCGTCACATCCTCCTTTGACAATATATATTACACAACTTGTCACATTACACTGGACTGGCATCTTTAAAGTTTAGCTGACTTTTATATTAAACTTTCTTTTGCATATCCTCTAACCTAACTGGTATATTCACTTGGTATATGCCATCTTTCTGCTTCAGCATAAACTTAAAAAGCTTTGAAGTTTGATAGCGGCATTATAGTAGCATAATTAACATTGCATCAGCAGAATTTATGAAAAGTATAATCCCTGACCAGTGACTGTGAGAAACTAATGTTGTTTGTGTGGTCAGTGTATATCACTTCTGGTTCCAGCTGTCTTGTTATTGCATCAATTTTCCATTTTAAATAATGAGATTATCCTGTTGCCTGTCTGTGCTGCTGTAGTTACTGTCAATATCCTTTTATATCCCATTTTAGTCTTTAAAATGGTGCAGTGTCACTCTGTGGGTGCTTGCTCAGTATCACTGCAGCCTTGTCTGCCCTCTGAGAGTGCCCCAGAAGCCAGGCCAGCCGTGGCTTCTAGAACAGGACGGGCCCCGGGTTCCATTCCACTACTTTTCCGGTTGGGGGGTGGGGGCGGTGTTGATGCGCAGGGGTCCATCTTTTTTTGGTTTTTTACTCTTTTTCACATGTAGGGTACCCATTTCATGAAACAGGGTCAATTTTTCATTGTTGTGCTTTTTGGGGTTTTTTTTTTTTTACTCACATGGTGCCTGTTTTGCAAAACACAATCCATTTTTCATTTTTTGGGGAGTTTTCTGATGCGCGGGGTGCCCTTCTTGCAAAATAGGGTCCATTTTGGGTTTTTATCGTTTTTTGTTTTTTTGATGTGCGGGGCTCCCATTTCACGAAACAGAGTCCATTTTCCTTTTTTTCTCCTTTTTTTGACACAGATGGTGCCTGTTTCGCGAAAAGGCATCAATTTTTCATTTTTGTGCTTTGGGGGGGGTTGACGCACAGGGTGCTTGTTTCACAAAACAGAGTCATTATTTTGGTTGGGGGGGTGGGAATTGACACCTGGGGTTCCTGTTTTGCAAAACACAGTCTGTTTTGGCTTTTTTTTCTGCTTTTTTTTGATGTGCAGGGTGCTTGTTTTGTGAAACGGTGTCCACTTTTTTGTTGTTTCACTCTTCGAGAGGGGGTGTTATGCGTGGGCTGCCCAATTCACAAAATGGAGACCCTGGCCTTTCAGTGCCTCCCTGGTTTTTGGCAGCCATGACTTGGGGAGCTAGCATGTAGTTCTGCTCCTGAGGGATTAACTTTACCTCTTGTTGGGGAGAACAAGTGCAACCCAAAGCTCCAAGCAACAGATGGACAGCTCTGCTTTACTACAGACATTTATTGGGGGCAAGGCCCCCTCTAAAGGGTTAAGCCTCTCTCCCCAGTCCCATCCGCACAGCTCAGAACATCCCCAAAGGTTGTTCCCTTTTCTTTTTTTAGTCTGCCCTACTTCTGAGCCCCAAGGCTGCTCTGTCAGGCCCTCTGCAGACTGTCTCCTTCAAACAATAGCCTGCTTGCTCATGCTTCAGTGTCCCTCATCTAGCTTTCCTAAAAGTCTCTTGGGCATCACTAGCATTCCTGACTTCTGTCGGTATATCAACAAAGCTATTCAATTCTCTATAGATGGGAGTGCCTTCTGTCCTGTTTCTGGGTTCATTTTTTCTCTAACCCATTCTTTCCTCCTTCAGAGGTTAGCTAGGGAAAAATAAGGGAAAACTAGGGAAAACTGAGACATGAACAGGGTCAGCACAGAAATATTACAATAAAGCCCATAATCCATCACATGCAGATTTAACTAAATATAGGAAAGCTTTCTTTCATAGTACAGCAAGTGTTAAGATGATGCACCTTATTTTGAAACTATTGTTTGAGCAGTTGGATTAAATTTAAGTCATTAAAGTTAACTGAAATGGGATATATATTTAAAATTATTGTTACTGAATTAACTCTTCTAAAACTCTTGGTTTGTCCTGTCTGTACATGACATTGTTCTAACAGGGTTTTTTCTATATGGCTATTCTCCAAGTGAGCCTGAAACTTTTTTTGTTGTTTCAAGAATGAATTGAATGTTCCACGGCTGTTTCAGTAATTGCTGGGCAAAGTAGCTCATTACTCTATCCAGTGCTCCAAGTCCTCTGAGTTTTTTGTGTCATGCCAATCCTGAGAGCATATAAACACTTACAATTTTGGCTTGGGTGCAACTTATGTCTAAAAACCTAACCGAGAAAAATGCTTAGGTATGTTGCCAACTAACAATGAGAACAGCCTCATGATGTATCCAAACGTAGGTATGAGCTCTTATCTTAAGCACCTATGCTTAAGGCTGCACCCACAATTTTTTTTTCTTTACTAATGACACTGGCACAAATATATATGGCAATTTCTATATATAATAACACATGCAAACCACAATTTCATTTGAATTGCAAGCATCCAAAATGCAGGGATGTTTTGTATCCATATTTTTATTCAGGTCCATTTCTATTTTGACGTGTACTTTTAATTTTCTACTTCACTTTGATCAGAACTGAAAGATGTTAACATGGATCCTTTCTTGAAACTTCTAACTTATAGTTATAGTAGTGCCTGGCAGTTCAGTCATAGATGGAGCTTTTATTATGCTAGGTACTGTACAAACATTGAACATAACAAAAAAGACAGTGATCCATGCCCCAAGAAACCTAAACTCTGTCTAATCCTTCAGTTCAGGATCATATTGCTGCAGAATATGGTGATTGTTACTGTGTCTTATCACAGGGTTCTTGGACCAATGCTGTTCAAAACTTTATCAACAATTTAAATAAGGATGTGGAAAGTACGCTAGCCAAGCTTGCAGACGATACTAAGATATGGCGAAAAGTGGTCACACTAAGGGGTAGGATGCAAATCCAAGTGGACCTGGACAAGTTGGAAAAGTGGGCGGGGCAGAACTGGATGCAGTTCAATAAGGATAAATGCAGAGTGCTTCATCTGGGGAGAAGTAACCAGCAACATGAATATAGGCTAGGAGGAGATGTCCTGGCCAGCACAATAGCTGAAAGGGATTTCGGGGTTATGGTTGATCACAGGATGAACGTGAGCTGCTAGTGCGATGGTGTAGTCAACAAAACTATTAGCATACTGGGATGCATTAGCTGATGCGTTGCGAGCAGGGCTTAGGAAGTGATACCTCCTCTCAGCATTGGTGAGACCCCAACTGGAGTATTGTGTCCCATTCTGGGTGCTGCACTTCAAAGAAGATGGGGAGGATCTTGAAAGGGTCCAGAGAAGGGCCACAAGAATGATTAAGGGCCTGGAGGACAAACCTTATGAGGAAAGACTAAAGGATCTGGGACTGTTCAGCCTGGGAAAGAGAAGACTGAGTGAGGACTTGGTGGCCATCTATAAGTATGTAAGGGGTGAATATTGGGAGCTGAGAGAAAAACTTCACAAGGGTTCCTCAGGGGAGGGCAAGAAGCAATGGCCATAAACTGTTGGAGGATGGTTTCAGGTGGGATGTCAGGAAGAACTTCTTTACGGCAAGGGTGACCAAAATCTGGAATAGACTTCCCAAGGAGGTGGTACAGTCCCCAACCTTGGAAGACTTCAAGAAGAGACTGGACAGACATCTTGCTGGGATCATTTGATCTCAGCAGTATTCCTACTCAGAGTAGGTGGTTGGACTCAATCACCTTGGTGACTTCCAGCCCTTAATTTCTGTGATTATCACACAAAATGCCAAGATAGAACAAGTAGTTAAATGGTGTAACTATATCAGAGATAATAATATATCGGTAGTAATATAGTTTCTGATGCCCATTCAGTCCTTGTCGTCTTTCTTTTGAAATGAGGATATATCCTCATGTTGCATATTCAAAACGTGCACTACTTTGTCTTTTTCATTATAATTTTCTCCTTAATGTGAAGGTAGTTAAAGATTTATTAACACAAAAATTGTGATATCACTTAATTAAGGTTTTCATAAATTGCAATTCTCAATAATAAATGAATTTTAAAGGTTATCTTTAAAAATATTTTCTCTATATATTGACTGTCTCAAATGTTTTTCCATACTCTAGATAAGACATCATACAACTGAGGTATGCCGTCTTTGGCAGGCAGTGAGACATTTGTCAGTATAGTACTAGAAAGGAACTGGCTTATACGGGGGATGTCAAACATACAGTCTGCAGGCTGGATCTGTAAATCCCGATCATCCAGCCTGCAGTGTTGCCTCTGGTTCTTGGACCAGCATGCTGCATGTAATGCTGCCTGTCTGGCACAGGCTGCACATGTCATGGCGGCTGGAGCCAGCGTGCGCTGCATGCAGCACATGAGGCCTGGGGTGTGTTGCATGCAGTGCCCATGCCAGATTGGCTGTACATGCTGAATCCAGAACCAGTCCCAAACTGGTCCATAGACTGGCTGTGTGCGCTAAAGCCAGTGTGCAGAGTCAGGTTAGCACAGGCTCCAGATGCAACATGTGCTCCTGATCAGCACCATGTACCTCATGTCATGCTGGGTTTGGGCAACCATGTGCTGTTGGCATCATATAGGGGCAGGAGATGATGTGCTGTATATGGCATCTAGGCCAGTCTGGGGTGGGTACTGTATGCACCTATGCCAGACTAACCCGGAACACCAGACTCGAGGCTGTATCAGGTCGGTAGACTGAGCCTGCAAGCCAGAGCCAGTGCACAGAGCTGGTCTGGTTCAGGTGCCACATGCAGCATGCACCCGAGATCAGTCAGCATGCTGTATGTAATGTGCCCTGGACCAGGCCTGTTTTCCATAACGCAGAGCCAGGACTAGCACATGCTGCAAAGCAGTGCAGAGAACTAAAGCCGTGCATGCACTGTAAGATGCATGTGAGAATGGTCTGGAACATGGGATTAGTCTGTGGGTCTAATCTGGTCTACAGACTGGCCCCAAACCCCTCATCTGACCCATGGGGCCAGACTACTTTGCCCCTGGCTTACGCTAACAACCAAATTCTTCCTTGGTGTTCAGTTGACAGAGTTACTGTAGGGATGAGTTTTGCCACTTTTTTGGTCTGATTTTTCAGAAAAGCTGAGTATCCCTGAACTCCACTGAAAGCAAAGTGAGATGCACAAGCACACACTGACATGGAAAATTAAAAATATGGCATCCAGGCCAAAACTAAAGAGAGTCCTCTATAAATAAGTATTAACTTGAAACAAATGTGAACACACACGTTTAGCTAGAAATGTTGATCACCACCCTGCGCAATAGACTACTCTGTCTCATTTCAGAGAGGAGGAGGGAAGATGAAGCTTAAACACATATGGGGGGGGATGCATAGGGCGTGCAGTGGCATGGTTTCACCCCCTCTTTCTGACCATGCAGCAGGTACAGCAGTCAGGCTTGAAGTCTCAAAGACTGTAATAATTCTTCTCCTGTCCCCTTGTGCTCAGAGACATAGCTCCTCTCTTCCCTGACACTTCTGTTCCCCTTGCCTTTGCTGGTCTCACCACTGCCAGTGTCCTCACTGTTTCAGGGCCAAGGGGAGCACCTTTCCCACTCAAGCAGAGCTGTGTGGGGGTTGGACTTGGCCCAGAACAATGCTAGTGGGCAGGTTCCCCACACCCCGCACCTTTTCTAGGGCTTGGGGAACATCCAGGGAGAAGTTACCTGTCCATTGCTTCTGCTACTGTCCCAGGCTGAGCCTAGCCCCTACACAGCTGGAGTAGGATAGGACCTCTCCTCACACCTGGGATAGCACAGACAGCAGGGACACTTGCCACAGCAGGTGAAAGAGGGGGACATGCCTCTGACCACTGAAGCGAAGGGAGTGAAGGAGGGAATTTTTACCTTCTTCAGGATTTAGAGTCTACAATTGCTGCTCCTGTGGTGCAATCTGCCTGCTCTGGTAGGTGAGAGGGAAGGAGGGAACAGGCAGGGAGCAGGGGTGCAACCACCAGTGGAGCACCTGTGCTGCTCCTGCACTCCTGTTTTGCAAAATTGTGGGTCTGCTTCTGCATATATGCATAGTGAAACAAGAAAAAGAGCATATATAAGACTTTCTAAAAGGCATAATTGCCCACTCAAAGTTCCCAGTGCTTTTGCTGAGCAGCAGCAATTCATTTTCTAAATTGAGTCATCTTGAAAATCCACATGCTTCTTTAGCAATTGTGGGAAATAGCATGTCAAAAAATGTCCTAATAGTTTGGTACTTCCCTTTTTCCCTACCTGCAGAGTCAGTCTCCTTCTGTGTTGTCAATACTCACAATTTCATCACAAGTTTCATTAAATGTGGTATTTTTGTTAAAGGCTCAGCTGCTGGTATCACACACAAGACTTTCACACATGAAAAAGTCCTTATTGCAGAGAAGTTTGAAAATCTGACTTGTGTGCTTTGACTCAAAAGCCAGTAGGTAAATTTTAAAAAAGTTTGGATTTTTAAAATCTCACCTTTTTCAAGCAAACACTTTGATATTTAGGGGTTTGACTCACCCCGAGTGCTTGAGGATGCCTCTTCTGCATCTGATGATAGTTATAGTTTAGTATCCTTAAGACCTGGATCCTCCAGGTACTTGTGAACTAACCTAACTTTCAGCATTGGGGTTCAAATATCTACCCTCTTGGTAGTTAATCATGAAAAGGTCCTACCTGGAGGTCATGGCAGGAGGATGGCTGAATTAATATAACTGAGGACAGAATTTAATTCTTTCCTTGTTAGAAAAGGAACCATATTGCAAAAATACGAGATTAAAATCTGAATTTCCTAAAGCTTAAATGCTGAATTAGAAAGATCTGAACTGTCTTCCTGTGTACCATTTATTTGCTTTACAGAATGCCATGATTTCTTCCTGCTTGCTTGTGTTTGAGCAGCATGCCAAATAAATAAAAGAACACAGATCACTGGAAAATGCTTTAATTTAGAAGCTAGTAAATTACATGGTAACTTATGTCGTCACTTCTGTGTGACAACTCAAAGGATGTTAAGGTAAGTTGCTTTCACTAACAAAAAATAATGCCACTTAATTTTATGTAGTAAGGTTATGAAGCCTTACAATACCTCTGTTAATATAAAAAGGTTGTATTTTGATGCAATTTTAATTTAGATGAATGACTTGGCTAAAACAATACCGTTTCTCTCCCCCAAGAAGAGCAGCAAATAATATTTTACAAGGAAATTCTAGTTAATCATTTAAAGCCTGCTGATGTATATGCTCTGTTCTTTTTTAATTAAAGAGCATAAATCAAGCTAATCAAAATGAGGACAATTTCAAAATTGGATCTCTTGTGCAAGTAATGATTGATTTTGGTTCTCTAGCCTATCCCCAAGGACTTAATAAGAGTTGCAAGAAAATCCTGTTAGCTTCTACTGCTTTTTCATCATGCCTTTGTTTCCTCTGTTTTAAAGCAGTGGGAGCCAACCTTTTCAGCAGGCATGCAATATATTAGCCTCATACACTCCTTAAGCATCACTCTGAGCCCCTTCTGCCCAGTCTCATGCTCTGTTTTTTGTTCCCTATTCTAGGGGTTTCCAACCTTTTTAGATCATAGACTGGAAGTGACTGAGAACTGGCAAACTGCAGTCCAGAAGTGACTGGCATACTGCAGATTGGCAGCCAACCCTTTTTTTGTACTGAGTATAAAAAAGGGTTGGCTGCCAGTCCACAGTATGCCGGTCACTTCCGGTCCAGCAGCCAACCCTCCTGCAGGCTGGCAGCCAACCCTTTGCAGCCCAGTACCAGGCTGCAGCCCAGGGGCTGGGAACCTCTGCCCTATTATATCTACCACGGTGCTGCCTGTCCTCTGGTCTGCCATGGGTCACACACACAGGCTGCCTGTACCATCTTTGGCACGTGTGCTACAGGTTGGCCACCCCACAATCTAAAGGATGAATGTTTTTCCCCTCTTAGAAAGGAGCCTCTACATTTAAATTTCAACTGAGGAAAAGCTTGTGGGAGGATTAAATATGATACAGTTAGTTTCTTGTGTGTTAAATGGCTTCTATTTTGAGAGAACATTAGGGTGCAAAGTTAAGCACTCAGAAGTTATGAATTATCAGATTTATATTTTCCTGTGCTACCCTCATTCAGTTCCCTTGGATATATAACTTAGGATGCAGTCTTTAACTATGTGGTCACCGCCTGCATTTTTTCCAGACGGATCTGATCATCTGCATAGTTCAAACCATAGAATTTAAGCCTGTAATTCCTGCACCAAGCCCAGGAATTTATGGATAAACTAGCACATATATTTGTATCAGGCTGCCCAGGCCTCAAGTGATAAAGGTTTCAAATGATAGAGAAGCTGCTACATTACTTGGAATGAAGTTCCAGCAATAAATTGCCATCCAGCTTCTCTGGAGGGTATGATCCATGCTGAATTAGTTTATGCTAGGATGATAAACTCTTGATCTATATATCTTTTTGTTGTTGGGACCTACTTCATAATATAAACATTAAACAAATAAGGATTTTGGGGAGGTAGGTGTTGGTAAAGACAGACTTGCCAAGTTTGGGTATGTGCACTGTTTTGATTGATTGGTTTATTTTTAACCAGGAAAAGGGATAAGCTGCTTTCTGATGCAGTCTCTTGGGGTACAACATGTCCCCGCTTCCATTAATTAGAAGCAGGGCCTGGAAGAGACTGGTTCTGACTGAGGCCTTAGCTAGCTAACAAGCTGGTTGAAAATCTCACCATGATTTTCTGATGCCTGCATGTCTCCAGTTGGATGCTGGGGATGTTACTGCATAGCATGGTTCATGGATAGGGCTCAACAGGCACCCAAAGCATTTGCCTGTCAGGTAAGTGCATTACTGGGGTTCATGTCCACTGGGAAAGAGGAGCTCCTAATCTGGAACTGTGGTTGGGTGGAGGTCTGCAGACTGGATTACTCATGACTGAGTTTAGGAGCCTTTTCTATGTCAACTATCTGACTTACTGTACTATGCATCTACTATCATCACTGTAGGTTTGTAATGAGGTGTGACTAAGGCCTCAAATATAATTCTTTGGGCTACTGATACCGCCCGTGCTACAAGTGGCTGATAAACATATTGGGATACATCTGTGTTTTGTACTGTCCCATGGCAAATTCATGCTTTCATAAAGGGTGCAGTAAAACATGCTTTCCTAAAGGCTTGTGTATCCCAAGAAAAAAGGGTGGCATTTTGGGGTGACTCAAACCAGGGGAACTTCCAAAAAGTTTCATGGAGATTTACTTTCACAATGGATGTTAATCTGTTAAGTGTGCGTGAGAGAGAAACAACACTTCCCTCACACAACTGTGGCTCTTCATTTATGGTGCTGTTCTTATCTAGTCCAGAATTTAATTTTTACTGAGAGGAGTTGTCTAGTGTCTAACATTCAGACCTCTGTTGATGCTTTTGATGCAAGAGGCAAGACTTTCTTAGAGTGATGATGTTATGTTTCTTACACAGGCTTAAGAAGATGATATTGCTGTGTATCTGGCTTCTTTATTCTTTAGGTTGTGGATTTGCCATTGTAAGCAGCTGGTTTCAATATATTCCATCTTATGGTAGTGTAAGAGATGTTGTACACATGATGGTCCAGCAATTAAGCGAGAGGCAGGAATTTCTTAAGGTGATTATCACTATAGTGATGAATTGTGACTTCAAATCGATTAAAAAATGAGGTGCTTAGTGTCTGATAACCTGGTTTCTGAGAGAGGGATGCAGAGAAAGTCAGATTGATGTATCAACTTTCCTAAAATACAGTGGGACCATTTTCAGTCTGTGTTATAGTTTATGAAAATTGATTCAAAGTCTGGTTTCACTTTTGCCGCATCTCTGGCATACCGTTTAATAGAGTTTTCTGGCTAATAAAGTGCCGGTTAACACAGCTTTTGCTGTACATGAAAACTGACCCATTATTTCTTAGGTTGTTAACCCATTTGTTCAAAAGCTACAGCAGTCTTACTGAGGCTAGGATCTCAGTGCTCTCTAGTGGGTACTGGAAGCTATTGCATGTAAACAGCTTCTAATTCTGTACTGTTTGTTTCACATGCTTCTGAACTGGGGGCAAAAATATCGCTGTCATCCTATTCCTCTGCCTTCCCAAAAGAAGTTTTTTGTCACTAAAAATCAAGGAAATGGTCTTGGCTTTCAAAATCGCTTTGCTGCTTGATAATGCAAATCTTTTTAGGTCATCTCAGTGTCTATAAACCTATGTGCCTTAATTACCATTGTATCCAAGTGCCTGTTTCTTATCTTTCAGGGATGTACTTGGTAGCCATGTTCGTTTGAGACAAAAAGAAATACAAAAATCTAGAACTTTGGTTAATAAATAAAACATAATTTCTGGAACAAGAGTGCTAGATTTTTGCACTTCCATTTCCTATCTCTCACTTTCCTGCTTCCATGGTCCTGTAACTTAATTAAATGAACCAGTGTCCACTGAGAATTGACATGGTTCCACAACAAAGCAGGTTAGAGAGACCATGTCTGTAAACATATATTTTATGTGCTTAAGGAAATCTGGAAGCAATCACAGAATTGATAGCTGTGTATTGCAATGTCCCTGCTAGTCTAAAGTGGGACAGTATAAACACAGGTTAAATAGTCCATGTCAGGAAGGACTGATAATGGGCAGGTTCTTCTATGTGTCAGCATCCTGTTTCTACTCCCAAATTGTAACAACAGGTGAGGGAGAGAGGTAAGAGGGTGGGGAAGGGAAGGAAGCAGGTTGTCAGAGTAAATGGATGGTTAAGAATAGCATACTATAGCTATTGTAACTGAGTAGCACCTATGTACAAGGTGCTGACATCAGCAGCTTTCTAAGAGACTGCTGAAAAATAGGCAGGCACTATGAACCTCCTTTAAATTCTTTCCTGACTAGGAGGTTACAGCCCCCACCATTGGTACCAAAAGGGTAAGTTGTACAGATGTTTGCTCTCCCAAGATAAGTTCCTATGGGAGTGACTTAACCCTGGTTGTTCCTAGGTTATTTTTTTCCTGGAGTTGCCATTTTTGCTCTGGGAGAAAAATCCTGAACAGCTGTAAACTTGTGGTTTCTCCTGGGACAGTAGATGGCTGTAGCAGCTGTAAAAGAAAATGGGGATGGAAGGGACACACTCAATGCCCCTCCACCCCCAGTAGTTAAGGAACAAGAAAAGAGTATCAAGTTATTTGTGGGGAGGAGAGGGAGAAGGTAATTAGGTACAAGGAAAGGAAAAGGACAAAATAAATCATTAGTAAGAATGGGTAGAAACATGGTAGGAGTAGCTTGCTGATGAGAAGTTGGTTGTGATTCTGAACTCTCTCTCCATTAGAGAGGAATGGAAGCGTAGGGATGTAGGGCTTCTCTTGCCTCTTGCTATGGAGAAACTGAATCAAGTGGTGGTAGCACCCAGTATAAAGTTACCACTGAGTTAAAAAAAAGGTTGCCTGTCAAAAGGCTCAGGGGTTTAACTCACTCACATGTGCGAATGTATATGTGAACAACTATTTGAAAGAGAATAGATTTCCAGGAGAAGACCTGAGATAGCTGAAGGACTCAAGACACATTAGAGTTAGATTGAGGAGACCACATCCAGATTCTGCTTAAACTGGGATTCAGTTTCAAGGCCATTTCATGACTAGTTCAATTTTCACCCTAACATCTTGTGAGAATAATTAGCAAGATTCTGACCTAACATGGCAGAATCCTGGGAAATAATAGCACTCCCAGGATTTCAGCCATCTTATATAATGAGAATCTTGAAAAAAAATCACTACAAAATTAGTGCATTTGGTATTTAAACACTTAGCGGTTTTGTTTCTGACTAGGAATGAGAATCTCTAGAATGGATTCAGCTCAAAGCATTTGTGTGTGTCGTCAGCCTCCAAAATTCAAGATAAAAGGAAATTGTTTCAGTCCAGACCTGCTTCTGGACAATCAATCATTGAACATCAGACATGCCAATTTTAGAACAAACTAAAACAGGTCCCATCCAGAGATATACTAACAAAGCAGTATTGTAGCCTCAGCCAGCTCAACAAAACAAAATTAAATTATGAGTACAAGAATATAACAAATGATAACTCAGAAGTGTAAGGTGCTCCACGTGGGGAGAAACAACCCACAACATACTTACAGGCTTCGCAGTGCTATACTTACTAGCACCACAACCAAAAGAGACCTGGGGGTCTTGATAGACCATACAATGAACATGAGCCACCAATGCGATGCCGTAGCCAGCAAAGCAGACAAAACACTGGCAAGCATCTACTGATGCATCTAAAACAAAGCTAAAGATGTCATCCTCCCACTTTACTGAGCCTTGGTGAGGCTGCAGCTGGAGTACTGTGTCCAGTTCTGGGCATCACAGTTCAGGAAGGATGTGGAGAAGCTTGAAAGAGTCCAAAGGAGGGCTATGTGTAATGCCAGAGGTATGGAGAGAAGGCCATACAATGAAAGGCTGAGAGATATGGTTGTGTCCAGCCTGGAGGAGAGAAGACTCAGAGGGAACTTGGTGGCCGCCTATCTATATATAAAGGGTGCATATCAGGGACTGGGAGAATGTCTGTTTACCAGGGCTCCCCAGAGGATGACTAGGACTAACAGCCATAAATTACTAGAATTCACTTTAGATTAGACATAGGGAAAAACTTCTTTACAATTCGAGTGTCCAGGATCTGGAACAGACTCCCCCCAGAAGTGGTACAGTCAATCACCTACTCTGGATAGCTTCAGAAAACATCTGGCTGCGCACCTTGCTGGGGTCATCTGATCCCAGCTGTCTTTCCTGCCCAAGTGCAGAGGGGCTGGACTTGATGATCTTGAGAGGCCCCTTCTAGCCCATAGCATCTACAGATCTATAATGGTGACAAAAGCTTAGGCTGGGGGACACAGCATGATTACTATGAAGCAATTTACCCCAGATTGTATTCCATAGTAAATCCACTTCGTAATAAGGAAGGGACACCTGATTAGCTTTCTCGAGGTTTGTCTGCAGTTGGCTCTATTGTGGTTGCCCCAAATGGTTGTGGAGAAACCAGTGTGCATTCAGTAAATGTCTACCCAGGATAGAAACTGATTAGTGGATTGGACACATGACACTTCTGTAATAAGGCAGCCTAGGATACAGTGTTTACATCTTTCCACGTGGGATAACTTTACCTCAGAAAAGAGAGGTAAAGTTATCAAGTAAAGCTGTTTCAAGTAAAGTTGTCCCGTATGTCTGCTCTACTTTGGTCTTTGCTCCATAGTAAATGTGATGTTTCCACTACCTTAAAATGTATATATTATATTCTACAAAAGCTGCACATGATGCATTTAATCACTATCTGGCATAAACCTTTCACAGAGATGACTCTCCTACATTATTACTGAGGCCAAGAATCTTCAACTGAGTTTTCTTTAAAGACATTAATTTAGTATCAGATTTTTTGGATATAGGCAGAAGTAACTTTCAAAAGGACTCTAAGTGAAATGTGCCCTTGTGGCACCTCCTGGGTGGAACATCTCAGGATGGCTGCAGCTTTTCATTCAGGGGTGCTACAGGGGATTGAGGAGGGGTGATGACTGGGGTTTCCCTCTGCTGGGATTCTGCCTCTCCAGCCCAAGTCCCCCCTATACTTCTCCCCTTCCCCTCTGAGTGGTGAAGTAGAGAGGACTTGGACCTGAAGAGCCTGGTAGCAGGCCTCCTGAAATGAAACAGCCAGGAAGTGGGAATAGACTCTTCATTTCCAAAAAGCGAGGGCCAAGAGCAGATGGCTGCAGGATTCTGAAGGGCCTGTGTGTCTCCCTGTCCCCATACACATGAAACATGAACTGAAACACTTCAAAATATCATCTCATTCAAACAGGTACTGTTTAGGAGCACCCTAGCTGCTTTTGGAACGTTTCAAAGGACACGTACTACTGGCCTTTTGAAATGTTTCAGAGGCATTTGAAACATTTCATTTGTTCCTTCTCTCCATACCTTTTGAAATATCAAAGCCTCCTGAAAAATGGGTAACATTTTAATTGTTTGGCATCTTCGACTGGACCTTTAATGTCCTAATCTAGAAAAGGGAGATGTAAGTATTCATGAAAAGAAGGCCTCACCATCTCTTAGTATTTGGAGTTAATACCCTCCCCTAAACAGAACGTTTTAAAGCTAAGCAAGGAAAAACCAGAGACTCACTTCAAATTCATTAAGGGCTTTGCTATTACCTGTCTAATTTAATGTGAGCAACATCAGATCAAATGTTCTGTCAAACGGAGCCTTGTGTGGTATACAGATTCTGAGAGAAGAATCTTAAAAATGTTCTGCTTTGTTATGACCAGGGATCCTGGTTTCCCATTTCTCACAGAAAAAACAGAGAAAACCACAGATTTCCCCTTTTTATCAGAAAAACCGCGGATCTCTCCTTTTAGCAGAGAAACCCATGGATTCCCTGCTTTTGCAAATAGCTCTGCAGGCTGGTTGAGCTCCAGCCTGCAAGAGCTGCTTGCAAACAGGGTGGGGAAACCCCCAGTCCTGCCCAAAGGGGAAGGGAGAGGGGGAAGGGCAGGGCCTGAGGCTCTCAGTAAGCCATGGCTCCACTCGGCTAAACTTCATTGTTTGTTCCTGGAGCCTGAGGTAAGTGGGGCTTGCAGGTGGCTGAGGGCCCCTCTGGCAGGGCTGGGGGGTTGTGGGTCAAGGCTGGGGGGCACCAGCAGGGCTGGAGGAGCCAGGAGCCAGCACTGCCCCCACCCAAACAGGCAGAGCAGTGGGGGAGCTGGCTCCATGCTGCTTCTACTGCAGCTGCCTGCTGTTGGGGACAGGGAGCTGCAGACTTGGGTCCCTGGCCCCATAGCTCTGGAAGCTGGGGGCCCACTCTGGCAGGGCCAGGGGGCAGGGGCTGTGGATGGGGGCAAGTAGGGTGGGGAGCTGTTGTGGGGGCAGTGAGGGGCACCAGCAGGGTTGGGATAGCTTTGGGGTTGAGTGAGGGGCACCAGCAGGGCTGCAGAAGGCATTGGGAGTGAGTGAGGGGCACCAGCAGGGCTGGGCGGGGGCTGCAGGGGGCTTTTAATTTTAATAACAGATTCTGGGGGGTTTGTCAGAGAATTTGAGATTTTTTTTATCAGAGAAAACCAGGATCCCTGGTTATGACCTATATTAAAGCAAGTAACAACCATTAAAAAAAATCTGCTCTAAATCATGCTATTCAAAACACACACAACAGAATATTAGAAATGAACCACACTAGAGACACCCCTGCCCCCCATCTCTTAGTTCACTGTTTTTGTCCCTTTCCTTCTTCACTTACATTTGTTGTTCTACTATTCATTTGCAGAAAGTTAAATTTAAAATGTTTGGTGAGGAGGAAGAGGGATTTCCAGATTATGAAGCATTTTTTCAGAACTAGCCTTCAACTCTGCTTGATCAGAAATCTCTCTTTCAATCTATGATGTTTTATTTAAGAAGTGGTAGCACAAAGCTGTCGGCTCTTGCTGCGTCTCTTAGTGATGTCAGTTTGTCACCACCAGTAGCGTAGAGCACTAATCAGTTCACTGCAGTCTGCTTTTGCTTGAACTGTTCTAAGGGATGTATTCCTTGTTAAGGCAGGCTTCAATATGCTTCTAGCTGAACAGCCATTCAGGAGGTGACATACTGACAGCTCCCAGAGCTGACATTTCTCAGTTGTGTAGCCCAGCATGAAAATAAAAAGTAGAACAAAGGCAAAAACACTTTGCAGTGCTTGCATGGATATTTTCCGATTATTTTTAACCTAAAATCTACTCGTTAATTAAACATTTTCAAAACCATTAAAGTGAGCCCTATTCTGGGCTTAGTTTACTTTTTGCAGCGCTTTTTCCCCCTTCTTAGTAGTTCTTTCTCTCTCTGGCTCCCCTCTACACATGGAGGTAAAGAAACGATGGGATCTAATGCAAGATCCCCATAATTGCACCTCCTGCTATGCTTCACGCATCCCCACGGCTGGGTGATTGCAGCCGTGTCCCAGCTGGGTCCTGGCACTGGGAGGCATGCAGTGGGGACCCAGATTTGGCAGCTGTTTAGGCTGAGAGTCCCCTCAGTTGCAGGACTCCTAACCCCTGCTGAGCATGATGTACTCCTGTGTCTGGGAATCCCATCAGCTGGTGCGGCTCCCAGCTTCAGGGGAGGCCCTGCTATATGTGCAAATTGAAGCTTGATAATAACTATCTATAAAGTTAGTACGCATTGTTGAGATCTAACCTCATAGCTGGTTGAAGCTTTTTATGGCGTGATAGCTATTATGCACATGTAGCTGGTTTCAAGGATTAAGTACAGACATTCCAAAAACCCAAGCCTGAATTGATTTAATCTTTGCAGGTTAGTCTAACTAACCTGTGTAGTTTGAACCAATAAGCAAGTGAAAATAACTGCACAGAGAAACAAATGCCAGAAGATTAGAGCTGTTATTAAGAGCTGAACCTAACTTGCGAGAACCTCATGTTCCTTTATGTGGGCCTCAGATGCCCCTGCAGTTCTTCAAAGAAAAGCATCAAAAGACAAAACTCTTCCTCAGGCTACTCCTGCATGAAGTGGTGCCTGACTAATTTAAATGAATCTGCACTCAGAGGTTACATTAAACTGGTTTTGCATTTCCCTCTAAAGGTGTCCCAGGCACTTACACACATTATCTTTGCAGATATGGGAGCTAGCAATTTAGCAGCAGTGGGCTCCAAAGGAAATTGTGATTTCTCTTGTAAAGAGAAAAATAATGTGTAGAATGGGGAACTCCAGAGCACCAGCAAGGCCATCATATTGCACTCCTTTGCAGCAGAAACCATTTTGGTTGATTGGTCTTAGAAAGAGCACTTTGTGTTGTTTACTGCATCTAAGCCAGACAACTAGTATTGCTAACAGTGACAGGCAATAAGCAGGAAGCTCTGTGCTTCCTGATGGGATAGAGAGAAATCCAGTTATGACCAGAGGAAGGGGCAGTCTTCCTCATATACACCCAAGAAGAAAAATTCCATTCACCCAAGGGACCAGGATAGGAGTCCCCTCGTCCTACAATGCAAGATGAGAAGACCAAGTCAGTGTGATACAGAGGTGGCTCTAGAGGGTTATCACGAAAAAGCGTATTATAGCAGTCAAGTGCTGTGGAGTGCAACAGGTACTGCCAAATCCAAGGCCTCAAAAAAATTTTTATTGGGTGTCTAGTGATAAAAGTAATAGTTTAGAGACACCCCTTGATTTACAAGAGTTGAGATTTGGGATGTGGTGCCTCAGTTAAGCAGTTGCTGTTAGGTAGCAAGAGATCAAGGGGATGCAAAAGTTGCAAAGTGCTCCTCAGTTAAAGCACATTGTTTAGTTCTTCCCATTCATATATGCCTGCTTATTGAACCTGGTGATCCCTACATCAGGTACCCAAATCAGTCAAGAGGTTGTTTTAAAACTCACAATATTAAAAAAGCAACTTCTAGGTTTTCTTTATTTGGTTGGGTTTTTTTTGCATTCGTGATTCTGAGCTACTAGTACTCAAATTTTCAAGCTCTCTTTCCCAGTGTTTGTGATTATCACATAATTCTAGGAGATGGCCCTTTTAGAGAAAAAGAAAACACTAAATATAGTTTTAAAATTGGCAAAATTCAGCTTGCTTAAGCATGCCACTTTGGAGTCTTTTGAAGCTCTTTCCTCATTAGCTTTAAGTGCAGTCATTTTATGATGCTCCTGAGATTTTCAAGACACAGTAGCAATCCCTGGGTTCAGAGGATGAGGATTGCGAGCTACTATGAATGTTTTGTTTTGTTTGCATTTGTTTTGCGGGGGGGGGGGGGGGGGGGTTTGTGTCTAATAATTATGCGATTTTACAGCACACTCCCCTCTTAATTAATTCAGTAGTAGTCATATTATATCCCCCAGAGCCTTATTGTAGCAGATAATGTAACCAACAGATTATGTTTTTAGGTGCACAAAACAGAGGGCTGTCTGGTGTTCAAAGGTGTCCCATTTTCTACTGAATTATTTTGTTCGCAGCTCAGCTTTGTCTTCCTTAACGTGCTAGACTTGATGGCCCCAAATTTCTAAAGTGTTTGTGCCCATGTGAAGGCCAGATAAATCTTCAGAATGTTATTTCACATATTACAGAGTCATAAAATGATTTACAACTCACTTGCATGATAGAAAAAATAATAGAAACTGGAGTTGTCTTCTACTGTCTCCTTTAGTTCTGTGTTTTTTCTATAGACTAGTAATATACAAGGGTAAAAGAGCCACCACATCTTAAACTAAAACTCAGCATTACATCTCTTTATTCTCTTCTTTCTCCCTAATGTTTCATTCGCCATATGACTTACTAGCTGGACTACTTTATTCTCTCACAGCTGGTCTACATCCCCAAATGGGAAATCAGAGGTATTATCAACATATGGCTGAGGAGGAAAAGAGGGCTGCATTGGTCCTTGTGTGAATAATGTAATAAGGCTTGGAGAAAGGGAGATCTTAATTTGGGTTTCTAATTACCTTTGCCTTTTCCCTAAAATTTCAGAGCTTCTTATTGTGAGGTGACTTGACTGCCTTTTTGTAAGAGGCTCACCCACTTATTCAAAAGCATAGTGCAAGAGACAATGCTTCTCCTACATTGCTATGGAACAATTTCTGCTCAGGGTTTCACCTGTACAACTGTGTTTGAGATCAGTGATATTACATGGGTACAATGAAGGGAAGATTTTTTCATGTATCCACATGGGCCTTGCCACGACTACTTAGGTCAAGCCAGTATCTAAAGACTTACTACTGAGCAACATTAGGGAACACAAACTGTATACATCTGTCAGGTACAGGGTCAAAGACAACCAGTGTGCAGTAGTCTCAAATATTAAAATTAATTTTGCATTTGTAATAGTAGTTCTGTGAACTGCACAACAGACATAGGAGCATTTCTTTTACCCACCAAAGAAGAGATTTAAAGGGAAGTTGCTGGGCTTTTACACTAAATGTAGACTTTTCTTAAGTTGTTCCATTTCTAGAAATTCATTTTTAGTTTAGGTGCAAGCCTAGAGGAGGTCAGTGTTCTGATTTAGCAGAGTTGTCTGTTATGGTTTAGTATAAAATTAAAAGAAAAATATTGCATTATGAAGAAAAATAAGCCCTTCCAGGTAGTTTGATGCACTGAGCTGAGGTGATGGTGTAAATTACAGATGACAGAGTGAGGTTAAATGGCCCAATGCATTTATCAGAAAGCTTATAGCTCTCAGTACAGAAATTGTGACACATTGCCAATAAGTAGTGTTAATGAGGAGCAGCTAACTAAGCAGCAGAAACTAAAGACTTGGCTCTTGCCAATTCCTGCTTTTGTTTTGTGATAGAGGGTTCCTCTCCCCATTTTTCCTTCTATCACAGCATGGGGCCTGGCTCAGCTCATCCTCTGCTGCTCTACCAGTCTCCTATCAGGTGGCAGGCATTTCAGATGTTTGTCTCCTGCCAGGAATAATCCTCCGCCACTTCAAGACAAGTTTATGTCATCCCCTGTTAAGCAGCTAGCAAGGAGTATTGCAGCTGGCATCTTCTGTGAAAAGCAAGACCATCATAAATTGACCTTCACCTGGGACTGTTAAATAGGAGCTCTGGGGTATCTTATAAAACAAAGTAAAACAGATCCTGCACATGGCAACAGAGAAGAAGCCTAGTAGAGAGCAGGGTAAAAGAGTACTGCTGGTTTGCCATGTTGTGGTTTATCCTGGCATGTGAAGTAGCATCTGAATAACAACTCAGTTTAAAGTCTAGCTTTTTCCTGTTGAATGTTTCTAAAGCAGTACAAATAAATAAAAATGATGCAGGCAAGGCTATTCAACAGAGAAGGAAAAAACAGGAACAGTTGTGTATGTATTTGTATTTGTTACATACTATATGTTTAATTACCTTTACTTGTGTAAATGAAAATAAATTTCACAGGCCTTTAGCTGTCCAGGACAAAGCTCTATGTGGTTATATTACACATCAGTTAATATAACCGAGCAATGAGGAAGAACATGTTCCCTCCCTGAGATGTAGTTGAGAGTGTTTTTGTTTAGTTAGTGTTATTAGTTTTAATAATAAAGAACAGCTAGTCAATATTAGCTTATTTTTGTGAATCACTACTACAAGTACAAGAAGGAGCAGTGAAGCAACATGTTCCTTGATGCCTGACACACCTAGAAATAATCTAGGGTGGAGACACCTGTTGTCTCCTTTGCTAATCATCATTCATCCTTTCCAAGTTTCTCACTTCCTTTCAGGGACCTATTTTGTAGCTGTGTCAGTGTCACGGAGGCACCGGGGTGCTCTGTGCCTGAGATGAAGAAGATGTTAGAAATGGAGTATTGTTAGAAATGCACAGCTTGCATCTCGCACCTGATAAGAAAGAAACACTGCCAAGGACTTTTTTCCTTGGCCAGCCTTGCCACAGTTTTTCTTAAATCGCAGATTCTCCCCCAGCCTCTACCAGCCTTTCTCATGCAGATTACAGAAGCTGGAATTCAACTGACTGTGTCCTTGAAAGGGGGGGTGGGTTTAAACTCTTGGTGACCTATA
>NW_017728886.1:52903671-52915271 GCF_001723895.1 Crocodylus porosus
GGCGAGGATTCGAGGGTGCCTAGTCCACCCTAACGTGACGGTAGGGGGCGCTAGGGAGTTCACGGCCGCTCCTAGGCCCCACGCCCTCACAGTCAGTCTGAGAAAAGACAGATACTCAAAGCTCTTGGTTCAGAGGTGATAGACCAACTAAATAGTAGCAAAATTTTTTATTTCTTTGCAAGCTTTTGGGCACACACACCCTTCATCAGGCTGAGGAGAAGTCAAAGACTGTAAAACTCCTCCTAGGCAAAAAATAAACTGCATATTACACAGGGGAGGTACAAGCTGGAAGTGTATTCCCTTGGGAATCTGAAAGTCCTTTTGTGAGAGTGTTGCTCTGTGATGTACAGATTAAGTTGCCTTCGTCCCTTGAGGTGTCCGATGTCCGAGGCAGCCAAGGAGATGAAAAAATCTTTCTTGTTTATAATAAATAAACTTCATTGCTAAATAATAAACTTCAATGCAAAACTTCTTTTATTTGATGCTGGAAATATCCCAAAAGCTGCCTCCCTGAACATGGGTTTGAACTGGAGGAAAAAAAGACCAAGTAGTAGCACAAAATAAAGCTACTACCATGTACATGTTCAAAATGTGTTTAATGCCATTTACAGAGGCCTTGTTCATTTTTCATAGTGGGAGAGAGTGGTGGCTTCTCCCAAATGCACCTCTTCATGTTACTAAAATGTCCTGTCGTTCAAGTTGAGCAAGCTTTCTTAATATTATCCTTCCTCTATCTCATGTGCATCAGCGAATGATGAAATTAACATTAGCAATGATATAAAAAATATCATTTATGAAATAGTGGACCTAGGAATGGATTGTGGGGGGTGTGGTTCCCTTTACTTCGGCTGGGCCCAGCATGTGCAGTGAGCTCCCCTCCCGCCTACTCACCTCTGAATTTAGCTACAAGGGAAAGGAAGGGACAAGTGGAGGGGGCAGTGCTTACCCTCTCAGCCCTTGAGGTACAAGAAATTAGGGGCTCTAGGTAGATCCCATTCCGAGTGTAGAACAGCCACAAGTGCAGGGCTTCCCTACCTTGCAGTTGTGCCAATACATCCTCTCTGGATATGATCTTGTTTGTATGTGCATAACAGCTAATCAAAATGAAAGGGGTGGGGAGTGGGTGTTATACTTGTCAGAACCATTGTCTCGGTTTTCAGAGAACCTAAAAGAGACATTGCTACATTGGCTATACTCTGGACATATTTTCCAAGGGTTCCCCCCCCACACACACACACACCCCCTTTTTGCATAGAATAGTATCTGGAGGTTTACTTTTTAAAAAGAATGAAAGCCAACACTGGAAAAAAGCAGCAATGTGAGAGAGAGGTATTGGTATACAGTACTGACCGTAACTGGTCTTCTCATTCCCTTTCCATGTGGACTTCAGCAGTCTGCGCTCAATAGATAGAAACAACCCATCGCTAGGGGTCTGCAAGGAGTTAGGTCAAAAATCATTAGACAGGAATCAAAGTAAGAACCAGGAGTCAAATGCCAAACCTCAGGATCCAAAGGATTGCACTATATTGATTTCAAATCAGGTGCTGGCCCCTCCAGAGAGACCTGGGAGAGCTATCTGCCTTGGAACAGAAGAATCCTGATTCACCTATTATATATAAAGGGCGAGACATAAAACCCAATTATTTATTACAACATAACGCTAAATCCTGGCCTAAACGAAATAGAATCCTGTGATTTTGTTCTCCTGTCAGTGACTTGGACAAGAAGTTTGTTTAAAAAGATTTTTAAAAATACAGTATTTAACACTGTTCCTTTAAGTGTCCTTTGTCTGCATTGTAGTATTCTGGGTGAAATGGACTGTCCTTATCTTAATCCTCTCTCTGCTCTATTCAAGGTGGATTTTGAACCTGTCTAAAGGCAATTTTGATATTCAGATAAGAGTTTAACAAAATCCTAAGAACTCTTCCCTGCATACTACAAAAATAATATTGGCTTCTTTTTTTCATTTCCCTCAAGCCATACTTGTGAAATGCAAGACAGTGTTATTAAGCCAACAGGTAAGTGATGGCAGAGTTTTTCTCACTTTCTACCTACCTACAAAAATAACAGACTTTCTAGATAACTGGGACAATGTTGCCTACTCTGCCTTTTGTCTGAAAAGCAGTAAGTACTGGAAAATTCAAGAAAAGTGGGGAGATATATGTGTGTGTGGACATGTGTGTGCATAATTAGGCACTAGAAATTCTTCTGTTGTCTTTGCAGAAAACTGTTACTTTTACTCTTTCCCCTGCACAGCTGGAGAGGACTTCTGTCAGATTAAGAAGCCAATTTAACTTTCAAAATTCAGTGGCTCAGTTCCGAACAACTCCTTTACTCTCCTGTTTTTAGCCATTCAAATGCGAAGAAAGCCTCAATTCTAGAGAGATTTTCGTCACCAATTTATCTGTCCATATTTAACTCAAGAGCAGTTGGCTGCCTCAATTTCAGCAAGAAAGTTTTGTAAAAGGACACTAATATGTTTTCAGCATGTTACATTCCTGTAAGTAAAGGATGAGCCACCTGTTATTTTATTAGTAGTCATCTTTAATCATTTGCCAGAGTCCTTATACAAATCTGATAAATGTTCAGGTCATATAGCTAGCATGTCACTTTGCCTTCTGGTAAGCAAGTTTCTGATCTATCCAATCTAAAAGTATTACTCTGTGAAATATGAATCTATACATATTTTCCCCACTCTATCACAAACAAATAGAGCTTGTTTTCTGTGTGTTCTTTTCCATCTCTTCAACAAAGTTTTAACTTTAATAACAAAAACACATTTTCTTTTCTAGCGTAGAATCACCAGTCACTCTTATGGCCTTTTGTCACTCATTTTACTTATACATGTTAACTACAATAAAATGCAAGCATCTGCATGTTCAAGCAATAACATATATGCGGAGTATGATTGTATTGTGCTAAATGTGATCACACTGTAACAAAGTTAGGACTTATCAGGGGAAGAGTATCTCCAGACTGTATTCAGTAACATATGTTCAATTATCATCTAACAGCTCCATGGATATAATGCCAGCACAGCTTGCTGGTTGTCAGTCCCAACTTGGGTACTGCACTGGAGTCTTGAACCGCTCTGTGCGGTCCTGGGGTTGGGATCAATAATTGGCTCTGGTGTGGCATTACAGCCAAGACTGAAAAATCAGGTGATTGTTGGTCCCAACCTCCACACTGTACTGGAGTCTTGAACTGGCTTTAGTGTAGCACTAGGGTTGGGACTGACAATTGGCTCTGGAGCAGTGCCAGAACTGCCAATTGGCACTGATGATAGACTCCAGTGTGGTGCTGGACAGTCAGCTAATTGTCAGTTCCAGGCTCTGCACTGCACTGGAGTTTTGAACTGGCTCTGGTGCAGTCCTGCACCATGACTCATGTTACACTTAGAGATTGTAGTAAGCATTAGCATGCAACTGCTCAAACACATTCTAACTTTGAATACAGCACAGTAATGCATACTATCATCTAAATAAAACATGTGCTAAGTGTCCTGTACAACACAGTCCTTATTTGGGCTCCTCTAACACACTTATTCCTTTGGTATCTGAGCATAATGTACACAAATGTCCAAAACCCTGGAATGCAAAATGAACAATGCCATCCATGGGCAGTGTCCAGCTGCCCCTCCTTCTCTTTCTTCTTGTGCTATCAGTGGCCACAAGAGTGGGAATAGGCTTGGAATGCTACTACTTTCCTCCACAGATCAGTTCTTTTGCTCCAGAAGGCAAATTCATTATATGCAAATGGTTAGAATAATATACCATTGTTGACAAGTTCAAGTGACTATCTATGTTTAGTAATACATTTTAATTATAATTAAATAGCATCAAATGGCAGAAACATCAGTGACATCCATGTACAGGTGTGGTAAATGTGTGCATTTATTCTAATGCATAAGAGCTGAGAATCTACCCCTTATATACAGCGTATACTGGCACCCAAAATTAAAACTGAGAAAAATCCCAACCACATGGAGAACATACAGCTCAATTCGGACAGACGGCAGATATTCAGCTTGTTTTTTTTAGGTCATACTTGCAGTAAACAATCTTATGGGCATTTTTACAAATGCTGATGGAAATGAGAAATCTTCCGGCAGCTGCATCATCATAGCCACAGGGATGAAGTGGGACTATAAAATCATTGATTTTACCACTCTCATTTGTACTTTTGCTTCTGAGTATAGAGAACCCATGTTGTTCATGCTTAGAACAAGCCAAAATGAGAGAGACATAAAAAAAATAACTGAAAGAATATGAGGTACCTTTTGGCTGAATCGAAAATCTTTATGGAGTTAACTTGAATGTTAGCTTCAGTATTTATTAGCACATCAGGATACTTATCAGAAGGTTGTCAGGACAACAAGCAGTCCAGACTTAACTTGTTTCCAACACAATTGACCTTATTAAGACTTATTTATTATATTTGTTTCTTGTCAGCCTCAGCAACAAAACAAAACAAAAACACCTTAGGCTTTAAAGTCAACTTGAAAACCAGCAAATCTTTAAACAAATAATTTTAAAAATAATTTTGGTGCCACTTGAGAGCATCTGCTAACTTCTTCTGATCTCTATTATTTTTTTCCCTTGTTGTCGGGTAGGATTCCTATACAAACGAGTATTATGCTAAGTAAAGACTAGAGCTAGAAATGCAACATGCTGTGAAATGCGTAAAGTAAAAAGGGCGAGTTTCTATATAAAATTTGACATTAAAAGTGCTTTCATGTATTTCATGTAAGGCACAACAGTCATGCAAATATAAACTGTGTGTTTAAGTTTATATTTATACCATTTGTAAAATATTGGTGCTACATAGATTTAAAACTTGTACCATGAGCTTTACAACGTAGTATGGAAGCATAGGCTGCTTTAAAGCAATGGGCATTTTCCTCATTTTAAATCCGAGTTTACAGCCTTTTCCTGTTCTGAGGGTCTCCGAGTATGGTCCATTTAAAAAAAAAAAAAACTTCTTAATTTACAACCCTTAAGATAGTCTATATATAAAAATTAATGATAAATGATAAGAACTTTTTATTCATAGCCTGTTTGAATTATAAAATGTGTACTGGCCACCAGTCATGCTAATTTGGCAGTTATACTCTTTCCACAGAGTTTTCACACTACTTCCTAGTAAATACAGTGCTCTCAAGGATACCCACAGGCAAAGCAGAATTACAAGGCACCAGCCTGTGTGTTCATGTTGCTGCACTTTCCTATGGAAGTACAGCTGGTTCATTCTGTTCATGGCTTCTTCAACTGCCAGGGATGCTGTTGAAAGGCTCCAAAGGCAACCTGGGAACAAAGGATATATCAGAGTGCAAGAAGAAAAGGCCAGGTTCTGCTCTTGATTGCAGCACTGAAAATTAAGGCAACAGAACCGGACTGACTGTAACTGAATGCAGAACTTGTCCTCTGGAAAGACAAAGGAGAAGAGTGAGGTACAGGCTCATCAACTAGCGCAGGTATTTATAGACACTAAGCCTAACCCTCCCCCCAAAACAAAACAACAACAAAAAAAACCCCAACCACTTAAAAAAACTGAAAAGAAGAACCCCTGCCACTAAATCTAAGGAAAGACTGGGGTTTTTTTTTTATCATTTTACAACTATTAATTCACAAAAGACAACTTAGTTCACGTTAAGTGTCTCAATGTATTAGCTAGATTCATGTGTGAATATGGGTCATTAGCATAATTTTGACTGACAATATAGAGACAATTTTTTTTGCCCATTCATATTGCTGTAGCTAGCATAGCTCTTGCATAGTTTGTACCCCAGGAGACAAATATTTAACTGTGCTAGTCTAAATCAGGTTACAAGATTGTCCCAGTAGGAGCTTGGTAGTGTAGCTTATGAATAGAGCTGGAAGGGATGAATATCCAGCCTTTAGCAAGGTTGAACTGCCACAGCTCCGTTTACTTAAATGGAGCTATGCATACCCATAGAAGGCGTGAGTACAAGTGACATTAGAACAGCCATCTTGGGAAGTATTTATATTGAAAAAGCAGCTTCCATGATTGTTATATGTTTAAGGGCTCAATCCAAAAATGTTTCAAAAACTTCTGAGTGGTACTCATTACTGAATCAAGCCTTCATGCGATTAATTAATGAAAGTTGAGGCACCTTCTTAATTATTAACAGTGAAAGAGATCTTCTAAGAGCAGTGGACAATGTTTTTGAATAATTCAGTGATAATGACAAAGGGAACAATGCTACAGTAACTTTATATATCTGCATTTGCATGTGTCCAACAAAAACACTTTAAAGTTTCTGCTTTTTATCCAACAAAGTCTACAAAATAAGCCTAATCTTTTGTACGACTACAGTCTAAAGCTATGCTGAAAATAATTTCAAAACATGAGCTAACATTCTAACAATTGCTAGTTATCTTTCTACAGTGGATAAACCGATTTTATATTTGGAATGGCAGGTTACACACTAATGCTTGGAAAGCAATTATACAGAATGAAATATAGCATCATTTCTGAACACTGGCAATACTTGAGTGACATTTTTACATACAATGTTATATAATCCATGTGAGAGATTGTTGTGGGACTGATCTGTGACAAGCATAGAAAAAGCTATCAATTAGTTTATAGGTGGCTACCACCCAGTGGGAGTCAGGCAACTAATTACCTCTGAGGATCTGAGATTTAGTAGCCCAATTCAGACCTAATGTGAAGCTGGCATCATTTGTTTTAGATCAGTGGTTTTACACAGGAGCGGTTTCCTTTGGGTCTTGCCTTGAGCCAAAATAGTAGAAGTAGACCTGTAAATATAGTACACAAGTATAAGTTCACCGAAGACTAAATGAATTCAAAATCAAGTCAGGTTTGTTAGTCATTTATCTTGTCTCCTTACAAGTATTATACACTATGAATTGTCTCACTTCCCCTAAGTTTAAAAACATACTAGCAACAATTATAATAATAAAACAACTTTTGCAGCTGTTAAATCTTTAGATTTAATTTGTATCACAAATCTTGTTAGAAGTTAATACGATGCCTGATTGACAGCTCCATGGATAACTATCCAGCAGTTTGAAAATGGGGGATTGTCATTTTGGCAGGAGAAAAACGTGCTCTGTATTTAATTGCACAAGTGTGGCAAAATATCAAAGAGCATGGAAAAAAATGCAAAGAGAATAGACCACAGCGACAGATCAGGAAAGACAAAACCGGCTGCTGTTCAGACTCTTTGTCTCACTGCTGGCTGGGATTATTAGCCTGCTGTAGCCTTCCTCAGCCAGACAGAGCCCAGCCAAACTATATACAACAAAATGCTTTTGGAGATCCTTTTCTGACTGCTTTGTTGACAAGTTGCTAGTAATTGTTATGAATTTATTAGATGCTAGATGTAATTTTCTCAGTTTATGTGGAACTGATCTTCACAAGTTTTCTCCAATACTTGGGGATGACGGAATAGTTAGCATGGTAGACTACAGAGTATATGATTCCTTACTATCTCTTTCGAAGTCCAGAAGGAAAATAAGAGAGTTTCTTGGGCCCCCATCCTGCAACATTCATGTACATGTTTAAATGTATTTCTGTTAGCAGTTCCATTGATTTCAAGTGTAATGAAGTTGTGTGTAAATGATTGTAAGAACAGGACCTCGGAATATTAAACCGCTACACTCAGCAGCAGGTGTTTCATTCTATTTAACTCTCAGGCAGAAGAAAAACTTGCCTGGACTGTTAGTTAATGCTGGAGCTGTACAATTCCCTTAAAAAATAACTTGCCTGTTTCTAGATAATTAAGTTTTCCTTCCAGTTATAGAGGTGTATATACACGAAGTACGTGTAAACAACCACAAAAAACCCAGGCCATTTTAATGTGGAAGGAAGGACCAACCTGTGCAGTTACTATCATTTCAACAGTTTTAATTGTAAAGAAGACTATTTGTGTCCTAGAAAAAAATCCCCAGATGTTGAGAATAAATAAAAGTTAACCATTATCCGCCACTCACAAAAGGATGAATATGTTGCCCATTATATAGCTATCAGTACATCTGGTGCATCTGCAGAGAAGCTTCCTAAGAGTGGTTTAATTTCATTATCTCTTCTTACTGAAAGAGAATAAGTAAGTAGATAAAGCAACAAGCTTACACACCAGAAAGTGCTGTGAGAATTAGTTACATCCCAATTCCATAATAAAAGTACCTTTCTGTACCCTATACTCTCGTGAGAACCCTCACTAATCTTCAGAGATATCTGAGGACAAAGCTGTACACTAAGACATCATGCTGCAGGAGCAGGACATTAAATATATATATATTGTGTGAAGCCACCATGTTCTCTAACCCAGGGGATGCTTAACCTTTAGTCTGTGGGCCTGATATGGAAATTTGGAGGTGGTGGGGCAGTGACAATTAACACTGCTGTTGCTCCCGAGCTGCCAAATTTCCAAGCCCCACATTGCTGGACTGGTTCCAGCTGGAGGGATTGGGCCCTGTTCCTGTGCATTTGGATTGAGTCAGGGCTTGATGCAGCCACATGGCAATGTCCAGGAAGGACCCAGTGAAGTAGTCAGGGTTTGGGGCCTAGCTAGGCTGTTCCTGCGTGGCTGGATCGGCCCCTGGCCAGGCTGTTCCTGTGCACAGTTGGGCCAACACAGAATGCCAGATTGGCCCCACATACCAGCTGTGACTGGCAAACAGACCTGGATGGAAAAAGTTGGATACCACTGCCCTAAGCATCTTGTGCGAAGTAATGGTGATGTGAAAGAGATGGGAAAAGATAATCTGAGCAGAGGATACAACTGCCAGCAACCTAATGGAGCGCAGATTCTTCACTTGGGTTTTGATGTCCTAGAATCAGGTGGAAATATTTAGTAACTCCTGCTTCAGACTTCTGGAAAACAAGACTATGAATTGTTAAATGTTTGCTTTTTGTTCATGTGCACATATTAGCCTGCTTTAGCTTTCCTCAGACAGACAAATCCCAGCCAAACTACACAGAATAAAATGCCTTTGGAGTTCCTGCTGCATGTGTCAGGGGTGTGTGTATTTTAAGCCTTCCTCAGAGGTGCTGGAGATTTTGACTAGGTGTGTCAGTGTTCCTGCTGGGACTTCAAGGTGGAGGTTCCTGGTTACAGGGTCTCGCCCTCCTGCTCAGGATCAGACTGATCCCCATATTTGGGGTCAGGAATGAATTTTACCACATGGTTCAGATTGGTATGGACTGTGGGGTTTTGCCTTCCTCTGTAGCAGGAGGTATGACCCCCCTACCCAAGCATTTGTTAATTATAGGATAGAAAGTCTTACCTCTCCCTCAGGGTCAGACCGATGGCCATATTTGGGGTCAGGAGGGAATTTTACCCCGTGGTTCAGACTGGTACGGCCTGCTGGGGTTTGGTCTTCCTCTGTAGCGGGGATTGCAGCCCTCGACCCAGACCTTTTGAGCAAACTTTAAAAAAAAATGATGTTCTGTATTCCAAGCCAAATTAGCCAAAACAAATTCCAAATCCAAGAGTCAGTCCAGAACCAGAAGTGGGCCTACTACCAGGAAACGTTCTCCACCCCCATCTGGGGTTTCAGATGGTCCCAAAACCTTTGGTGGGCATCCTACTTGCAGGCCCAAGCCTGGAGGCTTGGGGTTTGCATGCCCCCTAGTTTTGCTTGCCCTCAGCCGTAAGGCCCCAGGGGTAAGCCAGGGAGAAGCCTTTCATTTCCATGAGTGGGCTTAAAGCCAAGACCTTCCCAACTCCATAGCTAAGTGGGAGGTTCACTATACATTACCTTGGCAGGTACTATTCCCGTGCCAGGTGAGCGGTCTTCCCTGGTGCGGCTACAAAGACCGCCTCCGTGGCCACAGTGTTTCCCTTGCCAGGTAAGCATAGGCTATGCTTACATGGACAAAGAAACAGGAGTTTGGCTGCCTGGGTCCCCTGCTTCGCTGGCAGCAGGTTAGGGTCTCTGGCGTGTGCTGCATCAGGGTTGCTGGCAGTCTGATGCCAAGTTAGATCATGCTTGTATGGGATGGTTTGGATAGGGCTGACCCTGCCTCAGGCAGGGGGTGAACTAGGTGATCTCCGGGGGTCCCTGCTGCCCTGGGGGCAGGTTGGGGCATCTGGGGCTTGTGCTGCATCAGGGGCTGCAGTCGCTTTAGGAAGAGGTTGGGGCAGTGTTTCCCAACCAGGGTGCTGTGGCACAAAGGCAGGCCCTCAGAAATGAACAGGTGTGTGGTGGAATTGTCCCAGGCCAATGACCTACAGTATGGTATGAGGGTGGGGAATGCCTTAGCAGGTGCACTGCGGAAAGTTTTTATTAATGTAGGCAGGCCTCGGGCTGGAAAAGGTTGGGGAACATTGGGTTAGAGCAAGGATGCCCCTGCCTCAGCCTGGGGGGTGGAGGAGCTCCCTTCCAGCCCCACTTCTCGAGGGGCCTCAGGCGTCGAGCCGCGCCCGCGTAGCCGGCTTGGTGCGAGCTCGGCGTTTGTCGCCCGGATTCACAGGCCGTGTCCCGGCCTGGATGCCGACGGAGGGCAGAGGGCGCCCGAGCAACCCCAGGGCCTCGGCTCCGGCTCCCGCCGCTGCTCACCTGCGCGGGCCGGGCGCCGCCGCCCCTCCCCCTCCCGGATCCCAGCTGAGGCGGAGGGATGTCAGCGTTCCATTCGTTTGCATATTCCTACCTTTGGTGTCCGAGGGCGGCCAATCAGCGCGCGCGCCTGCTGCTAGCCCGGCCCCTCCGTGGTTCCATCGTTCCATCCGGGAGGCTCGTGTGTCCCCGGCGCGCTGCGGGATCGGGATCGGGATCCAGATCCAGGTCCAGGTCCAGGTCCAGGTCCAGGTCCACCGCCCTTCCATCTGCTCCGGCTCCGGCTCCGGCTCCGGCTCCGCGCGGGCCCGCCCCACCTCGGCTGCCCGGACCCGCGCGCTGCCGGCGCCATGGTCTGCGGGGGCTTCACCTGCTCCAAGAATTGCCTGTGCGCCCTCAACCTGCTCTACACGGTGAGTCGTGGGCGCGGGGGGCGGCTTTGTCCTCCCCTTCCCCCGTTCCCGCGCCCGGCGGCATCCAGCACGCAGCGCTGGGAGCCCGCAGCTGGCGGGCATGGCGCTGTGCGGCAGGTGGCGGGGCCGGGCGGCCGCGCTCCAGCCGCGCAGGGCGTGGGGCCGGGCCGGGCAGCCCGCCCGCCTGTGCGCTGGATCCGGGCGCTGTCCCACGGCACCGGGCTGCTGGTGGAGTAGATGAGAAAAGGGCCCCTGCTGTCTCCTCTGGCTGCCGAGCGCCGAGACGTGTCCGTCTCCTTCCCGATCAAACTCCGCCTCGGGCTCTGCCGGGCTGTTGCTCATTGTGCTCCTCGGGGGCCAGGGCTCCTGACACGCTGGATTTCCCCCCATTGGTTTCTGCTCCCTAAATCAATGGTTCTCAACCTTTTTTTTTTCGAAGCTGGAGGCAGCCCTCGCAGAAAGGCAGCTTTCCCTTCGCTTTTCACCTCTTGAAAACATCCCGGGGCAGTTTTGTTCCAGCACAAAGAACTCGGAAACCTCTCTGCATTCCTGTTGGAAACCTCTGGGTTTGTCCTGGGAGTCAGGGTTGTGCCCCTCACAGCGCTACGTCGCGGCACCCTTGAGAGGATTTCAAGGCGCC
>NW_017728886.1:52915371-52930433 GCF_001723895.1 Crocodylus porosus
CCCCCCAGGTGCTGCGGCACCCTGGCTGTGAATCACTGCACCCCAGTGTCTTCCACCTCCTTCCTTTTGTACCCCCCTCCCCAATCTCTTGTCACACCCTAGAAGTCAAGCCTACCCAGAGCAAGAATCCTCAGTGCCCTTTTCTTAAAGTTGAGGCTGAATCTTCCTGCTCCCTCTTAATCTAAAAAGGTTTCCTGTGCCCGTCGTGTCTGCCTGAGAGCTTGGTTCTGGGCAAAACGGGCTCTGCGTGAAATCTGTATGTAGGCTCTATAGCCGTGTGTGTGTATGGGAGCAGAATGAGGAAGCAGTGAGCTCCTGTAGAGTTTCAGAAATGCATGTGACAGTTTCGTAAGACTTTTTTTTTTTTAATGCATGATAGCTCAGAGTTGGTGCGAAGAGTTCTTCTGGCTGTGTTGAGGGTAGCGATGACCTACAAGACTTTACTTGGCATCTCTTTCATTCAAAAGTTACATCTTTGAATGTCTGACTTACAAGAGCATTCAATTAAAAAAAAAATAGACTTCCAGTGGTACCCAGTTCCCCCACTCCCTCCCTTTCCCTCATACTGAGCTTGGAGCTGTTTAGAAGTTTTCTTACTGTAAACTGTTAAAATAATTGTATTTTCATGCTAAAGCCTTCTAAAACAATCCTTGGTACAGAAGTGGGGAGAAGTATAACTAGAGGCAGCTGTTCCCTTTTACAGGCTTTCTGAACAATTACATTAAGTTCATGCCTTAGTGATAAACATTCATCCTTCTTATGTGAACAGGCATTTGTTTTTCAATGAATGATAAGTAAGCTTAGAAATCCAGGATCAGAAACACCTGGTACACACAGTGAGTGGTGTGGCATGCTGGCACCTTTTACTATCGTTTTGGTCTGTAGAATATCATTTTGGTCTCTAGAATCTCAGTTTCATTTAAAAGGCAAAAGTCTTTATCTGATATGGATGTGAAGAGAATTTCTAAAGGGAAGATAGAGAGAGAGAGAATGATGTGTAAGCAATGCAGAGATGTCACCATGGATTCAATGTTATTAGCTGTATAATTCTTTACATAAGAGGAAAAGGAGGACCAGCACAACACTGAGTGACATCTTATTTTTGGTATTGCATGTGAGTGATTTTTATGAAGTTATCACTGCTTTCCCCAATAAATCAGGTAGTAGCCAAATCCAAGGGTGAATAGAGCCTGTGGGCATACTGAGCCCCAAGCAGGGGAAGCTGACTGCTGAGAGCTGTGTGATATTTAAAGCATCTGTACAATGTACCAAGAGCATGGGTCTCATTCTGACAGCTTTCATGAATAGTTTGTTTTGTGGGTGGCACTTGTGAAGTATTGGTGCTCTTCCCTGTTCTCATCTGGCTCCTGTTGGAAATGTAATCATTTTTATGGAAAAAGGAACTTCTCATAATAAGAACAGTAGAGACAATAGACATTTAAATCTAATAACAAGAAACTAAACTGTAAATAGTGCTTGCAGATTTTGAGAGGTGGCAAACAGTAAAGCTAGCTTTATACTTAATGTCAGGATGTCTGGGCCTGATCCTGAAAGAGGTGAGGTGTTTTGGTATCGCTCTGACAATGCAAAAAACCAGAGCACTCAAGGCAAGTCAGTGCACAAGACTTAAACTGGTGAAAGTTTTCAGATATAAATTGGTTACTTCATTTTTTTTTTCTAAAAATGGCATACTTGCATTTTAAAAATAGATAAGCACTTTATTTCCAATAATCCATTAATTAGTGTATAATTAGTAATAGGGATAAAGAAATTGGTTTCTAACATGGTTAAATTGACAGCATCTTTTTTAATGGTACATTATTGTTGGAATTGAGATGCTCTTTCTGTTTATATGACATATAATGGCTTTTGAATTAATGTAGAGAATTGTGTGTTCTTGCTGTAGCCTTAACAGATTTTAATTCATGTCTTGTTTTAAAAATATCCTAACTTTCAAAACAGCAAGGAAGGGTAATGCAATTTATACTCACTTGATTGGTGTATTGTGGTAAAAAATAAAACAATATTGTGTGTGTTGATCATGACAAGCCAGTTGACCTAAACCATCTGAAAAGGGAAAATCGGTGAGTCAAAACTTTTTTGCCCTCTTCTAAAACCCGACTGCTTTCTTGGGGTTTTGTTTTTTGTTTGTTTGATGGTTTTCTATTTAGCATTAGAAGTCTACTTTAATAGCAGTTAAATCCCAATCCTGCAACTGTGGGTGGCTTTTGTAACCATGGAAAAATCTCATTAACCTTGGCATAGTTCACTGTGGAGATACGGGTCCACCCATATACAATCTACTGAATACAAGTAGCTACCTTGAAGTCGTCAGGACTGCCTGGGTGTGTTTACACATTCATTAACGTGCAGTAACTGTATTTACTGCACAGTAGCACCAGTGAACATTTTTTGTGATGCTTACTGCACAGTAGCCTAATAACACTGCACAGTAGGTTATTAGCCTGGTTTTTGACTGGCACATTACTGCACTGTGTTATTAGGCTACTATGCAGTAAGCTTCTTGTTTTAGATGCACCCCCTGTGTATTTACCGGCTGGATTAAGATCTTCATAGAGAAGTAAAGTAGTTTGTTTTTCTATACTTAAAAAAGGCTGGTTTTAGATGACTGTTAATTTTTCTTAAGGTTATATCATTGGGTTTTAAAAGTATTCTTTCTTTCTGCTTTCGCCATGACACTCACAACTGAATAAAATAACTGTCCATACAGTATTATCAAGTTAAAGCATGTGTGCGTGTGTCAAAATCTCTAATATTTCACCTATAGGAACTTTTAGATCGGGGTGGGCAATTATTTTGGGCGGAGAGCCACTTACTGAGTTTTGGCAAGCCATCAAGGGCCGCGTGACAGGCAGCCAGGGGCAGATAAATATTCATTTTCTAAATATTTTAGGGGCCCCTCGGGCCGGATAGAATGGTTTGGCAGGCCGCATCCGGCCCCCGGGCCGCATTTTGTCCACCCCTGTTTTAGATGATAACTCCACCAACGTTTGCCAACATCAATCGTTCACCTGATTTTCTTAAGGGGACACAGTCCCTTTAAGTAACCCTTGCTCTTGAGTATTAAGTAGAAGTATTTAATCAGGTTGTCAGAAAGGGAAGGGGAGAGTTTATTTCCCAGTTAGATTGAAAAGGTTGCTAGGCTCTGAGGATTAAATGGTAGCATGACAGCATGCCATCAGCAGCCACTTATTTTGAATAATTTGAGCAGCAGCTTAAATGTTCCTGCCAGAGCTGCAAGGCTAAATGTTCTCTGGAGTGAGGCTGTTCTCAGTGGTGACAGATGACAGACCAAGGAGCAATGGTTTCAAGTTGCAGCAAGGGAGATTTAGGTTGGATATAGAACTTTCTCACTAGGAGGGGAGTAAAACACTGGAACAGGTTGGTACAGAGGTTGTGGAATCTTCATCCTTGCAGGTTTTTAAGACCTGGCTAGACAAAGCCTTGGCTGGGATGATCTAGTCGGGGATGGCCCTGCTTTGAACATGGGGTTGGACTAGATGTGACCTACTGAGGTCCCTTCCAGCCCTAATTTTCTATGATTCATTTTGAAACGTCAATTTCATACCATTTCAGCATTCAATAAACTAAAATAAACACTTCTATCAGATATTCAGTTTTCTTAACCTACAATAATCATAATCATGAAGCAGCATTTTTTTCAGTTAATTTTATGTAACAGAGACTTAATTGTGTATCTGCACCTTGTTATTGTCAACAATGGAAAATAACAAATATGAGCATATTATTAAAAATAACGCCCCCCCTGGTTTTTTCCCTTAGTGCTTTGCTCTCTGCATTTACATTGGTCTGCAACATGCCTTTTTATTCATTGGTATTTGCTTTCAAAGAATGAAGTGAGTTCATATGCTTTCATGGTTTTACAACACTGCCGTTGTGCTGATTGGGCATAGTAATTGTAGCGGGTGTAATTGTTGTATTAAAAGTACCTGACATCTGTGTAAAGGACTTTTCCCAACCTCACTATAACCAGAAGGTAAAACATACTCCAGATTACATAAAGTCTCTTGGAGGGAGATAGGCATTCTCAGGTTCATGAAATAACATTTTGTTGTACTGCATAGAAAAATCCTTAAATTGTATTATATAAACCCTTTTATATTGCCTCCTTTCCTTGACACAGTGATTTTTTTTTTTTTTTTTTTTTTTTTTTTTTTCTGGGAAAGGGGCATGGCTTGGGTATCATTGTTTTCCAATCATACCTGACTTCTCTGATACCTGATGGTGCATAGCTCCAAGAAGTCATTAGAGCAGTTTTCTTGCTCTAATGTGTGCTGGGGACTAAATAAGTTCTGATGGAAAGATGAGGTTAACATATAGCTTGTCAGATGAAACTGAACTCTATTCTCTACATTTGGTGGTAAAGAGGTGGGGGAATGGAGGGGGGTCATGTGAAACCACTTTTCAACTTTTAATGTGCCTAAACAGTTAATAAGTAACCTAACTGCTTACTGTGGTTGGCTGGTAGTCTCCACTGGAGTTCAGAATTTGGGAGTGTAATTAGAAAATGTGCACATTACGTGTGTATTGGGTTGTGCTGCCTTGACATATCAGCTTTTTGCTCATAGATGTGACATACTGTCTCACAGCCCAGACTGGTAATTTAGAAGGTAGCTTTACAAGATGGATTGAAATCATTTTTGAAGTTTATAGAAAACTAGTGGAAGGAGCCATTCTTCGCCCAGGTCATTATTTTTGTAATTGCAGTATTTGTTTATTTTCAAAGAATTTAGTTGAAAATTTTAAAATGTTAAATATGTAATGTGGAGTGACATTTCAAATGACATCCAAATGAATAATCTTAATTGAAGAACTTCTTTGTAAACAATGTTTGTGGTGTTTTCCAATTGGTGCCAGTATATACAACCCTCTTTGACTACCAACTCTGGAGCAAGCCACATATAACTGTCTGTGTGAAAAGCATTGTTCCCTTAAATAGTCACTGGAAGCCCCCAAAAAGGGTCAAGTGAAAAGTAACTTGCTTATAATTTTCCTTGGGTGGTATTCAGTGATTTGGAAGATATAGAGTAGATAGGACCAGCTGCTCTCAAGTTTTAAGTGAACGTACAGACATACACTTCATTTTATAGATAGATAGATGATGGTGCTTAAAACTAAATATTTAATATATAAGCCTTCTGGCATAAATCATGCCAGTCCATTGCATGCCTCTTGTTACTGGTGTCTTTAAGCACATTGACAATGGATGACAGTGACTTCAGAAAACTCAAGGATTTTAAGATTTATGTGCAATGTCTGGAAATGCCCTCAACTGTACAGTCCCTCAGTCTGTTGCCACAGTTGTGATAGCTCTGCTTTTTTTTAGGCTTACCCAGATAGCAGATATTGATCTAGGTAATTGGCAATGTTCAAGGTTTAGTGTGAACTGGCAGTAGTCCATGCAAATCCTATCATGTCTGCACACAGAAGCCAGAACATGAGAATAGCTTAATTGGCTGAAGGAATGCTCTTCCAGCAAATACAATGCTTATCTTCATTGTTGCAAGAAATGGGTTGCTACAAACGTAACGTTTTAGGCACAAACTCTTACTTGCTCTGATCTGGGTGCTGATGACCCCATTTCCACTGACTTCCATTATAAGCAGTCTGGTGTTAAATTCATAGAAGTACAGGCCAATGTTTTGAGAAGTGTCTGTTATTTTTATGCGTTTCAGTCTCTGCGTGCCTAACTTAAGATACACCAGACCAGATTCTTTATGTTGCTCTAACAGTATAACAGGTGAGGAAAAAGGCCCTGAGAAATGCCCAACCATAAAGGAATTTCCTGGTTGGTGTATAGCTGCCAGTGCATCTAGAGAAGGTGCAGTGGGGTTTGTAAGGAGAAGGAGGGGGCATGGAGCACACTGTGGTCTGGCTAGTCTCAGCCATCATGATGGTCCCTAAGCAGTACTAAAAACCAGTATAATTTAGATAGAGTAGCCCTGAGGCTGGCCTTCTCTGGAGCTCCAAACACACAGGGCACAAAGGTAGTTCAAACCTGCCTTTCCTTGCCTCCTACCTCCCCTCTCCTTTTTAAGAATGGGGGCCAGCAGTTCCAAAAATCTGGCACAAGGTTGCTTAAACTGGACACACAAAAATACTAATCCTTTCTGAAAATGCAGCCCCATAGGTTTTCTGCTGATGACCTAAAGCAAACCCTCTTCTAATACCTGTATATCCACAATAGGGATTAAACATATAAGGCATTTTTAACAGTCTAAAAGTAAATTGAGTTGTATGCTGTCTTTGACTGAAAAGGCAATTTAAATGATCTGAACTGGCAAACAGTGCACAGAGTTGAGGCAGACTCTGTAGCATTCCCTTTGACCTACAGCAGTCCTGGCTCCTTTCACACGTGGTGCTTGTTGCACAGGATTCCAAGGGTGCGCAGTAACCAGCCTTCTGATAACTCCTTGTTTAAGCCAATGCCCTACTTTCCATTAAAAATCAGTAAGGCGTTTGGCCTGTCTTCAGTATAGTTGCTTCAGTGTTCTGGCACTGAAGCGGAGTACAGAGGTATTCACTCAAATCTGGTTGATGGCTCAGTTACGTTTTGGCTACCATAGAGAGCACTGCCTTTATAAAACATTGTGTTACTTATTTTCCTAAAGACACAAAACAGTGTTTTGGGCTATGGATTTATGAGTTATCTCCAATCAAACATAGCTGAATAGAAGATACAGTATTCTAGGGCACTCTGCATTTGTAGACAACTGTATTTCTGTGGAATATAGTAAGCTTTTAGTTAGCCAAAGAAGAGTTTGCGTAATTGAGTTAGGAATTCAAGACCCTCTTAAACTATCAGTCCTATGTGTATTTATGCAGAAATGCACCCTGGTGTACTTCATCTTCAGTGCATTCTCTTTTGCTTTATATCTTGTGTTGCGTATCTGTCTAGGAAGCAGCACTATAAATATTTCTATCTGATGACAGACAGATACATTCTGCAGAATTTTTAAGTAGAAATGATGATGCCATGCTTCATGAGGTTTAAACATTAAAATGCAATTCTGTAGTTTTGTGTGGTTCAGTGCTGAACTAACTCCTCTTTGAACTGAACCAAGTGAGAAGTATTGTTGAAAACAAAAGGCTAACCTTTTTTCCCCCCTCTCTAAGGCATCCTGACGGAAACAAAATAAATTAATCAAAATAGCTGAAGTACTTGTGCGCTCTCACTGCAGAAAAGGTGAAGGTTGGCTTTGTAGTTAAAGCACTTGACTTGGAGTTCAGAATTCAGTTCTTGGAGGTGCTACAGACTTCCTGTGTAAGTTTAGTGAAGCTTTCTTTATCTGTAGCTCTGTCTTCAGTAGAATAAGGATGAAACTAACTGACCATATGAGGTGTCCTGAGAATTAATTCAACAAAGACTTTGAGGGTGTTCTGGTACTATAGTGTTAGAGCCATACAGATGCTTTGGTAGGGGATATTGGAGCCTGAAATCTTGACAAGTTAAGGAAAAAGACTTTAAAATAATCTTTTTTTTTTTTTTTTTTTTTTTACTTGGTTTAAAGTCAAGGCAGAAAATGAAGATCTAAAGAGCAAAGTATCACAAAAGAGCCAATGAATCATCCTTTGATTGTGCTAAGGATGAGGTAACCTAGTTGCATATGGTTAACGCTTGTTGAGCTTTTCACTGTTTCCCTGTAAGAAAATGTATTGCTGCTCTGCGTGTGAATAATTATTGACTTTGGACACACTTGTAAAGTTTAAAGAATGTACCAGAAGGCATTCTGTTAGTTCATTACTCTACAATCAGGAGTGGTGCCAGCTGTAGTTAACCTGTTCCCTGTACCCAGCTACTTTTTTAAAACCAACTCGGGTGTACCTGAGTTGTAGTTGCATCTTCAGGTTGCAGCAAGTCTTTGAAGTCCTATAAGCGATTCTCTGCCATAGTGCCATGACACCCTAGGATGCCTTGAGATCCTCTCAAGGTTGCTGTGGAGTCCCATTCAGTGTTGGTACAGTTAGGTATGCAAACATGATTCGCAAGATAAACCCAGAGATTTCAAATAGGAATCCATTCTAATTTATTGGGACCTTTCTAAGTTCAACACAGTAAAAAAAACAAGTGAACCAGAGGAGCTGGCACTTTACGAGGAGTGTCTCAAGCCTAAAAAGTTTGAGAACCGCTGTTCTGGGGTTTAATTTGCAAACAATCAATGCTGTGGCAGGGTTGACACAGAAGGACTTCCAAACTAGAGCACGGGCTTTACATTGGCTAAGGCACTGAATATTGTGTGTGTATTTATACCTGATATTGCTTTCTCACTCGCACAATCACACACCTTGTGTGTGCCCCATCCCCATCTGCTCACTGAGGCTAGGGGCACACATTAACAAAGCCTGAGCATGAATTGATTTAATCTTTGCAGGTTAGTCTAACCTGGCTAGGCTAAATCACTTTGTAACTGCACAGATATACAGGCACATACCTGAAGTGGCTCAGGCTAGAAGCCAGGGGGCACTAAAGCAGTCTTCCCTTCCCTTGTACAAGGCTGAGGTGATGGTGGTGTTGCCAGGCCACAGCAGGATTAAGGAAGGGTTCTCCCCCTCCTAGATAACAGAGCATTTATCAGCTCTGTTATCAGCATTTATCACCCCATCAGAAAACAAACAGCCTCTCTCATTAGTTCAAGCTCTTCTTAAACAAAGAAGGAAGAGAGGTGTGAAAATTATGTCTGTGTGATAAAGGTGTTTGGTGAAGGCTCTATGAAGGTTAGACCAAGTGTTTTTCTGTCATTTGTTTAGATATTAAGCTATATGTTGTTGCTAAGAGCCTAATTAAAGTGTAAGATGTAGTAAGGACTTGTATAGATTTCATAGACATTAGGGCTGGAAGGGACCTCAGAAAATCATCAAGTCCAGCCCCCCGCCCGAAGGGCAGGAAGTCAGCTGGGGTCATAGGATCCCAGCAAGACAAGCATCCAATTTGCTGATGGCAGGATATTCCAGACCTTGGGGGCTTGGACAATAAAGAAATTCTTCCTTATGTCCAGTCTGAAACGGTCTTGCAGTAGTTTATGACCATTTGACCTCGTCATCCCTTGGGGCGCTCTGGTGAACAAACGTTTCCCCAGATCCTGGTGGTCACCCCTGATAAACTTATAGGTGGCCATCACATCACCCCTCTGCACTTTCTCAGCCTGTCATCATAAGTTCTGTTTTCCTGACCTCTGATCATGCACAGATCTTTTTCATATTATATTTTGAATGGAAAACCTAGTATTTTAGACAACCCCTGATGCCCCCTTCCCAGCATATGTTCTGCAGTAACAGGAAGGAAGAGGTGTCAGATCATGTAGAAGTATGTGTCAGCAGGGAGTTTCCCTATATGGGGATAAATCTTTCCTCCTTGTTTACTTCTGGATTATCATTCACTTATGCCATCCAATGGGAGCAGAGAATCCAGGATTGAGCTAGAGAAACTAACCCAACATGTTGCTTGTCATGCTGGTTATACCGTATATAGTTAGTAGTGTTTTTTGCACTGTTCTGAAGATATACTTCTGTGTCTTTCAGATTGGGTCTAGTGCTCTTTTATTCTGTGTAGTTGTGCTTGAGTGTGAGTACTGCTCTCTGGGTTGACCAAACAAGTTTTTTTTTTTTTTCAGCAGACCAGTTATACTTATTACAGTCCTACCATTAGTAGTCAACAGTTCTAGCATTTACCTCAAGTGGAAACAAACTTGAATTAGACCCAGTTGTTCTGTACAGTGTTCTCCATTTATCAAGGTATTTTTGAGATTGCCATGAGAAGTTGTCTTGGGGTTTTGTTTTGGTTCTTGGTAGACTGTTACAAGGAGCATTATGTCCCATTTCATCTTTTGGTACCTAAACTATATACATATAATTACACATTCTAGTTGAAGAGAACAGAAGCTCCTTGGGCATAGACAGAAGCAACAATTTTCACCTGATCTGACCACAGGAAGCAGTCTATAGTCATGACCAAACACAAGTGCACAGCTGCAGACTGGTTCAAAAATGGCCAATCAGGGAAAAATCTGAATGAGGGTTCAGATGAAGACATTTCAAACCACAGCATCTTCTGTAACTTCTGTCTGCGCTGCCTCCCAGCCTGTTGCTGTTCTCAGAATGGGAGTGGGGAAAAGGAGCGGAGGGAATTTAGTCTGAGGTATTTTTCAGCTGTTGCTGGAGTGTGGGACATATATTGAAGCCCCCCAAGTGAAAGGGCTCCAGTTCACCCACCCCACCCTCCAGTGCTGGCTGGAGAACCCCTAGAACAAGTTCCCTCTGCTCCTTCCCACCCCCCCCCCCAATTCTGAAAACTGCAGCCTCACAGGGAGGAGGTGCCATTGCTGGGTGAAACTGGCTGCAGGCAGATTTGCCACCCCCCTCAACCAACAGTGAACTTCTGTTTGGTTCGGGAGATTCTTGTAACTCAGAACACTTCCTGCAAAGCATTCTGAGTTACGGGAAGAAGGGGCAGCTGCATTTCTGTCTATGCCTCTCGTGATGACCTAAATAGATATTATTTATACTTCATGATTTTTTATTTTTTTTTGTCCAATTCATTTCAAAGTTGTAAATCCAGTGGCCTTCTTCTTTTCTCCATGATTGAAGTGTAGTTTGTGAACCAGTAGCCACATCTTACTGTGGAGGTAAGATATCTTTAATGAAATCTTGGTCCCCTTGATGTAAATGGTAAGACTCATCAACTGCATTGGGGCTGATTTTTTTTTTTTTTTTTTTTTTTCCCCCTCCCCTGTGAGCAGGCAGTATGGCTAAGTAAGCATAATTTCTTTTAGTACTCTAAAAAGGCATTGAGGTGCACAACTGTTTGACTAAGTCCTTAGAATAAATCCATGTTGGAAGCATTCTTAATGTGCAAAAGGAAAAGTACAAGGCACCTACATTTATTACTTTTTTATAACCTGTGTGACTATTCTGCTTATACCTAGTTAATTAGGGATGAGAAAAGGAAAAATGTTCCTAGTGCATATTAGAGTTCCCTGCGCTTTTAACAGTAAAATAGATTTCTGCAGTGGTTTAAGACAGCGAAGTGTGAAGAATGGGCATAGATAAGAACAAGTAGACATTGCACTTAAATTGGCTGACTTGTGAGGCTAATTTGTAACCTAATAATGTAACATTCAGACATTACACCTTCTATCCCAAAATACCAGGCTCACATGGCAGTATGCATTTTGCATATATCATTTAGGTTCATATTAGCTTCATCATGAATTCTGCTATTTGCTGAAACTTTTTTCATTTTTTTTAGATCAAATTACAAGCTTTGTTCTCATCTTTGAAACTGTCCAGATACAGGAAAATCCCTTCTAATATATTTTGTCTGTATCTACCCTCATGCCCCTCTGCGTACACATGCTAGCAGTAGGGTGCTTCTTTGGACTTGGAGGAAAGCCACTCACCCTTGTCCTATGTTTGGTATTTCCTATGCGGGAATCACAATTGTTTTTGCAGAGGAAGGAAAATACCCAGTGTGTTATATCATCCTAAAAGCAGTGAATGCCATTTCTCCCCCCTGTCAATCGTTCTTATTGACATTGTTATTTTCTGCATCTCAAAAGTCAGATTTTGAGTACTGGACTTTAAAGGTATTTAGGCACCTAATAGGTGCTTTTGAAAATCTCAGCTACATATTTAGGCACATTTTTAAAAAAGCTGTTCTCTGAGTAATTATGTTGAAAACAAGGATTTGTGGGTGTAAGTAAGAAAGAGTGCTAAGGTGTCATTATGTACCTTTTCTTTTTCTGGATGGAAGACAAAAGCAGTACTCCAATTGTATTTATAATTGGTAATATCAAATGTTTGTACTAGTTTAAATGCACGTGTCTATGTATGATTACAAGCCTTTCGGTTATTTTGGGCAAGGCCAGTAAATTCAGACACCGTCTTTGTGGGATTATCACACTTTTACTTAAAGCAAATAAGACATTCTTGGGCACTTTCTTGTATCCTTTGAAAGGTATGTGCAATTAATAATTATTTTGCCTACTACTTCCTTCCTCCTATACCCCATCACAGATATTTTCCTGTTGTGGATTTTTGCATGGCTCAAACATTTTTCTTTGCGTGTATGTGTGTGAATTTTTATTTTTTTTAAAGCATGAAAACAGGAAAGGCTGGTGCTTCCTGCTCATAAAACATAAAACAATACTTCCCATAAACTAACTGGGTTTATAATCTCCTTCTCTGAATACCTTTTTTTTGTAAAGATGAAGGAAACTATTCATGTGCTTTTTAATTTGTTTTGATTATTGAAATATCTTTATTATGAAGTCAGCACTATTTTTTAAAAGAAATGTTTAGTGAGGGCAGGGCCCCTTTCTGTTTTGCTGGCTGTAATATTTGACACATTAATCTAATAATAGGCATATTTTTGTGTAACTATTGTCCCAACATAAACCAATTAGAGAATGCTGCAGAAGATTAACACATGTAGTGTTGAGTAGAGTATTTTCTTGTATGGTCTTTTTTTTTTTTAACACCCATTCACATAGCAAAGGAGCTAAATAATATCCTGACTCTGTTAAAGGCCCCTTGCATTTCTCACAAGAACTTCCTTGTTTTCTTTCATTCTGTGGAATACGAAACTAATCCTTTATACTAGTCTGTTTTCAAATATAAATGCACCACCTTGTTATACTGATGTTTCAGTTCTCTTGAACTTAGGATGAACTATGTTAGAAAATAAAAGGTACATTAGAGTCGGGGAATTGAGCAGTCGTCCTTTAGTGGCTGAAAGAATTACAGTCGCAAATGCCTGGAAGAGAAGTGACATTCCTATAATCACTGACTGGTTCATAAAAGTTTGCAGTTCTAGTAATGGAAAACTTGTTCTATTAAGTCAGCATCCTCCAAGGGAGGAAGAAAAGGATACTTACCTAAACATTTGGTGGAAGTTCTTGGAACAAGCTGAAAAAGAGTCTTCACTTGCCTCCAAGCTAGAAAGTTTGAGAAACTTCTTTGAATATTGAAGGAGAGAGCAAGTTATATGAGAAGGATCTGCCGGAGACTTGGGGGGTGGGGGAGAAAAGAACAGAACACGGGACTCTCCTCTCTGGAGGCTGAATTGAGTCAGAGGAGCGCAGTTGATGGACGGTATCTCTCTTTATATCTCAGTTATGATAGCATAGGAGTGATATAGTAGCTATGGTGGTAGCAAGAAATTACACGAGAGGCAAGGATTTTTGACCAATTACAGTAAAATCTCTGTTATATGGCATCCCTGGGATAAGGGGATTGCTGGTTATGTAAAAATTCTGATTATCAGAAATAACCTAGATGATCTACTCAGGTCCCTTCCGGCCCTAGAAACTATGAAACCTGGCAGGGGGGTAGGGCAGGGGTGGTGTGGTGGAGGCTGCATGCTGAGCACCAGCAGCGCAGGGTAGTGTGTGGTGGCAGTGGCCGCACACCAAGCAGGGGCCGGGGGGTGGTGGCAGCCTCACGCAGAGCAGCAGCAGCACAGGGTAGTGGGTGGTGGCAGTGGCTGCTGCGTGCAAGCTTTCCCCTCCCTGTCCCCCACGTCTGGCTGGCCGCCTGGAAATTCTGGTTAGTAGAGTGTGCCAGTTAGTTAAACCCCAGATAATAGGGATCTTACTGTATGTAGTTGGGATAGACTTAGACACACTTTTGAATGCAACATGTTCTTGTCTCAAGAGAGCTGACAAAAAACATCTTGCATTCAAAAGCTTGCCTAACTCCATCCCAAATGCATAATCCAATAAAGGATGTCGCCCTAAGAAATCATTGCCACTCTATAAACCTTTGGGTAGGACTGTCCTACCTTAATGGCAGGAAACAGTGGTGCTAACAGCATTTTCCTACACAGCAATCAATCCTACTTTTTTAATGTACTATTTTTTTCTCTCTTTTTTTTCCCCCCTCTCCTTCCCCCACTAGCTGGTTAGCCTGTTGCTGATTGGAATTGCAGCATGGGGGATAGGCTTTGGACTCATTTCTAGTTTCCGAGTTGTTGGAGTGGCAATCGCAGTGGGGATCTTTCTCTTCCTGATTGCTTTGGTTGGATTGATCGGTGCGGTGAAACACCATCAGGTGTTACTCTTCTTTGTATCCTTTTTGATGTGGTACTTATAAGCCGGCAAGCTGCATTTGTCTTACCAGCACACTGACATAACCTACTCATGGACAAGCACTCGGATGTGGTAGGCGCTGCCCAAACTGGACAGAAAGACTGACAAAAATTATAATCTACATAAAATCTCATTCCTAATCTGTGAGCCACCATTTTATCTCTTCTTAAAGCACTTTGCTCTCATTTATCCTGTGCAGAGGTGTTGGGTTTTTTTTCCTGTTTTGTTTTTTAAATGAGCTGTTCCCCTTTTATTTGTATGAGGAAAGATGTGGCTTCTGTAAGAGCCACATTACAGTGTTTAAGAAGTCATTGGTGCCTTTTTCTGTGTGTGTTCCCTTACCCAGTTAAATCACAGATAAAAATAGGGTGAACATTTAATCTGTTATCATTGAAAGAAATAATGACTCTGGGGTATGTAGCTTACCAGAATTGTTAGATGACATGTCTGAGTAAGTATACATTTCTCAGGTGCCAGTAGGATTTTTGCACCCACGTGATGTTGGTTCCACTTACTTCAGTTATCTTTTTAGTGCTGTTACATTTCTCTCTTTCTCTGCTTTCTTTTGCATCCAGTCATTAATTGTCAACCCAAATTAGAAATGAGCTTGGACCCAGTGCTCTGCTGAAAGAGTGCCCCATTAAATTCCTGTTAATACTATGCAAGTAGTTTCTTGTGATGCCCTCTATGTGATGTAAAAATTACGGTTCGTTTCTTTGGAGGCTCACGAATAATAATTCCTCAGGCACACATTATTTAGCAACACAAAAGGTATATTTGCAAATAGGGTCAGAGTGGAGACAAAAGACCACTCTGGCCCCGAGGAAAACTCTTAGCTAGCTTTTATCTCCTTCTCTTGGGCACTTGTGCAGAAACAGGAACTCTTACAACTCATTTCCGGTTCATACAAACATACATGAAATGACGTCACGTCAT
>NW_017728886.1:52930533-52943219 GCF_001723895.1 Crocodylus porosus
CCAAGAGGGGAGAGATGTCCTTGGTGGTGTTTCTTTTTATCAGGTACGAGATACAAACTGTGCAGTTCTAACAACACTCTATTCATTATACATTTTTAATAATATTTCTAACATATGGTTAAATTATTATCACTGTGTTCTGTTTTCATGCTTGGAGGGGAAAAAACCATTTCTCATGAAGATGACACTATGATTTTCAACTTTTTGCTAGTAGCTTAATTTCCAGAAGTAGACAAATGTCATTACACTGTGCACACAACACCAGTTCCCAAAGAAGGGAATTTGTGCCTGAAAGCTTGTAATAAATAGCTGGAAAAATTGTTCAATTAGTTTAATAAAAGATCTCACATTTACCCAAAGAACCTTGTCTTCCCCCTGTCCTTCAGTCAACATGGCTGTAGCCAACAACTTTCATTACACTACAGTAATCTACTCTAGACAGCATGTGTATGAGGTTGAAAGCTTGCATCTTCAAATGTAATAACAGGTTTTCTTTTTACTTTCAGGAAGATGCATATAAAAGCAAACCTATTATGTATAAGGCTGCTTATTTTAATAGTTCCTCCCTTGCTTGCATTTATGCACGTTAAAGTCGTATCCTGTAATAAGACTGAGTCAAAGAAGGGGAAAAAAGAATGTTTGAACAAAGGGTGCTATCTGCACATTAGGACTGCTTGGTCAATTATCTGCTTTGTGAACAGGAAAATAATTCAAACCCTAGATGACTAGGGTATTGGTAAAGGGAGTACAGAATTCTTCACTCCTGGGTCTCCCATTTTAAATGCAGCTGAGCCTTGTAATGCCTAAAGCAGGGTCTGGCAATGTTTTTTGGTAGAGTGCCAAAAACACCTGCAACCTCAAATTGTAAGATGTTGGCATGGCAGGAGAACCATGAAGGGCCCAATCCTTATTGTGGCAGTGCAGCCCCAGCCCCTTCCCTGCCATCCGCTCCGAGGCATGCATGCCAAGCAAAATGCTTATCTGTGCCACACTCAGGCACCCTTGCCAGGGGTTGCCTACCGCTGTTATATGGCAGCTGCATATCTATTTCTGAATGGCCAGACAGTGCACTTTCTGTTTCTCTTTGGGATGCCCCTGTCTGACAGGTCCTTGAGCTTCTGGGCACTGCTGCAGTGTCAGTAAGATGTTGACACTACTGTGTTGCATATGCTTATAATAGAAACCGTGAAAATTTAAAATGTTTTCTTTTTATTGAATTTTCTTATATTTGGCCCCTTTAAAGTATTGTAAGAGCATGAAACTGTATAGAAGCTTTAAATGGATATGCCATGCCATGCTCATTTAGCCATGTTTTGCAGAGTAGCTCCTTTTTCAGGTGTGTATAGCCTTGTGCAGAAGCAAACCAGGCAAACATAAGAGATCTTTCTTGTTTTGATGGTAAATTTGACCCTGTTAATGGTACAGGATGGGTGTCAGATGTCTAGCCCATGGGCCACAGCTTACCGGTGGAGCTGCTGTAGCCATCCTAGGTCACTGGAAGGTAGGAATATGACCAAGTTGGAGTGGCGTGCTATAGAATTTGGGCACTTGGGCCCCAGCAGACATGGCATTTGGTGATAGGAGGGTGAGCAAAGGTTGATTGCAGCACCTGCTGTCACTGTTATGCCCTACTTCCTCAACTGCCAGCCCTGCCAATAAACCATGCTGGATATGCTACCGCGTGTCCCATGCCAGTGCTAGAACTGCTGCTGTAGTATGGGGCAGTTTCTTAAGCTGTGGGTCACGATCAAAAAGCGGGTTGCAAGAAGACTTTAAAGTGTCTTGGGGAGGTCTGAGGAATATGCTGCAAGGCTGCATGGAGCTGGCACACAGCGGTGGGGGGAGCGGGGGCAGCAGGGCAGCATAAAGTGGCAGGAGAGGGAGGAAGGGGGCTGGATGCAGCGGCTGAGGGGGAGAGAGACAGATGGACACTCTGTGGGTTGGGGACTGGGAGTGGGTCAGAGCAGGGTGATAGTTATGCTAATGGGTCCAGGTGTGAAAAAAGGTGGAAAACCACTAGTATGGGGCACATGGCAGGAACCAGAGTCACCACCATTGTGTGCCCTGGGCTTAATCCAGCCTGCCACAAGCTCCGTGGTCTGCCCTTCTGTAGAATACCATCACCCATTACTTTGTTTTCAGGGTTTCAGCTCTGTAGATATGAAGATATATTTAATCTCTACGGATATTAAACCAAATGCTATACAGTGACAAAGAAAATCTTTTGTAAAAGAAGCAAAAATGTCTTGTTTGGAACCCAGAGTTTCTTTACCTGTTAAAAATACAGTTTAGCACTGAGAAGTATTGAAGTCCGCAGATTGAGGAAAATGGTAATGTGTGGCAAATAAGTACTAATTTCATTATGAAGAGGTCTCCTATATTGTTACAAGAGTGAATCTTTATCAGCTTCTATAGCTGCTACAAATCCCAAAATAAAAGTTTGAATGATGTAATCCTGAATTTGATGTGCCTTGAATCCAAGATCCAGTTCTAATCCCTTATGAATTTATTATGAAGAAAATAAGCTTTTGTGAGGCAGAAACAGAACTGCAACACATTGTAATTAGGTTGCTTTTCCCTAAATTATGTCTTTCAGGTGCTTCTGGAGTCGGTTGTTTGGGCTCTTTTATTTCCATTGTTGTTAAAGGTATTCACCCATCCAGTTAGAGGTTCATAGGTTTTTTTATATTCTTAAGCACCTTTAGTTAATTGCATACTGAGGATATATTTGTTAAACTCCTTTATTGTATGCCCCAAGTTCTTCTGAAGATGTCTCCTTAACTCTCTTCTTTCAGTATATGATTATTCTCTTGCTAGTGTTTGTTGTCCAGTTCTCCGTCTCCTGTGCTTGTTTGGCATTGAACGAAGAACAGCAGGTAAGAAACCTCTGAATTTTCAGCTGAACACAAATGTTATGTTGTAGATAAGTAGTAAGTTAGATTGTGTTGTAGATTAATTTTTGCCTTGATGGCTTACTGAAAATATAATATATGTAGTGTATTGCTTGTTCATGCCAATAAGAGATAATACTGATCTTCTCAGTTTAACCAGTTAAGCTTTAAGTTAAAGAAGCTATTCATGGGCATTAGCAACTTTTTGGTTCCCAGTAGAAATGTGTGGGTTCAGTATTCCCGTTGAGCTGTCTCTTCTAACTCTTCCACTTCTAGTCTTTCTGCACAGATTTATGCATAGCACTATGATGCACCAGTTACATCATGTGAAGTTCTGCAATGCCAGGCAAGCTGAATAAATATATGGTAATCTAAAATTTAAGATTACAGCCAAGGAGATAACGCCAAATTGCTCACATTATATGAGTAAAAGGTCAACCACTGCATTGGTTACAAAGGTGACCTAGGAATATGGAGTCAAAGTAAACAAAAGCATTTTCATATTGTATAATGAATAAGGCAAGTGGCAGCCTATTAATGAATAAAACCTTGTTTTAATTAAGGTAGCCAAGGGAGGTTGCATATTGGAGTGGTTAGGGCAGTGAATTGAGACTCGAGAGACCTAGGTTCAACTCCTGGCTCTGCCACTGTCCTATTGAGTAACCTTGGACAAGACACTTCCTTCTGTGCCCTTCAGTTTCCCTGTCTGTAAGTGCCCTGGTGGGGATAATGGCATTTATAAATGCTTTTGAGATCAAAAGATGAAGTGTGATACAGCAGAATCTGGATACCGAGCAAGTTAGGACCATAACTCTGTTCCCTGCCCAGGAGGGTTTGAGACTTAACTGGGAGCATTTGCTGAGGAACTCCAGCAGTGCACTGTGGTGTTTACCTCAAAGGGAGCTGCTTTACAGATAAGCTTTGCAGGACCACTGATGAACTCCAGCAGAGTGGAGCTTCAAGGTAAAATCTTCAGCAAACAGCTGAGCAGATGCTCCTTGTTCATTCTAGAGGCAGCTTCAAGAAGTTGGCTGGAGCAACACTATCGGTGCCAGAAAAGATACCAAGTGTTTTATACAATAGAATGCAGATAACAGAATACTGTCCCAGCTCCTTTCAGCTGCCAGAAGTCATGATCCTGCCTTCTGCTGCAGTAGCCTGCTGTGATCTACCCTGCAACCAGTTGTGATCAGTAGGATAGCAGCCTGCCTCTCAATGCCAGTTGTCTTGATAATTTTGCACCCTGCCAAAAGTGTTTCCCAAAACTCTGCTTAACCCACCCCAACAAATTTGCCCACTGTATTTATCACGTTAGTGACAGTGAATTCTGGGGTATTTTCAGCTAGTTCCCCTTCATGTTAGCATTATTACTTTACTAAAGGAGTGGCAGGTCCCCACCCTATGGCATAAAGGAATGATGAAATACAGGTAACTAGATAATTAACCACCTATGTTTTTTGGACCTAGTGAAATGCAGGTTCCAACTAAATCTGTGCAATACCAGGTAATGGGGACACACGGTCAGTCAATCAGTGATGCAACTGATGCTTTCCTGAGCTAGTTAGTCTCTAAGCTGCTACCCTGCCCTAACTTTTGCCTAACTGGGAACCTGTAAAAGTGGGGGATGATATATTGCTACTGTAAATCTGCTACATGAATTCTTATGTATTGCCTATCTCAACCACTTGTATGTTGTTTATTTCTGACTGTGTCAAGGTAGGGAGTACATGTGTAGAACCGTGGCTAAGGCTCTGGTCTTCCATGAAATATGAACGATAAAAAAGGGTTGCATTCATTTAAATAAAGTTGACCTGTATCTTCTAGAGTCAGCTTCTAGAGGTTGGATGGAACAATACAGAGGGTGCAAGAAAAGATATTGAGAGGAATCTAAATTGTTGTGGATTCCGGACCTTCAATCCAAATGACACCTGCCTTTCTGTAAGTTGATTACTGAGTTAAACATTGTAACTTATCTTTGTTCTTTCTTTTTCAGAGAAGCATGCACTTGCTGTACCGTATTTCCAGGAATAACTTGAAGCTTGAAAAAAGTCTTTTATATTTTAATGTTTGAAGTTTTATTGGTTCACTTTTATAATGCTCTACCTGCTTTCAGTGTTTAGAGATTTAACATTAGAAAGCACCACATGAAGACTTGGATGATAATTAATATCATCAAGAGCTTTTTAAAGCTCTTGGCCTTGAGTTAAATTAAGCAATCTAAAAACTAGGAGCTCTTAGCATCTAGCTAGCTGTACCCATCAGGAAATGACACACAATCTGAAAGTTCCATTTTTTTGTTACAGGATTGTTCTGTAAGTCATCAGTGTTTGCCATGTGCACCAATTATAGAAGAATATTCAGGAATGGTACTGAGATTCGTTGGAGGTATAGGTCTCTTCTTCAGTTTCACTGAGGTAAGTGACTACAGGGTAGCTTACAACGTGGTATGTTTGCTGCTATATCAAGTCCATATTCTCTAGGCTCTAGGAATTGCATGCAACTGTTAAAGATCCTTTGACATTCAGACTAGCATTTAGGCTCTGCTTAAATGTGTCAAAAGGCAGGTTTGTATGTACTCAGCACAAGTATTTTTTTCTGCAAGCGTAGCATCTTACAGCAGTGCTTTTCAGATTAAATTCTTAATACTACAGACAGTTAAATAATAGTTGTAGATATTAGTATGGTAGTAAGAAAGTAGCAGGATGCAGACAAGTATATTGCAAGTATATAGATGCTAAACTGCCATTGGAGACTGAAATAATATAAATAAAAAGCAGATGCAGAGAGAGTGTATGTATGTGCACATTTTCCTAGATGATGATTCTCTCTCAAAACAATGCATTCCTCCCTCTAGTAGTAACAAAATTTGTTTGGGTTCCCTTATAGTTAAAATACCATATTTACCTGAGTAGATGATGACCTTGAATATAAGATGACCACCCAATAATTAGATTTTATATATGGAAAATGTATACATTTTGTAATAATTTTTCAGGTATAGAATTTAATTATTGGAGGTTTGCCTTGATCTAGTCCCTCTTCCACTGCTATAATAGGGAAAATAAATATGGGGTCAGGTAGCTGTTTTGCTCTTTGCTTCCCCCCCAACTTTCTTTTTCTTCTTACTGTCAGATCCTGCTCTCCCTGAGCACATGGAAGTGCGGTGCAAATTTGAAAATGCTAGCTTTGAAATTGAACATGGCTGTAGCAATTTGCATACAGTACCCATACACTTTGTTCATTGAGAATTAATGTATGTGACCGTTTTTTGAAACTATTCCAAGCTTTATCATAGGTACTCTATCAATACGCCTTTGAGTAGCATTTTGAGACTTACTTATATATAGTATGAACTATGCATGATATTAGTTCAAAGCCAAAGGCTCATGATTTACCACATAGTTCATTGGGCTGCGCCCCACCAGACTCAATAGCATTTCAAACCACGGTGACCCTACAGCTGAGCACTGCCCAATATGTGTGCATACTCCAGATATACCTCCCCCTCCCCCACAAAGGATCCATGTATTAATTAGGCCCCACTCATAACTGGAACCAGGTGTTCTTTTCGTGAGTCCTGGGATGCTCTAAAAAAATTATACACAGATGAGGTGCAAGGCAACCTGGTCTGACTTTACCTCATGGAGGATGGGGCCATGTTAATCATATGCTCCAGACTGAGGAGGCAACAGAGGGATTCGGGATGAACTGTTTAGGGCCTCATTTCATGATGTTTGCTGGGCATTTAAGGTTGGTGAGGAAATAAGAATCATTGGAAATGGGAAAGAAAGGCACAGCTCAGCTGTGAGAGTGAAAAGGAAGTAAAAATATATGCAGCGTTGTGGCTCACCATGGCTTGAAAAAGAGTCGTCAGTGAGAGGGACTATGCTTACTGGCTATTACTAATACGTTTTCTTCAGATGAGGTGCACTAATCTCTCATTTTTGGCACTAAGGGGAGCGTGTCAGGGTTAGTGTAGGCCTAGAATTACAGTACCTCTAGGCCCAGTCCCAGTTCCCTCTGGGGGTGTAACTGCCTATTTTCACAGAGCATGACCTGGTCTCTGAGTGTTGGCCTGGTTTTGCAGTACCATGTCCTCCTGAGCACATGCTGCTTTTGGCACCAGTTTAGTGATAGGTAATGTATTTAATGAGGTTTCCTTGTAACAGTTATGAGTTGAAGGGATCTTTTCCCCATGCCAGTTGTGGGGAATAACATCTTGTATTCAGGTACATACAGTACTAATGCAAAAGTATCCTGAACTTGTGTCCTGGAAGTTTTTATTTTAACTCTCAGTAAAATATTCTAATTAGTTTAAACCAGATAGTGAAAATATGCTAAATGTCTCTCTCTTTCTCCCCTTCCCCCCCACAGATTTTGGGAGTCTGGCTGACCTACAGATATAGGAACCAAAAGGATCCTCGTGCAAACCCTAGTGCATTTCTTTGAAAACTTTCCCAAGGACTATTATTTTTTCCTGTTTAAAATATGGATTCTCCATCAATTGGCCTTCTTCCACATTAAGGGTGTTCGAAACCCCTGAAAAAGAACCTTCTGCATGGAGATATTTGTGCGTGTCTTTTTTTGGTTTCCCATCCCCACTTTCTAGGATTCTCTTTCTTGAAATAGTTTTGTCTATTTTGTAGCCAAGCAGAAGTGGAACTCTCTTCTGAGCTGGTTAATTAGCTCTACTAGATCATAGCAGTTGATGAAGTTCACTGTATTCAGTGCATTTTATAGCACTTGGGTGTATTGCCTTACCTTAGTGTTAAAAAAAAATTAATATTGATTTACAAAAATCCATATGCTTTCTCATTAAAGTGATGCATTTGTGTGTTCAATGCCTGGAACTATGTGATCCTGTTGGAAAGTAGGATAAATTATAGTAAGCTTATTTTTGTGTGTAAGAACTGCCTCCCACATTGCTGTTTTGGGTTGGAATGAATATAGAGAACATCTGAAATAATTTAAAAGGTTGATCAACTTATTTCCTTTCCTTAGATAATGGATATAAACAAACATGTTAACTGACTCCTGTTAACTGTTTTTTCACAGCTTTAGCATTGCTTTTAAAGAGAAGGAAAATACATTTTTTTTCATCTACATGTCAGCAAACGAGTGTAATAAATGAGGAAAATCAAGAAAATTTAGCCTATGGAGGTTAATTTTAAATGTGTAAATTTTCTACTTTTTTTCAGTAAATGAATGAGCTCTGGCACCAGAATCAATAATGATATTTCATCTCATCAGTGTTACAAGTGCCCAAGATTTTCTTATAAAACTATTTTTAAAATTAGCATAAAAATAACTTAGAAGTGTGATACTAACATTCATCCTCAGACTTGCCTATTTACCTTCACCCAGCAGTATATGACAAAGTATTGATTTGAAATGTGATTGATATACTGTAAAAGTATTGTGGTGTTTTCAGTAGTATGTTTAAAAATAAATAAAAAAAAGTTTAAAGGATTGTGTATTGTCATTTTTTCTGTGCACTGTAAAACAGGGAGAGACTCTGTCCCTGATCCAACCTGCTCATCGAGATAGAGATGGAATAGAAACATAGTATACCACAGACACAGATGGTTAGAAGGCTTACTTCCCAGGAATGCATCATGCTTTCTACCGTGCACTTTTTTCCCTCTGGATTACATATAATGAAGAACGTAAATGAAATAGTGGTTGCTTATAAGACCAGGAAGAGCTCCAACAAATGGAAGTACAAGAAGACGGTGAAAACTGAGGAGATGTGGAAGATCACTATCTGTGAAAGCATCTGTGAAGAGTGAGGCAGCTAATGAGGGAGTAGGAGCAGGAGCAAATAAAGGATGTAGTTTTGTGGTGAGATTTGAAGAGTTTCCATTGGTATGCGAGTCCAGCCATCTCCCATTCAAGGCAGAGAAAACTGCATGTATTTCCCTATATGCTCAGTTTTTCTGAAGCTGAGTTTTGTTCCAGGACCTTTGAGTGGAGATTTGCATTTGGATACTAGGTGAGAGGGGGGTAAATCCACTAGCAGTGCCTCAGCCAAGTTATTAGCAGAACAGCATAAGCTTTAAAAATCTAGCCCATATTCTTCAGCGCCATCTGCTGGACTTATATCTATCAACTAGTTAATAGGAAACTTGTATTTATGGGCTCCTATACACGTGCAGATCGTGCTCCGATGCACAGTAATTCCAGTACCTTGGAGCAGACTAAGTTAGTAGTTGTCTGGAGCGTAGAAATTAATGTGCTCCAGCAGCCTCCAGTGATATGTGTATTGGCACCCCCACGCTGAAAAATGGCAGTGGGGTGCTTTAAGCTAAAGCTTGTTCGAGCTTTAGTTTAAAGTGACCTGCCACCACTTTTGCAGGGATGCTGATGCATGTGATGCTCCAGGTGCTTTTAATTAGCACAGCTCTCGGAGCTATGCTAATTAAAGCTCCCCTTCCCCCACCTCCGGAGCATGTGTATAAACACCATATGTCTGTAGTCACCAGGCAGGCTTCTTGTGGAACACTTCTTTATTAAAAGGGAAGCACTACTGCCTTTGGGAATTGATAGAGTATTGCTGAAATACAGGGATCCTGGTTTTCTTTGATTAAAACCCCCCACAATTTTTGGATGTAAAAAATCCACACTCTTTCATGATCAAGATATCTGTATATTAGTGGTGTTTCATTTTGATCATGAAAAAATATGGATTTGGGGTTACTTTATTTTTATCTTTTTGTCAGAGAAAACCAAGATCCCTGCTGAGATAATGCTATAACTATTCATGGCCTTTTTTGAATCATAAGATATTGGTCCTGAGTGCACACTGAAAAGCCAGGAAACGAGGAGGGAATTTAAAACAGGCAAAAACTCTTTATAAAATTTCATGATTTTGGAGCACTGTCTGAATCCATGCTTTCTGAATGCTTCAGGTTAGCAGTACTGCTCATAGGAGAAACTGGCAGCCTTAGGTGTTTTAGAAATGTGAACTGCTATTGCTGAGACTTGAGGGCCTAAAGAAGTATGACTACAGTATCTGGTGTATATGGAGTGATTTTTTTTTTAATGTTTTGAAAGCGTGAGTATTGCAAAACAGAGGATGTTTTAGCACTATAAAACACACTTGAGTCTTTCTATTTTATGTATTTTTTTTTTTTATGACCGTATATAATGTTATATACTTGTAGAAATATGTGCATGTATTACTTCAGATTCATCAACATTCCATCCTAAGCTTGAAAATAACTTTTTGGAGATTTGTTTTTATTTTCTGGGCAAATGTGGTCACAATCTTTGTATGCTCAGGTCTAGAGATCTGAAGAGAATGGATTTCTAAACAAATCATTGCATTTGGTTTGCTTAACTTCAATAAAAAAGAGAGGTAGTTAGCTATATTACTCTGAAGTCAGGAAGAAGGGCACAGGGTGGTATTTTGGAGGTTAACCATTCAGAAATGTGTAAGTTTTTGTAGGTGATAATCTACTTCGTGATGTCAAGCAGCATCTGATGTATGTCAAGCTATTTCCTTACTACTCACAATAAAGAATCATTGAAATAGATTCCTTTCTCTTCCACGAGGCAGCTATACACTTTATCTCATTAAAACTAACTGGTTACAAGACCCCAAAATATAACTTCCTCCCCTACCAATTTTTAATTTTTTTTCTTTTTAAACTTCCTATGCATGAATTATAAAATCTGTTCCAGTCTAACCTAACATATTAAAATGAATGTATGACATCTGATCCAAAACTTAGCATGTGAAGGAAAAGTTAATGTAAAATATTGTTAGATAAATCCTTTAAAAAACCAATAGACCAATTTTATAAGCCCCTAAATAACATACTTTTCAGTTTACAATGTATTGTTAATGCACCAATGTTGCTAGGTTGCATTTTTTTAGTTGTGTAAAGTGTTTTAGATGGAGCTATCTCAACATGCTCTTGCAGCTTAGTGGAATTCCTAGAACTCCTGTGCCCTTTAAGCTATGCAAGTATTTCAACTTTCAACTTGCTACTTGTGTGACATTTGACATTTTAGGTGCCTAAGTTAAACATCTCAGCCTGGGTTTACTTCCTTTTCAGGGAAAAAGTACAGAACCTACACAAAGCCATGTGGACTCAACAGATATCTCTCTAGGGAACCAAGGGTATGCAATTGACCATCTACATTTTGAGCCCTTTCTTGGAAACTTGTGTTTTAGGGTACATCCTCCACTAGCTCTGCACTGCTATCAGGGTCGCTGCCAAAATGTCACCCTGCCCTGTACCCTTCCCTCCTCAAAACCTGAAAGGGTGGCAGTGAGGATGGACCAGGGCTTCCCATCACTGCTGCTCTCGAGGCTTGTTTGTAGCATACCTGAGAGTGGCAGTAGCAGGCATCACAGGAACATCCTTGCCATCTAGTTTTCATGTGTCTAGCAGGAGCAGTTGTGTGAGGCTTATTTTTTTTTCGGTGGCTTCTTCAGACCTGTGTTGATCCATTTTAGAAAGACCCTTGAAACCTTCAAGTTTTACATGGAGAGGAGCACATATAGATTAGGAATGAATAAGCAAATTGCATCTAAGATACCCAAGACACTGACTAGGGTACTGTAGCTGGCTGCAGATGGTAAGCTTACATGTTCTTTTCTAGGTTGTGTAACTTAAACCAGTAACAGCAGTTAAAATACACATTAACTATTCAATGAATACATATAAATTAACCAGCAGTATTACTGTACCAGCTATCTGTCTCCTGCAGACTGACATTCTAATGCATATCTTAAACAAGCCTTTTTCACAATGATTCAGAAAGTAATCTTAGTGTTGGAGCTTTCTATGGCAAATACATCTGTGCTTAAGCCAAAAAGCTGTTCTTATGAACATGCTATCCTGGTTTTTGAATGGTTTTCTCAAATATTTGTCTTCAAGGAGCACAGTAGATATTTCTTTTTACCCTGGAGAGCCTTTTTCAGCAGTTTCTCCCTCCCCATGAAGAAAGAAAGCAATCCTGCAGCATGAAGTTGTCACATTGCAATTGGTAGGTTATCTTTAATCAGAAAGTCCCCAGGGGAAAGTTTCTTGCCCATTATTATTTACCTCTCTGCTGCTGAAGCAATTCTGACTGCATGTTTTTTGAGTTTGGGCTCCTTTTTTAATTCCAAAGGTTTTACTTATTGGTGAGATTAACCTGCCTGCCATGTGGCTGTGTTGCCAATGGTGTTTCTGCTATCCCCATTCCCAGGATTTCAGCAGGATGGGTTAAGGGCTGGAATACATGTACTTCCCTGCCTTCCACATTTGACATGCCTGCAGAGCCTGGCCAGAAGCTGGAGTGTGGCTCTGGTTGGTCAGGCTCCAGTTTCAGGTGGTGCATGCTGCAGCCACATGAGCCACCCCACTTTTTTCAGGTGCAGGTTTTTTTTGACACCAGCTCCTCCTGGTGTCAAAACCCCCTCTGTATTGCAAATTTAATAGCACAGTGAATGCCATGCATGTGTGGCGCATGTGGTCTGTGGTGCTGCAGATGGGTCTGCAACGCTGCATACTACACGTATGTGCTTATATGGATGCACCGCTAATTTCCATCCTAAATTTCTTCTGCTGGAACTTCACACTGTTGTTTCTAGTCCTGTCCCTTACAACCAACTAACGAAGTCCATCTCCATCCTATTTATATCACACTTCAAGTATTTGAAGACTCTTATTAAATGCCCTACTAGTTTCCTGTAATATAAATAATCCGTTCTTTCAGCCTTTCCTCATAAATTTTGTTTCTCAGGCCCCTGTTTATTTTTGCTGCCCTGCACTGAACACTTTTTGAATGAAGCCACCCCCC
>NW_017728886.1:52943319-52962572 GCF_001723895.1 Crocodylus porosus
CTGCCCAAGGGGGGCTGGAGCAGGGCCAGGCTTGGCTGCACTGCCAGGCTGAAGCCCCAGGGACACCTGTGCTCACCTTGCTAGGCCCTGCACAGCTGGGGTGAGGCAGGTTTGTGGGACGGAGCTGCGGCTTGTCTAGAGGGTGTGCAGAGGGGGTGATGGCTCTCGCTGTTGCACACGCCCCATGCAGATCTGGGGGCTTGCCACTGGGCTGGGGCTGGGGCTGAGGCAACGCCAGGCTCTTCCCGGCATGGGGGGGGCCATGCTAGGATGGGGGTCAAGTGAGCTACGGCAAATCTTGGGGTGGCTGCAGCTGCCCTCCCATCCATAGCCCCCTCCCAGTGCTGCCACTGCCTGCCCCAAACCTAGCATAGCTGCCCCACCGGGAAGAGCATGGTGCAGCCCCTGCAGTACAGCAGTTTAGCCAGTCATTCCCTAATCCGTGTTTGTGCATGCAGTTATTTTGTCCAAAGTGCAGGACTTGAACTTGTCCTTGTTGAATCCCACTTCACTGATTGAGAACCATTTCTCCTGTCTGTCAAGGTCATTCTGGGCCCTTCCTTCCAGACTATCTACAACTGGGAACCTGTGCTATCCATATTCCTTCTCAAGGATGTTTATTATGTGGCCAGGCGAGCAGTTTTCTCATATGTGTTTTAAGTTCCAATATCATACATATGAACTATAGATCCGTTCTAGACTGCATCTGATTTAAACTGAACTCTGTGTAAAATAATCAGATTCTTCTCTGGTCTCAAAGATTTTGACTGCTTTTAAATTCTTGGTTATATGCCAAGAAAACCCCCGCTGCTCTGGTTGCTTTCAGAATTTGTGAGTGTAAGTATTCCTTTTAAAACAAGGATTCAGCCACATTATCATCTTTATATAAGTTAACCCACCTACATCAGAGACCGATGGTCTTTGCCCATTCTATAACAAGGTCCTTTACACATAGTGTTCTGGATTTTCTATGGGAAAATGAAGCATATAACTCACAGGTAAATACTCCCATTCTATGAGGCTGAAATGGCAGTTTTGAATTACAATATAACCAGAAGTTATGTGGTATACCTGTACTCTGTGGCTGTACATGCTGGAGACTTGTCTCTAAGGAAGGAAAGTGGGGCCCATTTAACACGTGGGTGCCATTCCTATTGTGTTACTTTTCATTTTAGCAGTAATGAAAAGTACTATCTAAATGAAATTACTATCCAAATTTGGACAGTAATTTCTAGAGCTGTATTGGCTAAGATGGTAATTTATACAACAATACATCAATAAGTATTGCGAATGTAAAACTCCACAAGTTGGGAGAAGTTTCCAGATTCATATTGTTAGAGGTTGCTGAAATTCTTTATATTTCTTACTGAATTTTTTTAAAAGAAAAATAAAACCGTTGAAAGCAGGAAAAATACTCAGCAGACTAAGGAATAAAAATGTTAACTGACTATTAAAATTGCAGGTTTGACAAAGCTGCCCTCCTTTTCAAGCCATAATGTAAAATGACTCTCTTTTTCCCTGGGATGAGCTTAGATGTGACATTTATAATCTCTCATTTTTAAAGCCTGATAGAACAACCTTGCACTTAATATCACTGGGTGACTGATCAGGTAAATTTTTGAGGAAAACCCACAAAATATGACAATGTTTTGTAAACACCTGAAAATGGATTTATTTTCTTAAAAATCATATTTTTTTACAGTTGGAACATACACTATATGCCTGTATGCTTTTTTAAAAAAGTAATCAGGCCTTAAAATGCTGCCCAGTACAAAAGTATTAACATACAACCATACTGTTTTGCATATAAACCAGCGCTGTGTACTTCTAAAGATCCACCTAGCTAATTTCTTCACCGATGCCAGTGAGCAGAGGAGAGAAAGAAATCAGACATCTTGGCTCTTCAATTTCTTTCTCTTAAAGTTCAGTCTTCAGCAGTTTCAGAGCTTTCTGCATATTTGCATATACTACAAATGAAACACACAAAACTGTTATCTTACTTACTCTGCTTGAAAGAAAAGTAATCTTTAATAGCAAAATGATAACCTTTCCAAGTCCTTCATTGTGCTGATTCTTACTGTGTCATCTACTTAATCATATTGTGCCATCTAATTTTTCCAAAATTTTTGTATACAGCTGTTTCACCTGAGCTTCTGCAGAAACTGTTTTATTTTTTTGGAAAATACCATAGCAGGAGTAATTCTATATAATCTATTCCATATAATAAGTCCACTGAATAATTCTTAGTTCCCTTTGCATGATAAAGGAGAAAACAAACATTAGCATTTGCTACACAAGCAGCTCTGACTAACTTCAGCAGGACTCATTACTCATGGTACAATAAGGACCTTATGGCATCAACATTTTGTTTATCCTGCAAAATGAAATGTTGCTGGTTATGCAAGTTCCTATAAAGTATGCTCTCATTTGTTAGAAGAGAGAAGTTTAAGGCTACAGGATAGCACTGTTCTTCAGTAAGCAAAGATTTTAGTATAACAACCATTCTAATCTTTTTGTAGAGTCCAGACTTCCAAGAAGGATTTAGGTATTGAAATGCCCAAAGTCTCATTTTTCAAAAGTGACAGAGGCATTTATGAACTTCAGGTTCCATTCAGCTTTAATGAGCCTTTAGTATTCTGGTGCAGAGTGAACCAGTGCTAAATACTGTTAGAGATCTACCCCTGTCTTAGTGTATTTATATATACTGTTTTTATGGGGGTGAATTTGCCATTCTTATGGGACTAGTAGGTCTGCTAATATTCCTGTGATTATTTCCACGGTAAGGCACAATGTGATGTGAGTTGGAACCTCTTTTTTTCCCCCTGATCTTTGGCTAAATAGTGTCTCATGTCAACCAGTAGCTATCAACATATCTTGTCTAGCACTTGTCATTGTTCTATGAAAAGAAATCTGTATACTGGAAATATATTTGTTAAGGTTCCATTAGGAAATAATACTTACACAATGCAATATCTGAAGGCTCATATGCATAGAGACGGTTTGAGTATCTTCCAGTAATGTCTGCTCTTACTGTCAGGGAAGGATCTGGAGAAGTAAAGGAGAAAGAAATGCATTTTCAAACAGCAGCTGATGATGACAAAGTAGACTCTCTCTTGACTTGCTCTGTGCACACATGGAACAGTCAATCCTGAATAGCGTCCTGCTTTCACTCACAGTCAATAGGAGTTTATAGGATTTTATAAACGTTGTATGGGCAAAATTCAGTCCTGAGTGATGCATCTGCTCACTTCTCACCACAGTTCACCCTTGATTTACCCTGATGACTATTTTAACTTGTATGGTTACAAATCTTTATGTTTTTAAAGAGGCAAGTTGTCTTTTGTCCCCTTATTTGTATCAATGGAAAGGAATAGTAGGAATAGTCCCATCAATCTATAGGTTAGTTATCAGGGGCACAGATGCACTCCCCTCCACCCCAGTTGACCCCAGAGGAGCAGCAGCAGCCAGGACTATTTTTAAAGTCCCCAAAGAAAATAACTATTCCCCCAGAACTTCTCCTCTGTGCTCAGCAGCACCTTTCCACCCCTCATAACCCTCATCCTCTACCTTTCCTGCCTGCCTATGCTGCTATCTGTGGCTGTGCTGGGAGAGCCAGGCTCAGCTGGAGATAGTGGTATGGGTGGCAGCTAACAGATTTCACCTTCCTGCCTGGTTCCCTGGGTGTTTCTTGCCAGCCCAGAGTAGGCTTGCGGAAAGGGAACCAATTCACCACTGCTGTCCCTGGCTGAGCCCAGCTTCCCATGCAGCCTACTGGAGAGGGGCAGGAATGGCTCTGGAGCCTCCCAACAGTGCTCCAGAGTGGGGACAGCAGCAATGAAAAGGTGTGGGAAGGGAGAAAAGGAGAGAGGAGAGGATGGGACCTGCAGATGAGTTTGGAGGAGAAGGAAGGAGGAACAAAAACAAAGGAAGGAAGATTCTTACCTCATTGGGCAACTTAAAAAAAAAGTCCCTGCCTGCTATTCCTGCTGGGCAGTCTGCTGTCACACCCCTCTTAACAAATCCTAGATCTGCTACTGTAAGTTATCTTCCTTTGCCCTCCAAATCTTGTAAAGCCCTTTTAGAAGTCAGGGTTCTACCAGAGGTATGGGGTAGGCCTGGCTTGGAAAGCCACTTCCAGCTTCCTATATCAGCCTTAGAAAGAATGCATCTAATGTAGTTGAAACCTGCTTTAACTCCACAGTGGAACTACATTTGCATCAGGGAATCTTCCCCAAGAGGCTACTTTCCTACAGACTGAAGGGAACAGAGAAATCCCTAACAGTATAGACTTGCTGAAGTCATGCTATTATGAAGCAGGCATGGGTTGAAAGCCATTAAGCCAGCATGGATGCATGAGGCTTCTAGTACATCCCTTGCTGTTTTTATTCTGGGACCAAGTGTTGTGTTCATTCTGTGAAGGGAGAATGTAGTCCCTCATTGGAACTATTTCAAGCAATCTTCTTCACATTATGGAACTATTTATGGCCTAAAATGGTGCATTACAAAAGCATACCTTTCCTTCTCAATCTCAGGGATTACTTTTTGTGGGGAAGTGAATTAAAAAACAAGCAAACTATATGGCTATAATGAAACTTTAACATTTTTAGATGCATACATCATGAGCTAGGTTTTCATAACAATGCACAAGTGCTGAATGCACTCAACATACAGCTCTTTGGTTCATGCACATGACTAGCCAAACATCTAAACATCCTGTTGTGTTGGGGTTTAGTGTACTTTCAGTAGGTAGGAATATAGACTGTAGTCGTATTGGTCTAAAAACCATTAACAGACAGAACTCTTGAGGTAGAGGTGATATCTTCTAATTGGTCTAATAAAAGATATTGCCTTTACCCCAAGAGTTTTGTCTGTCTTTCAGTAAGTATGTAATTCAGGGTACTTGGTTTTGAAAATCTGGCCCTTTATGTGCATTTGACCATGCTATTTTTATGATATTCACAAAATTCTGTTTCAAAGAGAACCTGTCTTATTGTGAAGTCTTCAGAAATACTAAAAAAAAAAAAAATGGAGTCAATAATCTATACATCTTGATGGACTTGACAGGCCTTAAGTATATCTTTACAGACCCTAACTATATCCATACAGACTTAATGAGACCTATAGAATGAACTTCTGGACCAATGGCCTGACTTCAGGTGATTACAAGCCTAGGACTTTACCTATCACAGGTGAGACTGAAAGGTGATGGTACACTGATGTCATAGGTCCTGTTTTATCCTGAACACTAGTAAAAACCAAAACCTGAAATGACCATTACTTGAATAAAGTGCATAAGCAATGTGTAGTGCATTTGCCAAAAGGAATTCTATTGCATCTTGACTAGGTTCCTCTTCTATATTTATAAAAATTCCTAGGCATCTCCAAGCTTAAGTTGATCTACAGTCCTCATTTGCTTACTGATCTCTGTTATGGAATGCATTATTCTGTTTTTTATAAGTCATACATTTTTCTTTATTAGTATCTGAGCCTTTTCCAAGATAATACCCAACATGTCACTCTTTTTGGTTTTTCTCATCCATCCCAGCAAATCAAATATAAAAATTCCATTCTCCTGCTGAATTAATTCCCATTAATAATGCTGAGGGTTTTATGTTTTTGTCACATTACAAGGCCTAGTCTCTGCAGCTTTACAATAGATAGCATTATTCTTGAGCCTCTTTGAGAGTGTCAGGTACTCACCAATAAACATAATTCGAGGGACGTACTGGCCATCGGGTGAAAGATGCTTGTCTGTTGTTTCATACTGGAATAAGTGATAAGGTTTTAAATCAAGAGTGTTGTTAGCTATGCTGTATAGGTAATATAAACAGAACGTTTAATTTCCAGTTCATAATTTGGAGGTTATAAAATTAAAATTCATTTTAAAGATTATGTTTTAATATGTGAGGAATACATTAATGAGAGAACAATGCTAAAACTGCAAGGCATCTCATAATTAATTGTTTTATTGGTATAAATATTTTATAATCATTATATATTATTATAATAGGTAAAGATTTATTGCTAAAACTAGCCCTATTGCAGCATAGTAATTTTCCCTTGGCAAGTGATGCTAAACATTAACCTTATCCAAGACACTATAAAGATGGAAGTTTATTGCTTCCAGACAGTATTATAAAAGAGAGCTTTAATGAAGTGTAGCTGAATACTTACAACAAGATTAATAAGAACAAACTTTTCAGCTAATTTCTGTATTTCTTTGTGTGCAGCAAATACTTTCTTCAGTGCTAGAACATAAATGTGAATGATTGTTAAAAAAACAAAAGCCAGGAAGGAAATTAACCATTTATCTTTGTCAAGAAACAATACAGAATCAGATCTGGAGTGACTGGTGGATTCTCCATGCTATAATATACAAGTCCAATGCAGGGTTCAAATTACACTTTGACTCTTGCAGGGGTCTGCAAAAAAAATTAGGCTGCCCATCATGATAGCCCAATAAAATCAGAGACCCCCCACAAGTTATGATTTTCAAATCTTACAAGGGAGCTCTCATCTCTTATGACAAGGCTCAGCCCCCATGAGCTCCTTTGTAATTCAAACCCTGAGTTCAAGTTAGAAAAAGATTGTAGTGACCAGCTGAAAAGGCTGTAGGTTCCTTTCTTTTAGCGTGTAGGTGAACAGTAGCTGGAACAGACCTTACGTAACAAAGGCAAGTGGCACAAAACTGAATTCCTGTAGTCTAAACTCCTTCTAACCATGCATATGAATCTCCTCTAAGCCAAACACTCTGAAGTTAGTTCTGATTTGGTTTCCAGCTTTACAAGTTGAGGGCTATTCTCAAAACTGAGTTGTTTGGATGGTCTGTTAGGTGCACAGGGATCCCCAGGGAAATCTGTAGGGCTTTTCATGAGCAATAGGAACTAATCATATAGATGACATTGCATCAGGGCTCTGGTATGAATATGGCTGGAAATCTTGAGAAAATAGATGTCCCCAGTATGGCAGAAATCTCATAAGAACTTGAAGTTTCTACACTGACCCATCTGCATCCCATTGTAAATGGTAACTTTGATCAGGAGTGAGAATTGCATGCATCTTGCTCAGTCCATCTCTAGAAATAACACTTTCTCAACACCTTTATTCGCAGCCTTAGATTAAATTTGCATCATTCTCACAAAATTGAAAACTAATGTATCATGATTTGAACCTGTACTGTACAAGATTAAAATGTCTGCAATTCTGAAAGCAACACAGGTTGCTTGCTTAGGTTAGTATTTCAATGAGGTGTTTTTAGAAGAAAAATGGGTGGTATTTTTAGTTATATAAAGGTGTAAAGCAAGATATTTCTACTCAAAACTTACCTTGACTGTGTGGGCAGTCCTCTAAATGATGGATAATCATTATGGGTTTGTTACTGAAACAGAAAAAGTCTTATTTTAGATTTTTACTATTACCAATCTTAAAGTCAGTACTTATGTGGAAAAACATCTTAGACTGTAAAATCAGTTAACAAATGGACACATTTCTAAGTTCTGGCAACTTCTCTTTTCTTGCTATTATTCATGTAAACATAAATATTACACTAGATGGCGCCATTGAAACCTATCAAAAGATTAGGTAAAGTTGATTTACCCAGACTTTGCTCTAAACAAGGCTTCTTCATAGGTCTGAGTCCAGATCAGCTGATCACCCCAACCTAAAGGCAAATGACAAAGAGGAGTCACTGTCAAAGTTGTTGGCGATGAGAAGACTATTTCAAGTCAACTGTAAATGTAAAAGCTACTGAGAACTACTTTGAGAATGTGTTGCCAAAAGGGAATTAAAATGCAAGGAAGGCAAAATGACTTGTAGAAAAAATATCAGGAAAGTGTATTTCAATTGGCAAGAGACTGTTTGTTTTTTTTAAAATATAGGTAGCTGAAAGGAAAAGAGCAAAGTGTCAAGGAACTATTAATAATGCAAGAGGAATAAATATTAGGAGATCAAAGGGTGAAAGATTCTTATGGAAGTAGGGCAGTGAGAATGAACAACAAGTTACCTCTGGAGAGAGTTTGAGGCAGTTTTGGTTTATACTCATTTGTGTCCTTTTTGTCCTTAGCCCCAAGATCTTTAGCGAGGGTATAGGCAACAGCAACAAGTAGCAGGGATATTGAAATATAATTCTTCTCCATGACTAGTGCTGAAAAAGATAATTGACATTTATAATGCTGGCATTTTTCACACTCCTAACTGGATAATTGTTTAGGAAGGTGGTGCTACATATAACCTCTCAGTCTACATTTAAGTCATAAAAATATATCAGGGCTGGGTCACTGCTGGAATGAACTGCTATAGGTAGATTGTGTTCCTAAAAATGTAATGAATAGTCAGACTGGTTTAGCAAATATTTTTTAATATCTATGGGATTGGTATAATTTTGTTTTAAGTTACTTGTTGCCAGTTTTAAATATGCTTATGTCATCTAGATGAAGTCAGCCTAGAGACCCACTTCGATGCTATATCTCTCTCCTGTATTTCTTGACGGTACTACACATACTGACTTAGCTCAAAGAAACAATGAAAATTCAGCATTATCTATAATACCCATCATGTAAGAATATAAAGGCTTTTGCAAATATTAGTAAGTGTTTCTGAGACCTTTCTATAAAATCCATCAGTGCAATAATTAAGCACTTCCCAAGTGTTTTGTTCAGGGAAGTTAGGTTGAGGAGGTCATTTCCTCAGTTTTGCAAATGAAACAATGTAGTTACAGGGAGTTACGCCTTCAACGTATGTCTTGAATTCTAATATTGTTCTCTAACTGTATCTTTCCCTTAAAGCCACACAATAATACAGTTTTCAAGAAATAATGGTTTCATTTAGAATACTGAGGATTGGTTTAGAAATCCAATGTATCACTTCCAGGGATGCTTTGCTGCTGAAATCTCTTCCTCTGCCCAACTGTACAAGTGAGAATGAAGCAGGTCATGTTAGATGACATGTTTCTCAGTTTTCTAAATGAAATGATTCTACCAGTGAATTCACTTAGCATGATCCAACTTTCTCATTCACTTGTCACTGGATGCTAGGGTACTGAGCTGAAAGGTACACAGAAAAGCTTAAGGTAAGCAGACATTCTAAAGCATAGGAACATCAACGTGGGTGCATAAGCAATAGCAAGCGTCTTTTAAAACGCAGGTTAGAAGAGTGGAAATGTGATGCCATTCTGCCTGGTTTTGTGGGAAGCCCTGGGAGGGCTTGCTTTCCTCAGCTTGAATAAATGGTACAGCATTCTTTGCTGTTGTAATGCTCAGTAGACCCTGACTATCTATGCAATCACAGCTTCAGAGCCATGCAAAAAGCAATACCAGGTTTTGGTCATACACTGACCTTTACATAATAAAAAATTGTTCTCTGAAAGGACGAGGTTTGAATGAGTCTTGCTTAGAAGCCCACTGGAGATTGTAAAGATAGTTTATTCAGATCAGTACGGATGAAGGTCTCCTTTAAAAAGAACAAGGGGGTGCCGGCCAACCAGGAAAAGCAAGAACAAACAAATCTCAGGATGATGCAGAACTGAAAGTAAAGGCCAAGAAGCACTACACCTAAAGCAGCATCTGTGCAAAGTCATTCTAAGCTATTAAAAAAAAATCATTCTAATTCTTTTAACATGAAGAGACAGCATTATTCCATCTATTCCCCCATGGCGAGCTCAACTATAAGTCGCTCCATTCCTTTCTTTCTGTTTGTTACCTGCCGCAGTAATAAGTAACTTGAACGTAAAGCTCACAGGATCCTAACAGGTGCATTTCTCAGCCAGTGCTCACAGCCTTACCTTGCTTGCTCTCCCACCTGTCTGAAGAACTATGAAAGTGTTCCAAGTTTCAGTGTGAACCTCTAGGGCTCATAATGCCTACTTATGTACCTTGGCACACCTCAACTCCACCCACCCGCTCTGTATTTGAATAGTAGCCCCAGGGAGCTAAACTTCCCCTTTGTTTTTTAAAAAAAAAAACATTTTCAGGATCAATTAGTTTTAATCAGCAGGCTATTTGATATTTAGCTTTTCATAGCAATGACAATGTGCAAAAATGGAACCACGCTAATATGAATTTTGCAGTGTTTTTAACAGAGATTTTTACAACTGGGCGAAGAGCCAAGTCCAGGTAAGCTTAAATCAAGACTCCTGATTTGCCTGAAGGCTGATTTGTCTTTATGTGATTGGCTGAAAGTTATAGCCTGGATCACAGCTCTTTCATTTCTTTGAGAAACTAAAATGATGATTCAGAACTCCAGGTTTCCATCAGTGTAGTGATTAAACAATCATTTACTCTGCACAGGGTAGTCTAATGCAGAGCAATGATATGGTTTTTTTAACAATCTAAAACAAATAGGAACATTTTTAATGAAACATCATACAGGCCTTTGAGGTCATCAGGTTATTTAGAAACTTTAAAAACCTATTTAAAAAGTATCTAAAATTGAGTCCTCTTAATGTTCTGTGTAGTAAAGTAAATCTATAAATACTTGTTTTAGGCACAGCATAAAAATACATTGTTTTATATTTCTGATATACATATAGTACAGTATAGCAGTCAGAAAAATAATAGAACCATCTCCTTTGCTGCAGTATTTATACTGAACAATTTCCAGAGTACGGAAGATATCTTTTGGAAGATGATTTATTGTGATCCTGGCATGGGCATGATATATAGGGTGACCATACATCCTGTTTTCCCCCCAGACAGTCCCATTTTAAATATGTGTCCTGGGGATCCAATTGGTTTGGTGGAATGAATGCTTTTGTCCCATTTTTAGCTCGAATGCAGCAGTGGCAGTGCTCTCTAGCTGGAACTGTGATAGGGCAACTGCTAATCCTTCAACATCCCACAACACACTGCTCTCCAGCCACTCACCTAAGACTATAGCTCAGATACAGCTAAACATAGTGGAGACTTACAGGATGGAGTGGGGCAGAGTACTGCAGAATGCCAGCGAACTGCTGAAAAGGAAGCACTAGGGTAACACCCCCACCACCACTTTTCAAGTTGTCCTGTTTTGAGACTTAGGAAACATTGTCATCCTGATTACATGTTAAAACTTTAATATATGTCATTTGATGTATCCTTGTTACATTTTGCTTTGTAGATGTTTTTTTTATAATGAACATAAAAATTGTCACCTGTGAGAGGGATCTGTTAACTTATGTAGATAGGGAAAGAAAATTCATCACTTCTTTTTCTGTCTCTCAAATTGACTATATTTTCAGATAGTCATTACTGAAAAGGGATTTCCAAATATCTTCATGCTAAGTTTATTCAAAAGCAAATATCACCTTGTGCTTCAATACATCAATATTTATTTTTTAGCTTTCCCAACATTTGGCAAAATGTATTTAGGGAAAAGAATCAGCAGAGACAAGATCATGATCTCAGTTGATGTGTAATTACTACATTTTTAGGAATGTACTACAATGAGAAATTACATTTTATTTATTAACTGCTTATTAGGTATAGGATAAGAAAGCAAGCTAAGCATTTAAAAGGTCAACAATTTGTAAATCCATATCAAAGTGTTTATTAAGACCTTTATGCATAGATTGGTAAGTAATCAAAATGAGAGAGAAATATATTACATACAAGCATTTTATTTTGCTCCTGTATGGCTGTTGTAAGACACAGAGCTATATCTTACAGTTTTTGCAGCATATGTTCAAACTGCATTCACTCAAAAGCCATGTTTTTGGAAATGCCTAAAATTAGACTCCTAAAGCCACAATTAGACACTTGAAATCTGTGGGAGCTCCTGAGTATTCACTTTTGAAAATCCAATCACTTCAGATACTTCAGTGTACCTAAAGTTAAACATTCATTTCTGAACTCTTGACCTTATTTCAGTGAGTCTCTGAGCTTTCCAAGTCTTGATTTAATGCATGTTGACTGAATCTCTTCCCAAACTGCACTCAGCAGCAGTCAGTAACATAAGAACAACTTTTTTTTTCTGTATACCTGTACCATGAGACATCTAGATGATTAACATGTACAATCCTACTTTAATTGTCCTCCATGTGTATATAAACCTGAAAATGACCAGAAATCCCAATACAGTACAAACAGCTGACTAGCATATGCTTTAGTACACATTCCAGACTGCTTATTTGTGATCACTTCCTCCACCTCGGTGACCATGTCACCTGTCCTAGAAGAACTGCTCCAGGAAAATCTGGGACAGAGTAGTTCTAGCCAGGAGGCTTTTCCTCATTTTCTTAAAGGAGCAGTTATGTCCTATTCCAGTTAATATTTACCGATATCAAAATAAACTGTTGGAAAATCATTGACTCTGAAATGTGGCATTCTCTTGTTTTGACCTCAATATATTTATGCAGTAGGGCTGCCTATATGCTTTGCTTAACTCTGGTTGTGAGTCTCCCATTTATTGCGATATATCTTGCATATATGTATCCCACAGAGCAAGAGTTCATCAGGTTTCAAAGAATATATTGAGTACATTCCAAAAGAAAATGGAAGGGGCTGCATATGTTACTAGGTTATGAATACTAATCCCAAACTAAGGAAAAAAAAGTTGGAGGGAAATTAAACAGCCTTTTTTGTAGGAAAAAACACCCGATTATATTGAAGTACTTAAGAGAGATTGTTTAGAAAGGCTACAACATTTGGAAAGATACAGATTTTGCTATTTAACATCTTGAAGTAAGGTAGCAAAGCATATAGGTGACCCTGCTGTATAAATATATTGAGGTCAAAACAAGAGAATGCCACATTTGAGAGTCGATGATTTTTCAAGTGTCAAAGCAGTAATAAGATTTGGTAACTGGCATTAGAGTCTATTTAGGTGAGATACCGAGTAGATTCAGTCTTTTTTTTTTTTTAGTGGATACTTATAGTCACCAAAAATTACACCTTTGATCCTTCCCAAATGATTTGCAAATTTAAGGACAAATGTCTCCAATTGTTTTGCTGGAATAAAGTTTCAGGCTACATTCACAAAACTAAGGATACTTGTGTCTCATTTACCTAATGACCAGCAGTTACAGCAGGCAGCCACAACCCTCTCTGCTGTCTGTCTAGACTTGAGTCCACTTCTCTCTGGAATATTCTGGAATATTACTTACATGCGGGAGTTGGGGGCTACTTTCTGCTTTCCTGTTGCCAGTGACAGTCTCAGTTTGTATAAATAGTTGTATATAAACTATTAGAGCCTTGAAAGGTTAGGGACCTAACTCTTGACACCTGTTGGTGAACAGAGAGAAGAGTGGCCAGAGCTCCCTGAGACCACCAGACAGGCAGCAGTCCTACAGGGCAAAGGAGCCCTCTGTCAGCATTTCTGGGGAGCTGGGACCCAGGCCTCACTTGCATGTTTGTTATATGACAATTTAGGCCGTTTTCATTAACATAACGTTACATTTTGAAGTTGGGTTTATAAAATTCTATTATCCATATCTGAAAATAAAAGGAAAAGAGAACTATTTCAAATATGACTTAGGCAAAAAATGACTGCAGCCTCTCATGGTGGGGTAAAGGAGCATGGGTAAAGCAAGGAGAAGGAAAGACGAGTCCTCCACTCAGGAGTCTTTCTTTTGTGGCACAGCGGCGGGTCCTACATGCTCTGGACTCCTCTCGGAGCAGCTGAGATGCTGCAGTAGAGCGCTGAGGGGATGACCAGACTTGCTGCTGAACTGGTAAGTAGAGTTGCAACAAAAGAGGCAGTTTTGAGGTAACAAGTGGCCACCAGATGGCTAGGCCTGGAACAGTTTTGAGGAGTTAAGACTGCTTGGGCTGAAATGGCCAAGAACAACTGAGGGGCTCTGATGAGTGCTGGTACCAGACCAATGACCATTTCACAGGTGGGACGGGTGGTACAGCACCTGGAACTGTAGGGGGGGCAGACTGCCCCACATTTAGACTCTCTCAATCAAGAGACTGAACTGTGAATGGGGCATAAGAAGAAGAGGAAGTTAGGGGATAAACACTGCATCAGCCACTTGCAGCTGGGGGAGGAGGAGAAGGCGGTTGGGTTTGTGACTATGCTGAGGCACTCTGGTTGGCAGTAAGGGCAGGGAGTCTTATTTAACATTGTTGGAGCTTTGATTTGGTTTTCCCAAGTCTCTAACATGTTTCCCTTATTCTGTCCGGTAAGCTCCTGTGTAGGGTAGCCAACACAGAGGACAGTCTGGTTGTCCTCTGTCCTCTGTTGATACAAAACCTGATGCCTTTATGTCCTCTATTTTTCTCTTAATGTAAAGGCACTGGGTTTCGTATCAATAGAGGACAGAGTAGCAGAAAATGGGAATGTCCTCTACGATGGCCATCCTACTCCTGTGTGTGGTTGCTAAGTTGTAGTCCATAAAGTAAGTGGTTTGCAACTCTGAATTGTACTGGGCCCATTAGGTGGTACATGTTCATGTTATAGCATGACATCCTGACTCCTACTTTGCTATATGACCCTACAAGCCAAACATGTGCCCTGGCATGTGAAAGGGCAGTCATTGTAAAAAAGTGAGCAGCAGAAGCTCCAAGTGATGGCTAAAGAACAAGAGATACCCATTCTGTTGTGTCTGTGAAGGGGATGTTTGGGAGGAAGTACCTCTCCCATGTGAGGTGTGTGGGAAGCAGGGCCTGGGGCTGGGGCTATACTACTGTTGACTGTCCTGGAGGTGCTGAAGCAGAAAGTAAGGGCAAGCAGATGGACAGGGAGTGCAGGAGGGGGGCAGGCACAAGCATGGGGGAGCAGGTAGGGGACGGAGGGGGGCAAGGAGCAGGGGAACAAAGTGCAGGGGTCCAGCGCCTTCCCCCCACTGCTGCTTTCACTGCCATAGCAGTGGGAAAGACAAATTTAAGACAACCTTCCACTAATTAGGATGTATTCATGGAAAATTGATCTGTAACAATGACAGGAATCTAGTGTTCCATCTCCTAGATGAATATCTTTCTTGTTATTTCTCTGTCATAATATTTGTTTAAGTATTCCATGGAGGGTGGAATAGCTTCAGTAGGAGAAACTGAGACCTTCCCTCCCCACAAATTATTTTTTTTTCATAGCTTTAGTGCAGGGTGACCTGAACACTCATTGGCTTTAATTAACCACAGGTGTCATTTATACTTGCTAAGGAGCTGGCCTCCTGTCTTAAATCATGATCCATCACCCAGTTCACTCTGATGAATCCTTCCCTCAGTCTGTATTACCTGCAGCCTAAATGAATGCCAAATATACAGTGCATTCATTTTTCAAACAGTATAGCAAAAGGATAGATGGGATTTAAAATTCTCTGTTCATTTAGGCATGTTGATTACTACTACCATTACTACTACTACTACAAAAAAGGATTTTGATAAGCTTGAAAGAAATTGTTTCCCACTGTCTACATATGATGTTACCTGATATAAAATGACAGAAGAGAATGTGAGCATGAAATACTATCCTCTGAATATGTTTAGATAAAGGCAGAGTTCTAGAATCAGTTTTTAATATTGCCCTGTTTCACTTGGTGGAAGTGTTGGTGTGTGCTGAAAGATATGGCTGAACTGACCTACCTTCAAATCCTCTGGTATACTGAACAGTGGGCAACTCTGCCAGACATCCTCCAGGGTCCCTGAGTGCAACTGTTATATCATTTAATAAACAATGTCATGTTGGGAAGGATAGTGTAACCTAAAGGACTTGGCTTCTTCAACATATATTGCCCACATTGCTCAACTTGTATACTAAGAGGAGAAGACTCAAGCCCAGGAGCAGCAACATAAGGAACGTAAAGAATGATTAATTTTCTTATTTGATCTCTCTCAGCACATCAGTGAGATTGCTTGTGATAGGCACTTCAGAGGGATTTGAAATTTTCAAGGGGGATTAAGTTTCTTGAGAAGATTATTTATTAAGTCTTAGTGGGCCACACTGCTTGTGCCTGGGAGGATTCTGTGCAGATTATGTTGTTCAGAAATCACAGAGACACCTAATTCCAGAGCAGGGGACTCTATCCTGGCACGTGCGGCTGGGAGGAAGCAGCGTGGGGCCCAAGAGCCTGATCCTGGCATGTGGGACTGTATGGGGGTAGCACACTGCCTTTGCGCACCAATCCTGGCATGTGGGGCCACGCAGAGGCAGAGCAGGGCCCCAGGGCCCAAATCCTGGCACATAGGGGCCAGACAAGACCAAGCAAGGCCCAATCCAGGTGTGTAGGCCTGATCCTGGCATGAAGAGTGTGGTTTAACCTGTGGCCTAGCCCTGCACTGCTCCTCTGGCCCACAGGGCCACAAAGTTGAGCACCACTGTGCCAGTGGATGACCTTCCTTACAGAAAATGACCTTAAGTATAATTAGTTTTGTCTCCTTTTCCCATCTACTTCAGTGGCGAGTTTATCTTCCCCCTCATCATCCAGTGAGTTCCTGCGTACATTTTTCCATGAAGATGGGTCAGTAAGTGAAGGCTCAAGAGTTCTGTCTTGATGGTTTCTCAAAGACTCTCATTGATCTCTCAAAGATCTCTCATTGACCATCAAGACCCTTTCCTAGCAAGTATAGCTGACTGGAATATTTCCTTGGTTATGGTAGGCATGATTTCAGCACACAATAAGTAAAGTAGTTTATAGTTCAAAATGGAGCTCACAACTTGACCCAGATGTACCCCATGGTCCCAAAGGTAATATATTGCACAGTGAAGCTGAGCTAATGGGAATTTGACTTACTTCATTTATAAATTGGGGTATTGTTCCTGGGCCAGAATCATTACTGGCTTCTTTTCGGAGAAGGCCAAATATCATTGGTGTGTGGGTGATTCATTATACAAATATAGGTGCAGCTCATCTACCTGAACAGTTAGCTGGGTGAGCAAGCTATTGAGAATGACATAAAGACACGTGTACTTAAAGCCTTATTTCATTGTTACTATCTTTTGGGACACTCCCTCAGGTGGCACCACTAAAGCATTATCAGAGCGACAAAGAAATGTTATTCTTACCTAGGAGACGGAGTTTCAACCCTACTATGTTAATCACATTCCAGTTTACATAATTCCATTCTCCAAATCCCATCTTTCCTTTCACAGGCACCCAATATTTTTCATTCCTGCACTTCAGTAAGTCTATTTTGTATTCCTAGAATAATTTTGAACTCAGGGAAGACTGGATTTTAGGGCTTTATGAATTATGCCAGTAGACACTGGGTTCACGTCTGAGATGCATCTGAGCTGTGTTTTGACTTGTGCTGGAAGTTATGGGATATGGAAGGCTTTGTAACTCCTAGAATCAGGGACCAGTTCAGAGTTGCTCCTCTACCATTTACTTGGCTGTTTATAACCTTAAAGGGCCATTTGCGAGGCTGACAACAGCTAGTATCAACTAACACTTAAGCATTGTCTCTTTGTGGAGTGCATCCTGTACATCAGGGCAATCAGGTGCTATGATGAATCAGTAGCATTGGCATAATGAGATCTCCCACCTAATTAAATAGACAGTTTTTTTACCTGTTTTGTGTAATTAGAATGGGGAGTTAACAATCTGCCCCTCTGTCTGCAAAGTGCTTTGGACTTCTCAAGGAGCCGTGTATAGGCAGGATTTCAGTGGTCAGTGGGCGTATCTACATGAGATGCTGACTGCACAGTCACTGAAAAATTCTGTGCGGTACTATGTCACAGCACAGACAGTGGTAATAAGCTACTGAGCAGTATTATTAGGCTGCTACACAGAGGTGTCACCTAAAGACTGGTGCTACTGTGCAGTAACTATGGTTACTGTACATTTATTTAGTACGTGCTAATACATTTAGTACTTGCTAATACAAATCTCATGTATTCATGCCCAGTATTTTGTTAATACTTTGTGGAGAGCTTCTAGTGACTAATATGGTCAAAAAGGGAATTTGAAGTTGGGAATATTTTCATGGTTTCTGGTCTGGACAGGTGTCTGGCTATCATATTTCAACTAGTTAAGCCTTTTTAGGAGGCAAGATGAACTTTTTATGAACCTTAGGAAGGAGGATTTTAAATTCCTATCATATATTGTGGCTATTGGGATTACTGAAAAAAATAGACAGCTGATGCTCAGACTGCTTGCAACCTAACAGCCAGCCGAACCAGTCAACAGGTGTTCTCTGAGGACAATATTCATGAGACTATTTGGCAGCAACTACCTGCTTTCTGGAGAGCAAGAGAGAGAAACCAGCAGCAGGAAAGAGAAAGGAGAGTATTTTGTCATTTAAAATTGGTTGAGTGAATGGGAGATTTAACTGCATCTACAGAACCTCTGAAACTTGGACTTTATTTTTATTGGAGAGAATGCTGCTTTGACTTAATAAGTTAACAACCCTGAGGTTTGAATTACTGAGTGCAGATAACTATCCCATGCACCAGCCTTTTTATTGCAAATATAACAACTTTTATAAAAAAGCAAAGTCAACTGATGAATGACTCATTTTACAGATGCCAGTGTCCCAGGGCAAATCACAAAATACACATTTAGCTTTTAATAATAATATATAGTTGAGCAGAGGTCACAAGCACCTCAATGGGCACAGCTACACATGCTATTAGTGGAGCTGAATAAACTCCAGTGCAGTTCACACCAGAGTTTATTGCTTGTGGACACAGCGCTTACTCGTGTGCAGCACATTGAGCCAGGGCAGTGCAGCCCCAGCTGGCAGCATATTTGGGGTCTCAGCCTGCCAGCCCAAAGCTACTCTGCCCCAGCTCAACATGCTGTGGAGGGGCTGGCTGGGGCACAAAGGTGCTACAGTGCAGGGCTAGCCAGCAGGCAGCCTTGCACTGTAGCGTCTTGTGCCCCAACCAGCCCCAGTCACCATCTACACGTGCATTACAGTGCACTAAACTCCACCGTAGGATAATACTTGTGTCAGGCAGTACTATCCTACAGTGGAGTTAATACATGTACTCCAGCCTAATAGGACTGCACATGTAGATGGTGATACTTTACTGCGGAGCTACTTAGCTCACTGCAGTAAAGCACACATTATAGATGCTCCCAATAAGATTTAATTATTTTCTTTCAATCTGTCATTGTGTCATAGTTTCATAGTTGGTAGGGTCGGAAGGGACCTGAGCAGATCATCAAGTCTGACCCCCTGCCATGGCAGGAAAAAGTACTGGGGTAGGAGCCAGCACCACTTCCCTTGGAAGTTGGTTCCAGATCCTAGCCGCCGTGACAGTGAAGTAGTGCCTCCTGATACCTAGCCTAAATCTACCCTCTGCCAGCTTGTGACTGTTATTTCTTGTCACTCTTGGTAGTGCTCGGGGGAACAGGGACTCCCCCAATGCCTGCTGGTCCCCCTCTGACTAGTTTGTAA
>NW_017728886.1:52962675-52965779 GCF_001723895.1 Crocodylus porosus
CCTGCTGCCCCCGATCATGCGGGTGGCCCTCCTCTGGACCCTCTCCATGTTGTCCATATCCCTCTTGAAGTGTGGTGCCCAGAACTGGATGCAGTACTCCAGCTGTGGCCTGACCGCAGTGTAAAGTGTCTTTACACTTCAGATTTTCCACCTCAATGTGTAAGTCCTGAATAGTATTATTTTTACTATAGCAGGTATGATGATTGTGACAAATTGCAGTTAGGTCACAATATTCAGATTAGAACTATGAAAGAAACTGAGACTTTGGAATCCTGTATCTTTTTCTATGTTATTTGTTCTACTTTTAAAGTTGGAAGGGAGGATGGGGTGGGTGACAGTGCGAAACAAATTAATTTCAGACAAATTTTGGAATATTCCCATTCTTATGCATTTGTGGAGCCTGATACAATATTTCTAGGGTCTCAGCCTGTGTGAACCTTTACCTTCTATAATTTTTTCTAATGCTACTTTTTACATTTGTTGTTTTTGTGGGAAAACTAAGCACTGCAAAAGCATGAAAAGTAATACCTTTTAAAAATGCCATTTAGGCTTATTACTAGCTTGTTAGAGGCAATTTCTTTCTTCAGACTAATAAAACTGCAGTTCTAAAAATTAATAAAACTGTCTAGTTTGCTTTCTTAAAAACTTTGTGGTTGACATGTGAAATATTTCTGTGGCCAGCACTGACAATGCTTTTCACCTGTGTATAATGAAAAAATTGGTCCAGTTCCTTTGCCCTTATTACCCTGGCTGAGCCTACAAAATAAACAGCACTTTCATTGCAGATTTATTTAAGGCCAGTCATCATTTTAAAGCTTACTTGGGTGGTTTTTTCAATATGAGGAATCCAAGACAGCTGGATGTGCAGCAGTGAATTACATCCTGTTGTCAATGCTTTTTGATGCTTAATACTATTAGCTGTGATAATTCAGCCACATTTTTGGCTATGCATTTATGTTTAAAGTTTCCCGGCCTCTCAACTGCCGTCAGACAGGTTCTCTAATATATGCACCATTTCTTCTACTGAATTAAAGAATGCAGAGCTCTACATGCAAATCATTCTTCCCATTAACTACTAAGAAGCTCCGTTGAAGGTTAATAGTGACCAAATTTGAAATTGTTTCAGAGAGCTAGGTTTTTTGGGAATCTAGCATATACGCTTGTACTATCATTTGTACTTCCAGGCCCCTGTTCTCTAATTCTCCTATTCTTACATGCATGAATGTTAGACTAAAACAAATCAGAACATGTGAAAGAATTGTGTTTTGATAGCATTTTCATTTGCAGACATTTCTCCTGCTTTGTTACAGAAGACATTGAATTTTGTAAAAATGTCTAAGTAGTTCCATGTAACTGCAACCCTTTCGTTTCTGTTAGACTCATTCACTTCATGCTTTATTGAACTTAATACTTGAAGAACTGGCAAACAGGAATTACTAGAAGCAGCTGTATTGGGTGTTGTCTTAGTTTGCTTATTGCTATGGTAACTTGGGAGTGGCTGTTTAAATAGCAAGTAAAATATTCTACCTTTGCCTTAATTTGGGGAGGGGGGGGGGAAGGGATTGGGTCTGTAGTGTTGTAATTATGGGGGATTAGGGCTGTAGTGTTGTAAGGCGGTGGAACTAAGACGTTCAAGTTTTAGCAAACTGGTTTAGGTGTGGCAGAAAGGTGAATTGCAAATATCTTCTTTCAGTATGTCCGGGGGAACATCTTTTTACTTCCTCTTTTTGTGTTCTCTCTAGGCTAAGTCTTTTTGTAGTGAGCCTTCAGTAACTTCATTGCTTTCAGTAAGGAAATATGAGATGGCTATAAACTGGTGCTGGGGTTATTGTGTTAGTTAGACAATATGTCATGGTTATGCCAGGTTCTTTTAGTTTAGATGAATGGATAAGTTGAACAAAGACAACTTATGGCAGGCAACACATTGAAAATTAAATCCAAACAAACCTGGCACCACAGTTTCAGTTCTTCTATTGCAGTGGTGCTCAACGTTTTTGGCCCTGTGGGCCAAATGACTGACATTGAGTCAGTTTTCAGACTGGATCAAACCTTGCACATGAGGGTTAGGAACAGAAGGTACACATAAACTGATTTAAGTGATCAGAAACTGGTTGAAACCTGTAACAGAACAGAAGCTCAGTGCACATAAACCAGTTTCAAAATGGCCAAAACTGGTTTAAGATAAACCTGGTTGTATGTAGTATCAGACTTAACTGATTTGAGCCAAACTGATTCATGAAACTTCTGTTCCAGATTCCTTCCTGGTTCAAGTTAATTACAGTCCCCCAGCATTCCAGCAAGCTTTGCAGGCCTGGGCTGGGCTGTGCTGTTTAATGCAGAAGACAGGGTTTGCCCCGCCCCTCTGTTCCCTAGCTGGAGCAGTGAGGGCTGGCTGACAAGGGGTGGGGGGAGGGGGCATCTTGGTTGGGGATGCAGCCCAGTCTTTCTGGGTGGGGAGGAATGCCCCCTACCCCAAGCAAACTCCAGCACCCAGGGACCAGGGAGGGCAGTTAGACACCCCTTCCCCTGCTCAAATTTACTGATGGCTGCAACTGTGGACTACAAATCCCAGAGGCACCTGGGAGCAGGAAGAGGAAGTGATGAGCAACCCTGCAGAGTCCTGCTGTTGTCATTCTGGACTGCAAATCCCAGAGACTTTGAGGGCAGCAGGAAGAGGAAGTGAACACACACAGTAGCTTCTGGCTGGATTTTCTGTTCACTTCTGTTTCAATTTAATCTGTGCAGTTTAAACTAATCTACAAAAACTGAGTTGATTCAGCCTCAGGCTTTTTGACTGTCTGTACTTAGCCCAGAAGCAGGGTTTGGAGCCCAGCACCGGTGCATCCATGCCCTGTGTGCTAGGATTAGCTCCTGGGTGCTTGGACCATCCTCATGTCCTAGGATTGGGCCCCAGGGACTCGCTGCCATCCTGTTCTGATAGGGTTTGGTCCTGGGAGCCTGGCATTGTCCCCTTCAACCTCTGTACCCAGTTTTGGAAAACTAGTGAACATTTCATGTAGGTAATAAGCTACTAGCTTCATGACCAGAAAAATATAGAAAAGCACAGGCTCAGGGGTGATTTGATGGCCACCTATAAGTTTATC
>NW_017728886.1:52965879-52979505 GCF_001723895.1 Crocodylus porosus
GATCCTATGACCCCAGCTGACTTCCTGCCCTTTGGGCAGGGGGCTGGACTCGATGATCTTCTGAGGTCCCTTCCAGCCCTAATGTCTATGAAACCCATGTAGTATAGTGTATAGTAGCTGCTGTAGTGATTGTGAGAGCACTGGTGTCTGTATATCTACCTATCTGATGCCCTGTGGATCTGCTGTCAATGGTCAGCTTCCTCCAAGGTGATATCTTCTCCAGAAGGGGGTCACCTGCTTGCCCTTCTGTCTTGATAGGTCAGGTGGTGGATGAGAGGGTGCCAGTGAGGGTCATACTTTATTGCCTTTTATCCCTTTCTGGCAGACTTGCGTAATCCCCCAGTACAATCTTGGCTGCCCAGTCTGGATGTTGCTGTACCACGTGAGTCTTGAGTAGTACATGACAGCTGTCAGTCACAGGGGTCTCTGCCTGCCAGGATGTGCAGTTTTGGAAGTCCACCCTTGACTTGATTGACTCAATGACTATATGCCATGGGTTACAGGAATAGCCAATAGAGTGGGTCCTCCATTCCAGGAATCAGTTCCTTGGCTTGATTAGCTTAAAATGGCTTGTAGAGTAGAGTTTTGTAATGGTAAGTTCCTCTGGCTAGGCTATTGTTAATTAACAGCCAGAGGTTCTTGCTTTGTCATTTAATTACCTACTGATCATCATACATACTTGCATTCACTCAAGGGACCAGCCCAATATGGCAGAGTTTATCACTTTACAATTACAATTTCAATGCAGTTTTTAACAATAGTACAGGATATAACTGTTCTACAGGGAGTACATGACACGGTAAAGATGAGCCAGATGAAATATAAAAATGCACTGTGAGAAATATATAAAAATGCAATGTGAGGTAGTAAAAATCATGGGCAATTTGTTCCATCTTAGTTAAGGGGGGCATTTGCTCTCCAGCAACCACTCTGTGATCGGGGGGGTGGGTCCCCTGTGTCTGATCCCACTGACCAGGGTGGATTGCAAAGCAGCCAGTTGCTCCGGCTGATCGCTGCAGCCACTTCTGGAAGTGGCTGCAGCTGCTTCTGGGAGTGGCTGCAGCCAATAGCTTCAGCTGCAGCTCCTTCTGGGAGTGCAACTGCACTCCACTCCCTGGCTAGGACTTTCAGGGGTGGTACCAGTGCTCCTGCCTGTCCCTGCCCTGCCCGTCAGCTAAGTGGTGAGCACAGCTAGTCTGGGGTTGCACTGGCACTCAACGGGGTGCATGTGCACCCCTGTGTGCCCCATATGCATCGCCACTGGTGAGGAGTAAGTGAGTTAGGTTAGCAGCAGGATATATTTACAGTCTTCGAAGTGGATATTTTAGTTCTTTTGTTTTCTTTAGTGAGACTTAACTCAATTGATATGTAGATGTAGTTTGTAGGTTTCTCCTACAGAAAGCCACTTCAGCTTTCTGGCTTGCTCTGACCCTTGGCACACCCATGCAATGAGTGTGCTAGGTCTCTGCCAATACTCAGAAGGAAAAAGAAATCCACAAAATGTGGGGTGCAGGCAAGAAGGGGCTTCTTGTTACACCAGGCCCTAGGCAGGTGTCTGATGCATTGCTGCTTGCATTTTGGGTAAAGCTTATTGAAATACACATTTCTGCCAAATATTTAGGTTTTTGTAATTGGCATTTTCTGATGAAACTCTATTGTGTAGGAAAATTCCTGACTGGCTCTTTTTTCCAGCAAGGTCAGAGACATTAAGGTGACTAGTGATTTTGCATGTCTAACTTGAGTCATCTGTGAGAGGGCTACCCACCCAAGGTTTGGTGCCCAGTGCTGTCTAAAGATCAGACCTCTGTTAGAAGCATCCAGTTAGGTGCCCCAATCATGAACCATGTAAATAATGTGCCCCTGCTCAGTAGCTGATCCAGGAACTGGGGTAAGAATGTTTTGTATGGGGCTGCAATCCTGCTCCCAACTTTGGCTGTGCCACACATGCACAGTGAGCTCTGAGCTTTCTGCCTGCTCAGCATAGGCTCCTGCTGGAGCTCCACATAAGCAGTGAGTTCTGAGCTCACCATCTGATTGGGGCATCTTGCTGTGCATCCTTCTTTTTCTCTCCCTTCCTGCTGAATTCAGCATCTGTGGAAAGGAGGGGATGAATGGCACAGCATGGACACTCGACCCCTGGGCTCTGGAGCTGGGTGCAAGCATGGTCTCTGGACAGACCCCTCACTAAGAGCTCATAAGTGGCAAAGCCAAACAGGGCTGCAACTGTACCCCTGTGGATCACCCCTAGCCTTGCTGTGATCTGTGAAATATTTTCAAAACAGGTTGTGTGTTAAAACCATTTTCACCAAAACTATGAGTCAGTATAAACATCTGTATACTACAAAACCTTCTACAACACAATTGATTTCTGGTGGGTGAGGGTTAGGATGGAGCCACTCTGATTCTCTGAACATGGGAAATGGGTGGGAGAAACTCATGGTATGTTTGACCTTTTCAGCTCTTCTTGCTGAGACACCTACATTCTTGGCATATTCTGAATTTTACGTTGTCAGATGAAGAAATTTTAGCTGCTACCTCAAGTTATGAACACTGTCAAAAAAGATAATGTAATATAATATAATGTAATAGAAGTTTTTTGAATTTTCAACTAAACCACCAGAAGAGATCATCCTCACTTTGAGGGCTAGAATCTGACCCTGGAATCAGATCTGTTTTGTACTCATTTCTTTTAAAGAATTGACTAAGAACAAGGAGCCGAATAATCTATACAGATTCAAAATTTTTTCTATACACAAAAAATGCTTGGCACGCTGTATGACATGTATTTTACCTTATTGGAATACTGACTGGGATTTTAGTTCAGGACCTCTCACAACACGTTTGCTTGCTAGGCGTCACCATATGAATTTTATCCATCTCTGTTTTAAAGACAATAAAACAAACCCTGAGATTGTAAAGCATGTTCTATTTCTGAAAAGGGTACAATAAAAGTAAATAAAAATGGCCCATCTTGGATTTGAGCTGGGTCCATTGCCACAAAAAAGTTCCTGACCACTGGGCTATGTGATATCATTTTGCAATCATTAATTTGGCTACCAAATTACTGTGTGGTACTTCATACAGAGATTACAGCCTCCTGGAGTGATCAAGTGGACTCTAGTTCCCAGTTTTACCCCAGGGGTCAGTTTTGATGTACTAGACAGTTTAAGGCTGACCTAGTGAAAGCTATAATATTTGTAATGAGAGGATTCAACTAAGCTTATAGTCACTGCTTTCAAAGGATGGAGGCAGGTGGTATTTTTGCTTTAGAGTGTCCTAGACTTTGGCATTTACTTCTTCCCATTTTGAGGGAGCCTGGTGAACACTTACAATGTTGGGTGGACTTTATTTTGTAATCTGAATAAATCAGTCATCAAAGCAGTGAAGTCTCTGTGTAGCTAGGCACACTAAAAAAGTGTATAGGGCATACTGGCTGAATTGTCCAGGAACTACCTTTCTCTTAACTCCTGTTTATAGTTAACTTGTAAATCTGATTGGTTATGATTTCTTTCCATCTGAACTGTACTCGAGTTTGTGCTTCAGCTCTGTTTAATGATTAACCTCCCTCCAATCCATACATACATTATTATGAAGTGAATGTTTGCTGAGAATATTTATTGCTTCTACTTCATTAAGTGACAGCAAATCAATTCAGAATTCCTGTACTCACAAATCCATTTCAAAACACTTTTTGAAGTTGTTTCCAAGCACTTTTTGAAGAAATATGTTTCCCTATTTCTTGAAGAACAAGGCAACAAATGAAGTTCTAGAGCAGTGATGGTTCGACCTATCTAGGCCATGGTCTGTATGGGTAGTGTGAACCTGGTCCACAGGCTGGATTCTGCACACGCAGCCAGTCCACAGGCTGGCTTCAGCATGGGGTTCATTTGCAAATGCGATCCAGTATGCCGGCCTGGCTCCATACACCCAGTTCCAGTCACAGAGCTATCCCATGTACCAGCTGGACTGACTCAGGGCTACATCATCTGGCCCACAGGCCTCCCCATGGCTCTAGAAATTTGGCAGCAAGGGAGCAGCGATTAATACTGCTACTGTTTCCCCACCACCTAATTTCTGGACCTGTAGGAGACTCATAGGTCACATGACATGGCTCCGTGAGCCAGAGGTTAAGCATAGGCCTGTGTGAATAGGGAAGTATTCAATTTGGATTTGGCTGATTTGGAGGACAGTGATTTGATTCAGAGATTCGGATCACTGTCCCAAATTGATTCTGCTGAATCTGCTTTTGAAGGTGTAGTGCCGATTCAGATAGATTTGGTGATTCGGAGCAGCTGGGGAGAGGCAGGCACAGCTGGGTGGCTGCAGGTTCTCCCGTGGCTTCTCCAGCTGTGCCTGCCTCTCCCTAGGCAGGGGGCGCTTTGGGAGAAGCCCTCATGGCTGCTCTGCCCAGCCCCATCCCCAGCCTAGCCCCAGCCTAGTCCTGGCACTTAAAAAGACAAAACAAAAAAAAAAATCCCCACACTCACTGGCTGCAGAAGCGGTGACTGAGGCCTCTGGGTGCTTGTGGCAGAGCCTCACTGTGCACAGTGCAGGGCAGTGGGGAATAGTGGGGATCCCCTCCCCACCACTGGCTTGGCAGCTGTGTGGTAGCTGTCACATTGCATGGGTACAGTGTGGCTTTGCAGGGTGCTGCACAGTGTCTGGAAGGTAGGGCTACTGGAGCTGCATGGTGCTGGACTCTGGGTGACAGATGGAGCCGCCCCAGATCCCAGGCAGCACGTGGTGCCCTGCCAAGTGCCATGGCGCAGCTGCCATGTGGGTGCCAAGTGGGAGGGGTGCCATCCCTGCTGCATACCACTGCACAGGTGGGCTCTGCCACGAGCCCTCAGAGGCCCCGATTCCCACTGACAGAGTTGGTGAGTAAAGGGCTCTTTTTTTTTTTTTAAGTTCCGGGAGGCTGGGCTGGGCAGGGGATGGAGCTGGGCAGGGCAGCCATGGGGGCTTCTCTTATGGCTCCTCTGGCTGTGCCTGCCTCTGCCCTGGAGGGGGGAGCCATGGGAGCTATGCCCTGCTGTCACTTGCCCTGCTGTTGCTTGCTGTTGCAGGGGTGGGGGAGGGGTGCAATGCAGGAACGGCTTGCTCCAGGCAGCAGCAGGGCATAGCCCCTGCTCCCAGCACTGCCATGCCTGCACCAGGGCTGAGAGTGGGGGCTCTGCTGTGCCGTTGCTTGCCAGCCAGTGCAAGGGGGTGTGGAATCTGGGCAGGGCAGTGCTGGGAGCAGGGGCTCTGCCCTGCTGTCGCTTGCCCTCTTCTATCTGGAGCAAGCTGCCCCGGCATCCTGCACTGCCCACCCCGGCTGGGCAAGCAGCAGCAGGGCAGAGCCCACGCTCCCAGTGCTGCCTTACCTGTATCCCATGCCCTCCTGCCTTGCTCCCCGAATAACGTGCTCCCCTGCCCCCAACTGGGCAGCTTGCCCCAGCCCCAGCCCCAATCCCTCTCTCCTCCATGCCCTGCCCCTTCCCCCTCTCCTAACCCCAGCAGACTTACCAGATGGAGGCAGCTGTGTCAGCTGCCTGTTTAGTCTATGGCCAAATCTCCAAAGCAGCCCGATCTTTTTCAAAGCTTGTCAGAATTGATGTGGATGCTTCAAATCAATTGTAGCAGGCTTACCTTTTCAGAGCTTGTGTTCAGTCCCAGAATTGAGGGTCTGTTGTTTGATTGGTAGAGCCCACCCACCAATCTGGAGGCAGCACAAGGGAAGCAAGGCCCCGCCCTTTTCCGAAGGTGTGCGGTTTGGTGCAAGGAGCCCAGGCTTTGGGAGCCACAAGCAGCAGCTCATGACTTCAACCCCAGCAGGGCCAGTGGGCCACACGGTGCACAGGGCAAGGGTCTTGGGGGCCACAGTGAGGTGGCTCAGGCCCCATCTCTTGGCAAGCAGCCAGGTCCCATGGTGCATAGGGCAGCACCCGGACCTGAGCCTTGGGGGCCAGGGAGCAGTGGAAGCTGCTTGGGTTAGCCACCCAGCATGAGGATGGATGGCTGGAGCCTGAAGGGTCTGGCCTGTGCTAAAAGAGCCCTTGGTGCTGAAGCTAGGGTACAGGGAAATGGTAGTGCTGCAGCATGAGGTCCAGCACCCAGAAACCAGCAGCGGTGTTGCAGCAGCTGAGAGGAGCTGAGCCCTCAGTGCCCAGAGCAGGGCACAGGGTGGGGAGAAGCCCAGCGGCATAGGAGAGGCCTGAGAGGTGCTCCAGCAGAGGAGACCCCATCGAGCTGTGCCCTGACCACTGCCACCTAAGTTATTGGGACCTTGGGTCCCACAGGGAAAAGACATTTGGGTAGGCAACCTCAGAGAAGGGGCTGGGTGAACAGCCCCCTGCCTAGTCAAGGCCCTAAGGGGAAGTGCCCCTGATGCTTCCTGGACACCCTCCCCCAAGGGACCCCATTGGAAGAAGGACTATCTTTTGCCATGGGTCAGGGACTATATTAAGGAATAGATGATATTAACATTGTTCATGTTTGCGGCTTATATTTTGTAATTGAAACGTTGTATTGTGATGTTGTATTGTGTTGATGCTGCTGAAATTGTTTTATTGTGATGGGCAAATAGTGTTATTTAGGGTTTGACCTTGGTTATTGGTTTGTTTGTTTTTTTTTTAAGTGCCGGGAGGCTGGGCTGGGTAGGGGATGGAGCTGGGCAGGGCACTGCGTAAATATATGTATATTATATGATATTTAGTTTTATGTTTATGTATAACTCAATAAATTGTATATAGTTAAGATCTTTGGGCTTGGGTTAACTCTATAGAGGAAAGTGGCATTCCTCTCACAGCACCCGCTTCTGCCTACCCATCCCATCCGATTGAGAATAGGGCGCACTCTTGGGTGTACCCGGGTTACACAATTCAAAGTTTTTAACTGGTCTCCTGTTTCGATTTGGATTTGGAGATTCGGTCCCCGAATCGGGCCATTTCTCCTCCGAATTGAATCAAAACCTGAAGCTTCACACAGCCCTAGTTAAGCACTACTGTTTTAGAGGAGGGGTGGGCAGCATACAGCCCAGAGGCTGGATCCAGCCCATGGAGCTGGAAGGCTTTGCTTCTGTCTGCATCCATGCTGGGGCTGGGTAGCATTTAGCTGCACTGGGGCCAGGCAGTTGCAAGCTGTGTTTGCATCACTGCTGCTTCTCCATTCCCGTCCTCCTTCCAGCTTCAGGGTGGGTGTGGCTTTGAGCTACTGGGGAACAGAGGAGGGGCTGGGCATCTTCCAGCTGCACCCACACTGTAGCTGGTGGGTTGGGATGTGGTGGTGCTGATGCAGAGAGTGATGTAGCAGTACAGATGTAGCTTCTAACTACCTGAGCCTGGAGCAGCTCCCCACAGGCTGGAAGATGCATTTGTGCTGTAGCTGGGAAGCAGGGTGCAGTACAGAAGCAGTAGCAGTAGGGTGCAGTTCTCAGATGTCTGGCCCTGGTCAGCTGGAAGCTGTACTCATACTCCAGATAGGAAGTGGGGTGGGAAAAGCAGTGGTGGCACCAGAAGCCACTCCCTCCCCCCCTGCTGCCACCTGGCCCACACTGACTGGAGCTGGATTGTTCTGGCCTGTGGCTTGAAACAGTTGCTAGTTCCTGTTCTAGGCTTTTAATATTGCTATGTCCAGCTATTTCCAGAAATACTTCGAGTGGGGCAGCAGTTGCTTCTGTAAATTTAAAAAATTTATTTTTGTCTTATGCAACTAGCTATTAGTTCATCAGAACTAAAATATTTTTTTCACTCACATTTCATAAGTTATGTTCATTTTGTTTTAAATTATTTTTATTCATGTTTTCTTTCCTTTTCCCTCATATGTAAACTGTCTAGCGTATTATCGGATGCTTGTTCTCAAGCCTTTTGAGTAAGTATACCAGTTCATTCTCTTTCTTACTTTTGCTTGCACATGTGTAAGTTAAGTCCCGCCTATTTTACTGAAACTCTGATTTAATTGGCATCTATTCACATCTGCAAGCACAAAACAGGATTTTTCCTGTGTCATTTAAAACACTCAATATTGCTTACTGTTCCAACATTGGCAAGCTGGATAATTGTTTATTTGTTGTCAGCTCTATGTACATAGCTTCTCCAAGAGTGTATTGTTTTATTGTGATCAATATATATAATACATCTCACAAGTAATATTTCTCTGCTTCTAAAGAAGTATATTCTTAGCTTTGGAATAATTCAAAATGATGCTCTTTCACCTCTCTTATGAGTGACTCCTGTGTCCAGTCAAATTTCTTCAGTCTCAGTCTACCAAGTTTATTTGTTTTATATCTTTATATCTTTATATTTCAAAGTATTGTTTAGTGCTGTTGAATAGTATCAAGCTCTCTGTTCTGCAGTAGGCTCTGGCAATATAAGATGGTGCCAACAAGAATGAATTGTTCCACTTAGAGAACACATATTTTCTCCCGCAACTTGTGGCTGAGAATACAGTTACAATGCCTGGACTTGAGGCATTGTAACAATTGGAGCTCAAAATGTGATCACTCTCTTTCAGGTAGAGAAAGGGCACAGGTTAGTTTGAGACACCACAATGTTGGGGAATGTCTCAGTGCCCAGTGGGGTTGCTCCCTCAGTCTGGTCACCCACTCACCATCCAGACACAAAAAAGCACACTATTTTACAAGGTGCTATAAACCACTTGGGGAAGCTGCTGAATTTTTCCACAAATGACATCCAAGAAAGATAAAAATATAATTGTGTGAACTGTCTATTATTCTTCCCCGTCAAATGAAAATCACATAAGCTTGTGGACTGTGAAGACCTAGGTATAATATACAATAATTGTATAATGAGCAGCTCTTCTTGAATAATTGATCATTTCTATCATATTTATATTTTCATAGCATATGGCAAAAACTCAGTGAAGACTGGTGGAATGATGAAGACTGATCTCCTAATGATCCTGTGAAGTTCATTGGTTTAGGTGAGGTCTTGCTGTATTCAGCTTAGTGTTTGTGTGGCTGTGAATTCAGAGACACTACTCACTCTAACATATAATATGTGGTTAAAATAAAAACAAGTTTTTGAAAATTAAATTTCAACAGCTCTGCATTGGTTTTGTTTCTGCACAGTGAATGGCTGCACAGAGTAGGGAGAGGTCTGTGTCTCAGCTTTGCCTAGCTGTATTTATGTAGCTGGATGAGGAAATGCAGGAGGAAATGCTCCTATGAGCCCTGCCTTTGATTTGCCGATGTCTTCTGTTTCTCTTTTGTGAACCTATCTGGGATCAGTAGCACAATTGTTGCCCACCAGATTGAGGAGGGAATACTGCACTTACCTTGCTCAGATCAAATCTCAGGGCCCTACTGTCCTTTGCTGCCACTTCTTGCAGTGACTTCATAGGCCTGTTTCACCTCTCCCTCATATAGGAAAAACAGGACTAGCAGGTACAGAATATTTACAACTGGAATTTTCTGTAGCGTCATTAATTTTTGTGAAATGTCTGACAAGTGCCTCAGAAGCAATTAGAATGATTCTTGACATTAGTAACCTTGGGCAAGTGGAGGAGGAATCCCTAGAGTGAACTGTGCTGAGCTTCTGCCTGCTCATTCTTTGGCTGTTTTGAAGGTGAGTCCCCTGAGCAAATAACTTGGAGAAGAAAAATCCAGTGGTAGATGAAGGTGAAGTGCAGAGAGCATGCACATACAATATGGGCAAAACCACTTTTTGAAAATGAGGCCTACCTGCTATAGTGTGTAGTGAAGTGATTAGGACAAATGTTGCCTTCATTTGTAGATGCATAACCCACTTTATTTTGATTACTTTGCTTTCTGTCTTCAAAATAAAAATATAGGCACCCAAGAAATACATCCTTTTGCATTGATGTGACCGCTAGATAGCTGATTTTTGTTGTTGTTGAAAAGTTTTTGTATTCCAGGTCAAATTAGCCAAATCAGTTCTGAATCCTTTTGATTGAGCAAAACTCAGTTGTTCAAATATCATATGTGGTGCTACAATTGGCAAGTGTTCTCCACTCCAGACTTTTTAGCCTGGTGCTTCAGATACTCCCAAATCCATTGGCGGGCATCCTACATGTAGGCCCAAGCCCAGAGACTTGGGGTTCAGATGCCCCTGAGTCTCACTTGCCCTTAGCCAAGAGCCACAGGAGCAAGCAAGGGGAGAGTCCCCCATTTCCATAATGTAGAAATGTAGTAGGGCTATTTGAAGATTCAGGTGCTGATTTGATTCGGAGGAGAGTCAGCCAAATTCGGTGGCCAAATCCTTGAAACTGAATCGGATCAGGAGACCAATTAAAAGACATGAATTGTTTCAAAGCTCTCTGAATAAATTTGGAAAAGATTTGGAGATCTTCAGCAATTCAGGCAGTGCTGGTAAGCAGGATCATGGGAAGGGAGGCTGGAGGAGGGTGGAGGGGACCATGGGGGGACGCCCACCCTTCTCCCCCAGTCCCCCCTGAGTGCCTCCTGACCCCTGCCTGTGCCAGCTTCTGGTTGTTTAAAAAAAAGCCCCCACTCAACAGCTGCTGCCAGGTGGGGGGTGATCCCCACTTCCCCCCACTGTCCCATGCTGTGTGGGGAGCTCTGCCATGAGTCCCCCAATCTCTGCCCACTCTCTCACCCCCCCGACCCTGATGGCTGCCCTGCCTGACCCAGCTCCCAGCCCTTTAAAAGAAAAAAACCCCAAACCCCGAACTCACTGGCTGGGGCAGGCAGGACAGCCATGGGGAGTGGGAGGGGGTCAGGGGGCTTGTGACAGAGCCCCCTCACATGGTATGGGGCAGTGGGGATCGCCTCCCCTGCTGGGCAGCAGCTGGTGAGCGCAGGCTTTCTTTTCAGGCGCAGGGAACTGGGGCTGGGCAGGGCTGGGAGAGTGGGCAGGGGATGGGGCCTGTGCAATTCAGAGATTTGGCTGATTCAGCAGCGGCCAAATCTCCAAATGTGATTTAGCCGAATTGATTCAGGACAGTGATTCAAAACACTGAATTGAATCATTGTCCCACAAATGGGCTGAATCTGAATCCAAAGGAAATACTAGCCAGTTCGCACAGGCCTAACGTGTACCTGAGATCCTCCCACAGGAAGCTGGCCACTGGTTAGCTAATTACAAGACTCATAGGGTGTTATGTCATCAGTGCACTGGAGAGGGGTGCACCCTCCACTATACAATGCCATTGAAATCCATCCCAGTCTGGGCAACAGACCTTGATCTTAGCCCACAAGAGGCTGAAATACTTGATCTAAGCCAGAAGGTCAAGAAGTGATAATCAAACTGTGCTTTATAGCAAACAATTATTGGGTGGGAAAATTCTCTGGATTTAAATAAGGTTTAAATGATCAGCCACAGTTGCAAAGCAAGCTGTGCTTTAGACCTCTTTTTGTCTCTCTTGACAGTATCTCTGTGGGGATAATTATTTCTACCTTCACTTCTGTTGGGTGGAACCTTACAGCCCTATCTTTCTTAGGGCTGCAGCGTCCTTATTTATGAAGTATATATGAGGGCCCTTTCCCTATGGGAATGTGACAATGGTTAATTAAAGTAATTCTAAAAGAGCTCTATCAAAACTAAGCAATATTTAGTCACCTAAAAGTATGTAGCATGTAGAGAGCAGAGCTACAGTAAAAAGGGCTATACATATGGGTCATACTTATACCATAAATTTTCTTTATAAGTTTTTGTAAATTCCCTTCATCTCACTTTCACCCTTAACCAGTCTGGCTGGGTGGCAGACTGCATGATGCAGTTTCTTTCTCTCCTCATGAATCTCTCTGTGTCTAACCTGGGCTACTGCAGACGACTGATTTAATGCCCCAGTAGACTAGCATCTTTTAAGGATTTAGTATCCTCTCTGATCATAAGCTCAAGTGGCCTGGCAGGGATTATGCCCCAATGTGATGCCTTCCATATTAGTATCCCAAGCAACCTTGATGATCTCTGGGCTATAACTTAGTCATTGTTTCATTTTCTGTTTGTTTCCCCTATAGCAACCTTTGATTTAATACTCTGCAGTCAGGTAAACTAGGGTGCACATGATATTTATTAAAAAATAAACACAACCACTCTGACTACACAATACCCAACACTTTAAAATCAAAAGTCTGATTTAGTGATTGCATGTGAGATATTATATATTGAGTTGCTGTAATATATTGGTGGGCATATATTACAGGTTTCTCTTGATGCACAGTCCACAAGGAATATGAGTTGTTAGACTAGAGTCTTTAATAATAAAGCCTTTAGTGCAGAGCAGCTCAAGCTTCTGACTGTAGAGGTCCGTGGTTTGTTTCCCTAGGTGAGACCAACTTTATTCCTTTGGATTTTAATTTTCAGCCAAGAATGGAAAGAGAATTGACCATATTTCTATAGTTTTGCTAATGTAATATAGGATAACAGAAAATAAATAAGGAAGCATAGAAAGCAAAGTCCAACTGGCTATAGTGCCACATGCTGCATGGCAGCATATGCAAATGTTAATGGCTGGCTCATGTGTGAGAAGGGTTAGACACTGTATTGGGCTGCAGTAAAATGATGTGTTATTCCTTAGAAATATTTCAAGAACCTATATAACCTCCACTACTATATTAAAGTACTTAGCCTCACAACATCCCTGAGAAGTAGGGAAGTTCTGTTATCCCTGTCTTACACTAATTGGCTGACACAGGAGCAGATTTAAATAATTAGTTGTGTTCTTGATCAGACGGCTGAGCTTGCCTTACTGACAAAGATGGCATTAGGTTGACAACACAACCCCAGTGGTTACAAGTCATGCAGGGCTATCCTACTACTCATCTATAATCCGGCATAACTTTATTCAAATGTAAAGATCTCCAAATATTTTACAAATAACTATTTGTATTTCTGCCACACAACACCTCTGAGAGGAAGGTAGGGATGAATACTGGTTTGGCAGCTGAACAGAGAACTGAGTAATTTAATTCTTTTCATAAAGTGCAGCCAAAGAATTATCAGGTGGCAATAACTTTTTGTTGTCCCTTACCTTCATCCACTTTTGTTACTGAAATAAGGAATAAAAAGCTAATGATATTACCCAGTGTCCATTGTTAGACCACAATCAATTTTTCTGTTACCTCCTCCCCAGTAAGCAAGTTAAAGGTTAAGGTTTTCTTTCCTAAGGTCCTTAATTCAGACTAGTAAACCTGACAAACTGGTCAGACTACTTTTAAAAACCCCAAAAAACCCCCAGCTAGTGTCCATCCAAGCTGTGATAAAGATGAATTCCAAGATCTGAGGTTCTACCCCAGGTGCATAAATCCAGTGTATTTATAAAGGAGACTAGTTTGAAAATTTGTTGTATTAAGAACACTGTAATTGCCAGGGAGCAGTGTCTGAGCTGCAGGCTTTAGCAACTTTTCAGATATGTGGGGAGCCAGAGGAAAAGCAAGGGCCACTTTGGACCTCTGAAGAACCAGCCCGGACAAAATCCTGATGAACCAGCCCAGATATAGTGGGGATCACAGAAACGTGGTGGGACTCAGTGCATGACTGGGTGGTGAATGTCAAGGGCTATAGGCTGTACAGGAGGGACAGGATAGGAAGGAGAGGTGGGGTCGTGGCACTCTATATAAAGGAGGAATACACATCCTCGTCAATTAGCAAGGAGTCAGGGGAGGGGCACTCTGAAGTGCTTTGGGTTAGAGTACAAGGCAGT
>NW_017728886.1:52984061-53013363 GCF_001723895.1 Crocodylus porosus
CCCTTTGGGCAGGGGGCTGGACTCGATGATCTCCTGAGGTCCCTTCCAGCCCTGATGTCTTTGAAATCTATGAAATCTACTCAGGTCCCTTCCGACCCTAGAAACTATGAAACTATGAAAACAGTGAGGCAGTAGAAGAGACTACCTAGGAGAGTCCACAATTTCCCATCACTGGAGATGTTCAAGAAGGGGTTGGTGTGATGGCCAAAACCAAAGAAATTAACAAGCAATAAATATGTGCTTCTTAGAAGCATTTGGAACTTTTGTCTAATATAAAGTTTGTATTTTTGTAACCCACAAATGTAACTTGTGACTGTTTGTAGAACTGACTAGGCCTCAAAGATAAAGCTATAGCTGTGAAATTAGCTGACCTAATAGTTTTTCTTGCTCAGAATTTAGCTTTGATGATGATAAAAACTGGATTCAACTGCCTTGCTTATCTAGCACTTTCCAGGAAAAGACATCAGAAAAAAAGGATAGTCAGAGAGTTCTGAAAGGGCTGGATTTAGGTAGGGTAATGTTAATTTCAAACCTGAAGATGCTGTGTTGCAATCTGCTTATTGGATAAACCCAAGTCTGGGTAGTAACCTTTTATAATAATTTTAACACCTTTTAATCCCATGGGGTAGTAGTTATAAAACAAGATTGTGAATGGCCCTAAAGCCAGCAGATTAGCATAAGGCTAGGTATAAAAAGTGTGTGTGTCATGTGACCAACAGGGAAGAAAAGAGGGAACGGGATGGAAATTGCTGTTCCAAGCCCAGACTCTGGACTCCCCGTGTGAGTGAGGATTGGATCCTGATCAAGGGACGTTCCCCAGTAATCCTTCGGACAGCGTTGGTCAGGGACACCTGACTTCGCTGGAATCACTTGGCATGCACCTGGCATTGAGGGACTGCCAGTAAGTTGCCAACCCATGTCTGTCTATTTGTTGTTTTAAACAGCCGAGGGGCTGATATTCTCGCAGTGCCTAGCTGGCCTGCAACAGATTGATCTATTTATCTTTGTTATTATCTGTTATTATTTACTATTAGCCCTGGTTATTGCATGTATTTCTCTGTTAACTGTTGTGTGTGTGTAAGCTATAATAAATTTGCCATTGTTTTACTCCCAACTCTGCCTCCTCAATCCTGAACCAAACAGCCAAGTGGCTAAATTGATATACTCACAGTGCCCAGCTGGCCTGTGACAGGCTGGGCAGCCACTGCGGTGGCTAGGGATGATCTAGGGTAGCGATGCCACTATGGGTGTTTCCCATGCTTCTGGGCTTTGCTTGATTGCTCCTGCCTCTCCCATCTTTGTGGCACATGTGTCAGGGTATTTTTAAAGTCTCCCTCAAAGGCAGTCCAGACCTGCCATTGGGTATATATAATAGTTGCTTGTGTTGTGCTTAGTGCGTATCTGTAGGAAGACATGCAGGACTTACGTGTGGAGTTCTTCAGGAACTGGACCCTTGACTCTAAACAGAATCAAGTATCAATAATTCCTCTGAAGATATCTTTAAAGACTCAGGAGATTGATAACATAAAGAGTAAATTAAGGACCAGCATTCTGATATGACCATTATTCTCCAGTACATTTGTGAACAGAAATTGGCCCTTTAAAAAAGTATACTTTTTATTTCCCTTATGATCCTTTTCTCAAATTCCACTCAAGATTTTGTTTTTAGTTGCTACACCCTTTACTCCTGTGTCTGCCTTCACAGCTTCCACCTAATTGTGCTCTGATTTACATCAGAGGCCTGAATTCACATGTCAGGGTAGAATTTAGTCACTCAAACTTCTGATAAGCTTTTTTCCTGTCCAGGGGATGATGATTATAACTAGGTACTACACAAAGTTAACAAACAGAGGTGTAACTTCCCTCTTTCTATAGAGTTGTAGTGGGGTCTGTTCCTGAAGAGTGCATAATATTTAGGAAGGCCTAATATAGGATTCTAGATGAGGTATAGTTCTAGCTGGAACAGAAAAATGGGCACTTGACATTGGGCCTAAATCCCAGCTCTTGAGTTGACTTCTGCCAATAAATTTTTTTTTTTGCTGGTGATGCATAAATCAGAAAGAGAACAAAAAAACTTTTTTACTTCCAAATTCGAGCTTGATTTTCTCCTTCGCACCCTCCCTCCCTCCCCCTGCTGGGCTTTTGCTTTCAAATTACAGGTTTGGGTATGCACTTAGGTTATATGCATGCATCTGTGGTGATTATACTTCAGGGTGCATTCACACATGCAATTAATTTGAAGCAATAAATTCTGGTGCATATTAGGCAGGAGTTTATTGCTCCTGGGTGCGCCATTTGAACATGCACACTGGGTTAAAGCAGTTGTGCCTGGCAGGGGTCCCAGGGGGTCAACTATTAGTTAGCTCACCCTCCAGCCATGGGAAAGGTGGGCAGACTCCACTGGAAAAAAGGACTGGGCCCGTCACTGGTTCTGCCTTCAGCAGACACCTGAGCAGTGAGGTGGCTGTACTTCAAGAAAGGATTTGGGGGTTACAGTAGACAACAAACTGAATGTGAACCAACAGTTCAATAAAGGTTGAACTAAGGTATTCTAACTGCATATTAGAATATAGTAGCAGGATTGATGATCAGTCATAGGCAGCAACCTAATTTTTCAGATGCCGGGCAGAAAGAAAAGATTTTATATATAAGGGAAAAGGACAAGAGGGGGACCCTGCTAAGAGAGGTAATAAGTGGATATCTTAGATCAATTAAGAGGAACAAGGCATCTAACACCTGGAGGGACACCAGAGTAATAGCTAGTCCAGGTAATGGGATAACCATCCATCTATGGATCCCATCATCGTTCAGTCCTTCTTTCCCAAAACATCAACCCAGTGTCAAAGGACCCAAAGTCTCTCATGGTGGAAGCAGATATTGTCTTTTGTCACATTTGTGCCTCCACAAAAGTTTTTATGATGGCATAAAGACCAAGTAAACAGATAACATGCCCCTTGTCATGTCACAAATGCCAAAACTTTGTGGTCATACCAAAGGAGTTGTTAATTTGTGCCACTGTTCAGTGGTGGATGTCTATTCACTTTATAGTGGGAGAGCCCAGGCAGCCCCAAGCTGCCCACACTGTTTGGCTGCCCTGGGCAGGTGCTTGGAGGCTTGAGGGGGCCCTATCCTGTACACCCTGGGAATTTCTGTGCAAGGTTAAAACCCTTCAGCCCTGGGATCTGCCTGGCTTTCCACTATTAGAAACACACCCGGGAGAATCTCTCACTGCCAGCAGGAAACCTCTGGTTTCCCTGCATACAGAGGCAAGATTCCCTGGGTCATGTATCTGTAAAAGGAGAAATCTGGATAGGTTCTCCTGAGCTTTGAGAGGCCTGATCTGCAGAAATCATAGAATCATAGAAAATTAGGGTTGGAAGGGACCTCAGGAGATCATTTAGTCCAATCCGCTGCTCAAATCAGGAGTATCCCCAGCTGTATCATTCCAGCCAGGGCTTTTTCTAACCTGGTCTTAACAGCCTCCAAGGATGGAAATTCCACAGCTTGTCTGGGTAACCTGTTCCTGTGCTTCACTACCTTTCTTGTGAGAATTTTACATAATATCTAACCTAAACTTCCCTTGCTGCAACTTGAGACCATTGCCTCTTGTTCTATTATCTGCTAGTGCTAAGAAGTGTTTAACTCCATCCTTTTTGTAACCCCCCTTCAGGTAGCTGAAGGCTGTTATTAAATCCCCACTCAGTCTTTTCTTCTGACTAAATAAGCCCAGTTCCCTCAGCCTCTCCTCAGAAATCATGTGCCCCAGCCTCCTAACCATTTCTATTGCACTCTGTTGGACTTTCTCCAATTTGTCCACATCCTTTCTGTAGTGGGGTTCCCAAAACTACAGGCAGTACTCCAGGTGTGGCCTCACCAGTGCTGAATAGAGGGGAATAATCACTTACCTCAATATGCTGGTAATGTTCTTATTCATACAGCCCAGTAAGCTTGTAGCCTTCTTGCCAACAAGGGCACACTATTGGCTCATTCTGTTTATTGTCTACTTATTATAACCTCTAGATCCTTTTCTGTAGAGCTGTTGCCTAGCCAGTCAGTCCTGAGTCTGTACTGGTGCATGGGATCATTCTGTTCTAAGGGCAGGACTTCACACTTGTCCTTATTGAACCTCATAAACTTTCTTTTTCTTCAATCCTCCAATATGTTGAGGTCTCTCTGAATCATAACCCTACCCCCCAGTGTATCTACTACTTTCTCCAGCTTAGTGTCATCTGCAAACTTGCTGAGGGGGCACACCTTCCTATCTTCCAGGTCACTGATGAAGATATTGAACGAAACTGGCTTCAGGACTGACTCCTGCAGCACTTCACTTGATACTGGCTGCCAGCTAAACTTTGACCCATTGATTACTATCCTCTGAGCCCAACAGTCCAGTCAGTTTTCTCTCCTTCTTACAGTCCATTTATCCAGCCCATACTTCCTTAGCTTGCTTGCAAGAATGTTGTGGGCGACTATCAAAAACCTTGTTAAAATCAAGGTATATCCACTGCTTTCCTTTCATCCACAGAGCCACTCATCTCATCATAGAAGGCAATCCAGTTGGCCAGGCATGATTTGTCCTTGATGAATCCATGCTTACAGTCTCTAATTGCCTTTTCCTCCAAGTGCATAGAAATTGATTCCTTGAGGACCTGCTCCATTTTTGCAGGGGATGAGGCGAAGTTGACTGGTCTGTAGTTCCCTGGATCTGCCTTCTTCCCTTTCTTAAAGATGGGCACTATATTTGAACTCCTGGGGCATGCAGGACCTGGGAGAACACATCTCCCATTGTTGTGCAAAATCAATGGTCAGGGCAATGGGTATTATTTCACCCAACAGAGTGGATCAGCTGTGCCAGGACACATTCCAGCACAGCTAATCCATTTCATTTGGTGACGTCTATTTCTAGCCTTATTGATACCACCTTTATTGCCATGGTAGCTTACCCCACAGTACAGCCTACTGGTATAGATAAGCCTTTCCCTTTAACAGGGAAGATTGATGAAAATAGCACTTGTGACCCAAACTACTTTATCCCCCTACTTAGGACTTGTGTAGACTCCTCTGACCTGTGTAAGGTCAAATGTGATAGTAATAGTCGTGTCTGCATGAAGGAGTAATTAGGGGAAATAGTTGAGAGCCTAATGAGTATTAGCAATGTTTCTGTCATATTTTGCATCAGGATTTCAGGAATGTACCATACCTTTTGGGATTTATTTATTTATTGTGGTCATCTTTTACTAGAGACCGCACACCAACAAATATGTTTTCCTGGTCACAGTGTTTTGGGAGTTTTTAGATTCAGTGAGTGATGATCTCCCTATACCAGGGCTGTCTCTTTATATATTCACTGTTGTCGAGCCACTTGACCAAAAGCAAACCAGTATATGTTATTTCCTCCTTCAGGGATGAGACGTCCATAGACTTGCCACCTGTGATTTGCATTATTACCATGCCCCCTTTCTTAATAAGTGAAAAGTTTTGAATATTATTTAATTTTTTTAATAAAATAATAATTGCTTCATTCTTCTGATCTAATTTGCATAAATTTAATTATGTGGAGCAAAGAATTTAATTGTTTTTTCACTGTTGCTACTTATTACCTTTTGAATTAGGGTTATCAGCCTGATAACTGATAGAATAAATACAGTCTTCCTTGGTAATATGTCTGTTGCACAGTCCAAAAATTTGCTGTGTTTATTATAAGCCTGCCATGTGCTGAATCCAAGTGACTGAAATATATGTGGATTGCCAATAAATACTCTTTTCCTGCCAGCCATGGAAACCACAGACTTTTATCAGTCTGTTTTTCCTCTGAAAATGATACAACTTTTAGCATTGTAGGAAGGACTGTTGTAAGCTAGTGTATTAACTGTTTACCGCAAATATTTTTGGAATCTGCTGCTGCTTAATTATATTGTTAATGTCCTTGGGTTTTTCATGGTTCAGTAGAGCATATTATGAGATTAAAAAACAGAGGGGGAATATTCTACTGTTCTCCTGGTGAGTCATCTCTTCTCTGTTGGAGAAACACATATCCATTGAGATTTTACAGTGCAAGAAGTGAACTTACGTCTCAATACATCTGCCTCAGCCCTCCTGCCCTAAGTGCCTCCACTTCATTGGTATGTTTTCATATTGATTTTCTTTTTTTACTTCAAACATTCAAAGCAGCCCTGCACATTTTATGTATGTCCAGAAATAAGAATCTCTGGCAATTTTCAGGCATTTGGCTATGTGTACATAGTATAATAGTGATTTAAGTGTCATAGACTATTGTTACCGTGTGTACACATCAGGCATGGGTCAATGGTGAGGGTGTTGACTTAGGAAACCCAGATTTATTTCCATGCTTTGTCTCAAACTTCCTGTGTGAGTATGGGCAAGTCACCTAATATGTATTAGTCTCTTTCTTTGAAGCATAAGATACCATATTTGGTTTTCATAGAGGCATTTGCCAAATGCAGTTGATAAACTGCAAATCCCTACAATTCTGTACCTCATGGTAACTTGTCTATGTCCCCATGCCTAGACATTAACATATGTGACTTCTAGGCCTCTAGTGAACTAATTTTTGAAGTCTAATGTCAATGCTGGAAAAGTACAAAGTAATAAAAAGGAAAGGATATTTAAATCAGTTAAAGATGCAAAGGAATTACTTTAAAAGCTAGAATGATATTCCTTTTAAATGAGTCACTTCTTGACTCAATGAGTGTGTTTGTAAGAGAATATTTGCTAAAGGTGAGAGTTGTCTGTATGGAATTATCTTTTGCACAAGGTGGTACAGGTCTCAGAGCTGGGTACCTTTTGCCAGCTGCCCTAACAATAATTACAAAGAAAATAATAGCATATAGTTCAGCTCATGACTTTTCCCTGTCCTCTTTCTCACTACATCTCAGTCTATGTTCTAGATTAGGGCCGTCCAACTTTTGAGCAGTTGGAGCCATACATCCCTGTGACTTCTCAAGGGTGGGCACCCCTCTGCAGTACTGCCTCCCCCCTGCCCCTGTAGGCATTTCTGCTGTGCCATGTCATACAGCACTGCACAAACTCCCCCATGCAGGACCTCAGACCTCCAGAGCCAGGAAGTGGAACCTGGAGATGGGAGGGGAGTCCAGTAGTAGGAAAGTGGGGTAAGTAGTATCTGGACCAGGAGCTCAGGGCCACAAGTTAACCTTTGTGGTCACATGTAGCCCATAGCCTGCCAGTTCTAGGTTCTTCTCAAGTCTGTCATGCTTATCTCTCCTATAACTAGGTGAGATGGCATGTGAGCTAGTTCTCTGAAAAAGTCAACAGAGCCGGCTCCACTCTCTCTCAGTAAGATGAAAGCATATTAGCAGGGTGCATTTTGCAAGTCCCACTACTGGAGTATGGTGGAGTCAGCAGCACTAGATCCTTTAATATAACATCAGTCTTGACTTGAGGTGGATCTGTAAAAGAGGATCTAAGGGTGCAGACAGAAGTGCAGCTCCCCACTGTAACTCAGAGCACTTTGCAGGAAGTGTTCTAAGTTGCAACAACCCCCTGGACCAAACTGAACTTCACTGTTGGTTCCAGGAGAGAGGGGAATCCAGCTGCTGGTTGCAAGCCTGCATCTGGTTTCCTATAGCAACAGCCCCTCCTCCCTGCCAGCCCACGCTGTTTTTGGAATGGGAGGGGGGAAAACGGAGTAGAGGAAGTATTTTTTTATGGGTTCTCCAGCCAGTGCTGGAGGGTGGGGTGGGTGAATCGGAACCCCCCACTTCCCTCCATTGGGAGGAGTTCCAATATATTTACCCCTCCCTCTAGGAGGAGCTGAAAAAATCCCAGATCAAACTCCCTCTGCTTCCTTTCCCAAAGCAGCGACAGACTGAAAGGCAGTGCAGATGCAAGTTACAGAAGATACTCTTTTGGAACTCCTTCATCTGAACCCTCAATGGAATTTCACCCCATCAGCCATTTTTTGAAGCAGTCTGTAGCTATGCACTTATTTGATCATGGCTATAAACCACTCTTTGTGGCCAAATTGGGAGAAAATTGTCACTTCTGTCTGTTCCCTTAAATATCTTTTCTCTTTCCATTTCTTTAAATCTTTGTAGAAACTTTCCTGAAGCAGTATTAATACTAGAAAAACAGGTTGTCATTATCTTGTGTGGAATGCCTCCAGAAAGCTTGTGTATTATGCCTCCCTTTCAACACGTGCAGTGGGATTTCTGCTAAACCTGTGCTTAGTCCTTTTGTGGAACTTGGGAAGAGTTAGATGGAAATGTAGAGGTAGCATGTGATATGGTTTTGCATACAAGGAGCAGTTGCATTTAACCTGAGTCACTTCTGATCCTGCTTGGAAATGGGATGCTTTCTGCCAATTCATAGAAAATGTACTCTGCTGTAGTGAAAAGTATCCACTGCTAGGAATAATATAGTAACCGCTTAACAATGCCCATCAACAGTTTGAGACAGGAAGTGAAGAACAGCATATTCACTTGAAACTGCAGTGAAAATGTAGCTTGTCAGTTTGAGAAATTAGGGACTGAAGATTTCTACATGCCGGGCAAACACTCAAACTCTTCTGAATAGTCCCTGTAGACCTCTATTTTTCACCACATACTAAAAAGTTGCATGCAGCTTTGCTCCTATGGAAGGAAGGGAAACAAACAGTGCCTTAACTTAACTGGTCAGGGTGTTGAGACACCTCAGCATTAGGAAATTTCTCTTTATTAGGCTTTGCCAAGAACATGTGTAGAACATAAAACAATTAAAAGTAAATCAGGATCAGAGCTCATTTATCCGGTTCATATTGCTTTTCTGCTTGAATGCTGAGGTGTCCCAAAGTCTCTGGTTTCCACAGCAAATAAAATGACTGTGTTTTCTTTTGTCCTGGCTCAGTACAAATATTTGCATATTGGGACATTTTCAGCTCTACAAGCCTATGCATCAACCATCTGCTTACAGAGGCCAACACCCTTTTGCTAGGAGACGGATACAGGGGAGGTTCCTGTTCCGTCAGTTTTCTAATTCCTACACTTCACTTTGCTGACGTTAAAGCCTAGGTTTGTTTGACCTCCCCTGTTCAGATTATAGCTGATAAATCAAGAAAGAAAATAGGTGTGGGTGTATGTGAAGTGGCAGTAAAAGCAGCTTTTACAATGTATCACATTTTATAGCAGAGCTGGAGTAGAGAAAGGCCACTGATACAGAATATGACCTCTTAGACATGGTTGTAATATATATGTACAGGAAACCCTTGCTATTTGTGGGTTCGGCATTTGCATATTTTTTCTTCATTCTGCCTGTCCAAAACAAGATGTGTATTATATTCTGAGGCATGTTGCATGTGAGAAAATACTGCAGGTGTGTGAATATAATTGAATTGTAGGTTGTATGCATGTATAAGCCTACATAATATAACAGATTACTTCTATTATGCTGAAATAAGATTGATTCAGTGTAAAGCAGTCTTTATTGCATGTATACACTGACACATACACACCCACTTCCTTTCAGGGCTTAGTTTTTCATGTGAAGAGAGAAGGTCAAATAATTTTTAACTCTTTATTGTCCACAAACTGAGGTCTCAGAACTAGGAAACTGAAGGAAAGGGATTATCTCCTATATTAAGACCAGGAAATGATGATTCAGAAATGCTCTTTATCTACAACCATACAAATGCAATCCGTAATTAGGAGACAGGTGTTTGTAGGGCAATAACCAGGAGAGGGGAAGGGACAAGAAACTCTTTTTTCCATCATTGCATCCTATTCATTTTAGGGTGGCATCAGGTGGGGAGGAAAAAGGGGAAGATTTTGCAAGTTATGTTTATCCTGGAAGAGGCTACCAGACTAAGATTAAAATGTACATTCCCTAGCAACAAAATATAAATCTGAGACTTCATCTTATATTATAGCAGGAAATCTTTTACTTGGAAAGGTAATCTAAAGAGAAATAAGGTATCAGAAGAGGAATAGCAACTGTTAATTTAAAGAAGGTATTAAGGTTACAAGGAGAGAAAATGTGCAGTGTTTCGAGCATGTAGTATTTTGTTTTTGGTTTGTTTGTTTTTTTAAAACATAGCTTCACCAAATGGACTGGATCTGAATCCTCATTATCATAAAGATCCTGAACTATTTTCTATTATGCCAGCAATTCCAGTTTGTAAATCTCTCTCTTTCCTTTTTCTAGTACAACTTGTAGATGTGCTTACAGTTTTCTAAACCATGTTAATTGATTCACATCACACTGTTTGAGTGAAATTTCAATTCAAATGAAGGGCTAATAGATGATCATATAGACTCAAGAGCCCCTTAACAGACCCAATTTACAGACTTTGTGTGTGGGATTTATGCACTTAGCATTTGCGGTTGGACGTAATTAGGAGGTGTTGATAAGCCTGTTTAAGCACTGACATGGTTGCAGACTTACTAATAGTTACCTAAATTGCTGTTCCAGAACCTGTAATGGATGTGTCCCAGGACAAGGGGGAGATTTGAACCCCGAAGGGTCAAAGAGGGACCCTGGGGGACAGCACACCCCAGAGAGAGGGAGGAGAAAGGAAGAATGAGCAAAAACAACTCACCGGCAGCACAAGGCGCAGTGGGACTGGAAGTGGCGGCGGGAACCGTGGCGGAGCAGAAAGAGGCGGCAGAGCCCGTGCGACTCATTAGCCGCGGTTCACTTAAAGGGGAAACAGCTGGGAGAGAGGGGGAGGAGAACCGACCCAGGAGTATAAGAAGGGGAAATAGGCGGACCGAAGGGGAGGAGAGGTGGCAAGAGGGTGGCGAGAGAAGAACCCTTGGGGCCACTAAGGCAGTAGAGGGAACAGGGGACGCTGCTCTGGGCTTACAAAAGGTATCCGAACTGTGCCCAGGGGGAGACGCTGCCGGCGGACCCGAGAAGACGCAGGTGTCCCGTCTGTATATAACCCTCAGGCCACGAGGGGAGCCGATGGGAGCGACCTTGTCAACTGGGACTTGAGGCCAACAGAAGTACGAAGCAAGAGGTATCCATATAAGAAGGCCAACTGAGACCTTCACACTTGCAACAGAGTACACAGACTGGAACCCTGTCGAGGGAGGGCTCCTTCATCGAGGAATGTAGAGGGCATACTTACGGGAGAAAATCCCCACCTGAGCTTGCATAGTAGCCCTTAAGGGGAAGAGAAGTTGGGTTTTAAGGGGATGGCACTGCGCTAGGCATGCCTGGGCAGAGATATAAGGACGGTTGTGAAGGGGTGTTGTAGTAAGGTCACTGTAGCCTCTTGGTGGACCTATTATTGTTATTATTATTATCATTGGTATCACTTCCATTATTGCTTTTAGTGTCGTTACTGGTGAGCGTCACAGCCAGAGGGAGCTAGGGCCCCTAAGCTCGCACGAGTCAGAAAAAGGTCTGGGTTTATTGGGCCCTCTTCCTAGGCCTGACTAAAATCAGGAGGGGCCCTACATCAAGTAAGGGTCGGTCGTTGGCAACCACAATAGCACACCGCTGAAGCTGGGATAGGGCGAGGTACAGGGGAGGTTGGAGCCTCGCGAAGAACATCACGCCTTGGCCGCGAGGAGGCAGCCAGGATCAGACAGTCGTACCCCTCCACCACTGAAATATTATTGAAGTTGTGGCAGGTGGGATAAGGAGGGGGAAGACTGCCTGAACCAGGAGATCGGTGACACCTCCCCTAAAGGATGGAGCGAAAGGTTACCACCAAGTCCTTGGGCTGGGCCGCATGGGATCGTATGATCGAGGCTCGGTGGGTGCAGGATGCAATTGACCTGAGTGTCAATGATGACCATCTCAGCCAATGTATTGGAGGTGGGAAGAGGGTATGGGGGATTGCCCCTTTTTTTCACAGACCAGTAGCCTGTGGGTGGCAGGGCTGCTTGGACAGGGGTGAGGGCTTAGTTAGGAAACTTATTTTTAGTCATGGCGAGGTATTGTTGGTACATTTGACTTTGTAAACATGTTACTTTGTGCCTGATTGCCTCTGTGTTGCAAAAACCCAACTGAGTTTCACTAATGGGGACTGATATTTGCAAAGCTTATCTGCCGAGTTCTTAAGGACTATTTTTCCTAAAAGCAAAGCTGTATGTACATGTTAATTAACACAGTTCAAACTGTCTAGTTCAGACTGCTTTAGTCTGCATTAATTTTAATGCAGTGAGGATTAGTTAATTCAGACTGGAGCCAATTTTAATTCTGACTACAGATGTCCAAATGTATATAGTGATGGCTATAGTCTGGATTAAACCTAGAAAAGTGTAAAGTCTCTATAAACGCCTCTACAGTCTAAGTTCCATGTACTGTAATATACTTATAGCAGAGATTCTTCCCCACCATGGGTTGCTATGCTAGTGATGCATCTGGGTTTTGGAAAAGGTTTGAATTTAAAAATATTTTTTAGGGCAAAGATTATGCATTGATAAGTTTTCTGTCACCTATCACACCAAAATCCTCCTTCCCTTGTAAACAGCCCCATTACATATAGTCACTGGTTTTTAATAGGAATTTAGTCACTACTTGTAAATAGATGAGAGAAAGATAAATTTAAATTCTGTCCCTGACTGAAATTAATGAGGCTTCAAGATTAATAGTGAAGATGGAATGTGGCCTAATGCTGATAAAGCCATGGGAAAGGAAGGAGAAAAGGAGGTAAAATCACAAATTTAATCAGATGTAGAACAAAAAATCCAGTGGGTTACAACATTTTCCAAGCACCCTTTTTGTTGTTGTTGTTGGAAATGTCAATTATTTTAGGCATTTCTGGGTTTCAGCATAAAAATAATCAGGCTTTTGAAAAACAATACTGTTGGATTGAATGGAAATGCAGCCTCCTTTTTTTTGTTTAGTAAATCATTCAGAAACTATCCACAACAATATATTTGTTACTGTATGTATTTGCCATACTGATTTGGAGAAATTCCTTGCAGTTTGGGGGTGTTTGTTAATTGTTTGCTTTGACTATTTGTAGCATGCACTTCGGCACCAATTCACCTAATATATTTCTTGTTCCCTACCTAGGTATCAATTATTTAATGTAAGAGCCTGATAAATAGCAAATGAGGAATAAGGCATTTCTAATACATTTTTCACTCCTAAATACTGTATTTGGAGTCTGTAGTCTTTCAGAATAGTTCTTTTCAAATAGTGGGCTTCTGGTCCATGACTTGGGCTTCATGACTTCAGACTATTTGTAGAATGGGATAGTCTTGAAATATGAATGCGAGTATCAAAACCTGACTGTTTATTATCCGTGTTAAAATGTATTAAATTTTCTGGATTTCTACATATATTCATGAATTCTTGATTGTTATCCCATTACTTGTGGATACTAAATAGCTAGAACAAATCAAAATGAATGAAACTTGGTGTTTGTTCATACATGTAATTGTATATTGACTTTCTAATTATTATGTCAGCCAGCTTTCCAGACCAGGTAATATATTCAAAGAGCAAGAAATTGTATTTCAGGGAGGACAGAGAAACATAAGACAAAACTCAGAGAGACTTCCTTGGACATAGAATCCTGTCTCCTGATATCACAGGTAACTAGTCATAAAACTTAGAAAGCTTTATCATGGGCTATTTGCCTACGCTCTTCCTACTGGGAAACTAACATCCTCAGTCCTCTGATTGTTAAGTACTTCCTTCTTCATATCGGGTTAACTTTATTTAGGCTAATTCATACCCACTTTTTTTCTCTACCAGCATTATCCTTTAACCTAAAATAGCTCTTTTTTTGCCCTCATTTTTCCACCCCTGATGGATTTATATGGAGCAGTCATTCCCTCTGTGCCATACTTTGGTAGGTTAAGCTAGCCAAGCTCTTTTAGTCTTGTTACATTAGAAGGCACTTTGTACATCTTTCTGAACAGGAGTGACCACAGCTCTAAACAATATTTCAGATGAGGTTTTAAGAGTACTACAATGGCATTCATACTTCCTTACTGTTGCTGGAAATCATCTGGTACATCGTAAGAATACCCTTGTCATTTTCATGTTGTTCATAGTCATCCTGCGATTGACTAATAGATTTATATATTTTTTTCTCTTTCATCGTTATTTCCAGCTGCTGAGCCCCCAAATTCTTGTTATTGGTCCTCAAGTGTACGACCCTGCACTTGCTACTATTGTTAACCCACTTCTAGTGTGCAAAATAACTGAATTAACAATTAATTTCAAATCTTAATAGCTGCATTTTACTACTTAAGTATCCAACCTTAGTGGTGACTGAATTCCTTGTTATAAATATTGGATTTGGATATCAAACCCCCAAAATATCAGGCTGGTCTACCTGCCAAAGAAAGTTTACAATATCCACAGCTAATGAATATTTTAAAGGTGAAATTGCCGTCTTTACCCATTCCATATATGTCTCAAAGGGAAATACCTACCCTGCTACTGTGTGTACTATATGCAGGCTATTGATTTCAGTGGAAGTTTATGGCTGACTGGAGAACAGTAGTTAAATATCAAAGGGTTAACGTTTCAATGAAATAATTTTGGGCTATATGCAGATCAAGGGCATTCTGATTTGTAATGCCAGCTATAGTCACTTTGAACATCAAGAATGGAGTTGACAATAGAATTCCACTTGCATTTGAAATTACTGCAGGTAGGATGAACATCTTTAAGTGCTTGTCCTATTATAAGCATAGTTGTAAGAAATCTATAAAAAGCTGAAAAAGGATACATCTTAATGGTTTTGATGTAGCATGCTAGGGGTTTTCTTCACTGCTAAAAAACTCTGGGGGGGTTTGGGGGGGGGCGGGATTTGCTACAGGGTAGTCAGTGCACATCAGTTATCCCAAAACAAAAGCACAGTGAAGACTAAATGCTTTTCTGTCTCTGTGAGGTACACTCAGGTGGTCAATCTCAAGGAGGAGGAAAGCTGATCTCAAACTGACACTAACTTTTCTCATCTTCACTGTGCTTTTACATTAAGACAGCTGATGTACATCAACTATGCCAGTGTGTGGCGGAGCACCTTGGGGGTGCTCACCACTTGAGGGCTCTCACAGGCTCCAAGGGGTGCCTGCTTTGGAGGAACAGCAGGGGAAACCTCCCCCAGGAACTATTTTAAGGGGGAAGGTGTGTGACAGGATACTGTTGGTTGGTGCCTGCCACTTTAAGAGCGGAGCCAAGCAGCCACAGGTGCTTGATTGTGGCGGCCATTTTAGATCTCTGGCTGTCCATATAAACAAGGCAGTTCATTGCTGGCAAGCCAGGTAGTAACATTGGCTGGCTGCAAGGCTCCAATAACATCCTGGAGGTAAGGGCAGGATCTGTAGGGGATGGTTTGGAGGCTCCTGGTCCTGGGCATGACCTAAAACTGCACTCTGCCAGAAGTGGGTGGCCTGGTGGGGCTCTCAGTGGTGTGGGAGCCCCCAGGAAATGCCAGGCCAGCTATCACCCCAGTGAAAGGTGGGTACAGGCGCCTTGACCCTGTGGCAGAAAGCCACCTTGTTTCTCCCCAAAATCTCTGCCCTGTGACTCTGTGATTAGATGGCTCAGCATGGAGGATTCACAACTCAGCCTGTCTCTTTAGGTAACCTGAGCTGGCTGCATTCCTGAGGGAGGGGGGAAACCTGTTCCCGCTGCCTACGTGACTTGCATCAACTACCTGGGTGGGGGGTTTCTACCTGGGGAGCTGGAATCTGCCTCGTAACAGGTGATGTATTTCAAATTGGTTGGCTGACTTCCACTGGACCAGGTGAATGAGGTCACAGGGGCTATATAGGTTGGTGGGGGGAGGAGGCTCTCTCTCTTTGGCCATGATGTGAAGCAGCAGCAAAGCAGGGGAGACAGAGAAGCCTTACCATCTGGACCTAGATCTCTCTCACCCCAAGACTCCAGAGGGGAAACTGGAGAACTCTAGAAGATGCTTGTGAGTAAGCTGCTCAATTGGATTAGATATTTAGCTGGCAGTTACACAGATGCGTAATCAAAAGCCTACCTCAGCCACACTGTTTGCTCTCTAGGATTTCTAAGATATTGCTCAACCCTGTACACTAGTTTACCCTACCCCCTGTAATCAATAAAGTTCTCCTTTTTGACTGGTGTGGGAGACTTATTGAGGGGTGGGTCTAAATTATGCCTAAGAGACCCCTTAGGTCTGCGGACTAGGGGAGACTTTACTTTTTGCCCCCTTGACTTGGAGAAGTGCCCCAAGTGCCTGTACTGGGTTGAGTACAGTATTAGGCCTGTGTATCCCCAAGGACACAGGGCCGAGACAGTCCCTTCTCGGGGTGGTGGCGGCTACGTTTCCCCCAGACTAGCGAGTGTGCTCCGGGAGAGGGGTCAGCCAAGCATAAGGCGCCCCTAGGGAGGCATTTGGAGTCTGGAAGGTGGTCAGGCGCAGGGAGGTGGGCGGCTCAACGCAGGAGTGCCCCCTACTGGCCCACCACAGACCCTAGCCCTCACCTTTGGGTGGGTCTTATAACATCAGAGGTAGTTGGGCCAGGCATGGCAATAGCCACCTGAGCCCTGTGGGGTGCACGACCCTGAAAAGGAAGAGTTGGGGCCGGGCATGGCTGCAGCCACCTGAGCCCATTGGGAAGGGAAGCCACATGGCCCCAAGTGAGGGGGTGTTGTGGGGCCCCAGTGAGGGGAGTAGGCCTAGGTATGTCTCCAGACACCTGAGGCTGTAGTTTGGGCCAGAAGCCAAGTAAGGAGTCTCAGCCCAAGAGATAGGGGGGAGTCCTGACCCCGGTAAGTCCTCCACCACTGGGGGTCGAAAGCAAGACCTATAGTGGAGCACAATGACATGCTGCTCCAGGAGGGGAGTGAAAGTCCCCGTGAGAGCCCGGAGTACCAGTCATAGTGTGGGATAAGAATGCCTCAGTGAAGGGTAGTCCCAGAAGGGGGGTGGAGATGAGGAGCCCCAGTGGGGGGAAGGAGAACCACAGGGCTGAGTGCCCAGTATGTTTATGTATAGAGTTGCCCCTGGAAGGGTCCAGAGCAAGCTTGGACACGGTTGGGTAATTGGCTACCCAGTGAGGGTTGCAGGAGAGGCCGAAAAGATGGTACATCTGCCATGCAAGGTATGAACTAGCTAAGCCTATGGCCCAAGGGGCCTACTCCAAGAAGGAGCAAGGTAGCATAAGTTGTCGATGCATGAAACAGACCCAGTGAGAGGGGGTGGAGTGTGAGAGGCCCTCGTGAGAAGAGGGTGGTATGAATATGAGTGTCTGAGGCCTGACAATAAGCTTGGTCCGGCAGCAAGCCAGGAGCACTGTATCATCTGGATGCCATCTGTGAGGCTTGGGCTGTGGTGTGTGGGAGGAATGGACCCACAGATAGCACCCCCTGGCATTGGGGCAAGAATGGGAAGCCTCCCACCTTAATTAATATTGTAATCAATAAACAACAAGGCATGGCAGGAGAGACAGGTGGGTGGCATGCCCAAAAGCAAATGGGAAAACTAGCACTGTGGCTAGTCAGGGAGCCCCACTTCACCTCACAGTATAAGAGATGTGTCTTTTTTAGGAATTAAAATGAGCACTTGGTTTTCATAATATTAATTAGCTTTTAATAGTACAAGTTGATGAAATCCCTTTTTTGAGAATTATGCCTGCTTTTGGAATATTGGCCATGATTTTTCCATTCACTTAACATGATTTGTATTTCTAAACTGGTGGCTAAGTGCCTTAGACAAAGGAAGATGCCATTAAAGACTTGTTTATAAAATCAAAATAAATAATGTGTGATCTTCAATGGAGTTTTGTCTAAGTCACATGTGTATGATATCAACATCAGGTTTTGTGTTTTTTTTTTTCCTTTTATAATGATGTAATACTACTCTGGATAGGCATTATGCTGGAACATTATGCTAGTTGTGAAATCTTCCTTTGGAGATTTTTTACTAAGAGGCAGGATGGGTGCCCTTCTCAATGGGCAATGAATCTTTATCTGGTTGGCCTTGTAGCCTATGGAGGTAGCTTCTAGGTAGTGGTCTACGGTCTTATAACTAACTGTGCATAGCAATCCCAGTAGTTATGATTTTTGACTGCAACTGTTACAACCTGAGAAAAAGTTTGAGCAACTGGTGAAAGTACACATGAGTGGGTCACTGTTGGAATATGAGACTGACCAAAGCTTTTGGAAAAAGCCTGACCTCAAAACGCTGGTACCAATGGCACAGCTAGTGAAGCAACCCAATTACATAAAGCACAGGCACTGATTCCGTGAGTGCTCAGGATCCATGAGTCATTTTAGTTTTATGCGATGCATGTTTGATCTATTATGTTAAAAATTTTGCCCTAAAACTAAGCTTTTACAAGCTTGTACCAGTAAGCAGCAGAAGCACATGACATTGGCTGCACAGGAAGGTGAAATTAAACCAGTGCACCGTGATTCATGGTGAGGTAGTTTATGTGAGTAGGGCAGAAGTAGGGCCAAAGCACCCACCGGAAAAACCAAAGTTGGCACCTATGACATCAAGGGTACCCAAGGTGGTTGACTGTTGTGCGCTAATCATTGAGAAGAGGTTATTGCAGGGCTTTATTGCCTCATTCAGACTGCATTGCCTTAGGATCCTTCAACAGCCATGGACTGCCCTTTTGATTCTGCTGGATCTCTTATTTTAGTCAACTACCAGATTAATGTGATGAAATGTAGCAGGGGCAGTACCTGCACAAAAACTATTTCACATGCAGTGAATGCTGCAACTTCTAGCATTGGTGAGAAGTCCAATAGCAATTGGTGAGCAACAGTGACGGGCATAGTGTTGTTGTTGGTGGTCATAGCTGACCACAGATGCTTATTATGTCTAGGCTTGTGCTATCATCTACTTGACTTGACAATCCCAACTGAGGCAACATTATCCTCAACTACAAGGGACTCACAACTGTGACAATAAAGGAACTCACAACATTCTAATAAGGAAGGTATCTGTATACCTTGTTAAATCCATGAGGTTACAGTCTTATGATCAATGCTGTCATATTCACAAATGATGTCGTATCAGCTTTTGTATTAGGAAAGGAAATAATGTTCCTTTGTGCAAAAACTCTTAAAATAGCTATTAGAGCAGACTGGAAGATGATTATTCCGTTTATGGCAACTTTTGAGTTTCTGAAAACTCTTTCACAAATTCAGAATTGTGCTGAGATGTCCTATTGTAAGTTCTGTGGTGTTTCCACATGCTAAATAGGATACTGGCTAGGGGTGTGGGAGATCCAGGTTCAACTCCCTGGTCCCTTTAATTGCGTGGTTCTAATTTGCAAATCACTCCGAGATGGGTAGAATAGGGACATAGACCTGTTTTCCCCCATCCAAGTCCAGTGTCAGTGTGTATTTGAAAAATATTTTTCACCACATATGCTCTTACTGTCTTTAATGGTTCCATCAAGTTTAGAATATTAGGTTCAAGAAAGCTTTGTTCTCTGTAATTAATTTAATTAATAAGTATTAAAGTATTGCTTTTCCAGTCACTGCTATAGTCAAAGTCATTGTGATTTGACAGACGCCTGCCTGGGACAGTTTAGTCAGGGATGATTCTGTCTTAAGCAGGGGGCTGTACTAGATGACCTCATGAGGTGCCTACCAGCCTTACTTTCCCATGATCCTATAATTATGGGGCCTTCTTTTTTGTTGTTTTATTAAAATTCAGAGTTTTCCACTGAAACTGCTATGGAAATAAAATTTATTTTTAAATGTTGCTGAATTTTCAGCAGGCGAAAAATACCTATTGTAACCAATTGTGACACTTGAAATTGACAGCAAAGTTGCATCATTTCAGACTCTCGGCTGCCTATGTGCTTGGAGGTTGTGGGGGTGGCATTTTAGTTTGAGTGGTTCCTGGACAGCCACTCTAATTAAAATGGATTCCCTTCACTTGTAATAAACCCCTCCACCTCCTCCACATTTCAAAATGGCTTGGGGTGGGAGCGTGGGGGTGCTTTAACAAAAGATTATTTATTCAATGAAGTTTAGTTAAAGTACCCTGTGGCCATTTTGAAATGTGTGGGGTAATAATACATGTGACTGTGAGGTGACAGTGGAGCATTCTAATTAGAGTATGGAGCAGACTCAGTTAATCTGCTGGAGTCTGTTCTGACGCATTCTAACTAGAACATGAAACAGCATGTCTACAGGCATCCTAATATTTTGGCAGCACTCTGGGTTCCTACATACATAAAATAAAAACAACTCAATAGTGTGCAGAGTATCAAGCTTTTTTATTTGGTTTCAGCATATTCCTACATGTAAAAATATCATTTAGGTGATTATGAAGATTAATGCACTATTAATGGCTTATGGAAGAAATCAAATTCTTTTTTAAGCATATTGCTAACTTTTCTCCAAGTCTCTCTTTCTAACACTGTTATAATGCTAATATATGTCTTATACAAATTTTACTTCCCTATAAAGTTATAACAAAGAATAACACAACTACTTCATGATAAATAAATGTATGTAAATACATGCTGTAAAATAACATGCTCTAGGAGAGTGCCTTCATTTGTTCTCATATGTACATATTTAGGCACCATCATAGAAAATAGCAAGGGGTAAGCCTATTGTCACAGGGACCCTTGCCTTGTTACTGGAAAGTAGTGTGGTCCGTTTAAGGAGAGGACCTTTGTAGCAACCACCAAAGTAGAGTTTAATGAAGGACCCTATGGGCAAGTCAGCTGACAAGGAAGCCACCTGACCTGCAGGGTCAATAGGCAATATAAGAGTCCAGAGCTGGAGAGGGTGCTATCAGAAAGACTGGTTGGGTGCTGTTCACCTTGAAGGCTATAAGCTACCAGGGATGGAGCCTGGTACATAAAGGAGCAGAGTGGAGCGATTGCCTGCAACAAAAATATGCAGCCTGAAGAGTACGACTTGTGTTAGCCAATTGGCTAACCCGTGATTTATTTATTTATTTATTTCCAAAGTTTAATTAGTGCCTAAGGGGCATGTGACTACCTCGAGCTCTGCCAAGGGCAGCTAGGGGTCTGGGAGCAAGGCCAGAGCCCATAGAGGGGCAGAACTTGGGGCCAGAAGAGCCAGAGCAAGGTGGAGACAGGGCCAGGGGACAGACAGAGAGAGTTTGGGGTGGTTCAGTGCCAGAGGATGGTGGAGACCCCAAAGAGCCTGGATTGGTATGGCTGGGACCAAGGAGCTTGGCCTGGTGTGGTGGGCCAAGGCAGCAAGGGACCAGCTACAGCATAGAAGTGAAGCCAGGAAAACTGCAGACTCAACAGGGGAGTAAAAGCCTGAAGTGGCCTGGTGGCTTTGTGAACAAGTGTCCCACTGGATGTGATAAGTGAGACATGGGCCTGACTGTGGGGGCAGCTGGTGCACATGACTTAAACTTGTAAGGCAAGCCAGGCCAGGAGAGTTCCTCATGGGAGAAGAGAGAAAGCACCACAGGCATCACCCATGACAGCTCATCAAGACTCCCTATGTGGCCCTTGGGCCCAAATAATTGCTTATCCCTGGCCTAGCAGGGAAGAGGCAGTCTGTAGGGGGCATCACAATGGTCCTCAGGTGCGTACCTGTTACATCTATAATGGACACTGTGTTTTGTACCAGATCATACATATAGTTTGCTGTGTTCTTAGTGTTGTCATAGGATAAATCATTTATTAGCTTGCTTTGGTGAATGATATACAAGCGTAGCAGAAATACTGCCAGTGTAAACTGGCTTTCCTCACTCACCTTGATACACTTGCACCATCTAGATATCTGCTCTTATGTATCTTTATGCCACAATGGTCCCCTGAGAATTTTAAGGGAGACTGTTCATCCTATCTACCCTGCTGCATCTGCAATTGTATTCCAGACAACCTGAGGAGACTGTCACGAGCAATTGTGGCATTGCCAGTGAATTTGGTCTATCATTCAAATCCTGCTAAAGGGGTCAGCACTGAGGCATGCCTACTTTGTCCCAATGCAAAGAAGTAGTTGGCTCCCAGGACTGAAGCTGAGGATTTCTTCTTCTTTTCACCCCATTCTCTCATTGTATCTTTTTCAAGGCTAAGCTCCTTTACCTAGGTTTTGCTGAGATTTTCATGAATGCACTTTCAACTCATGGTCCTATCTTAAAACCCAAGCTTTTCTCAAACTTGCAATAAACAAATTTTTCCCTTTCCTCTCCCGCCTCCTCTCATCTGATCCTGTCAGCAGTCTCTCTTCTATAGCAAGAAAAGAGGGAGTAAACCTGAGTTCTCCTAAGGACCTGTGTGGTGTATGAAATGGGGCCTACCAAATACATGATTGCTAATTACATGATTTCCATGAAATCTCCCTTGAAATAGCTGGTTCCCTGTGCTTTTTCATGGAGAACCAGCTATGTTCAAAAAGCCAGCAAAGAGCTAGCAAAAATGTTGTCTCCTAGAACGGCAGGGGGAAGCGGATGGGAGCAAAGAGGGAAGGAAAAAAAAGGCAGGCTGCCCATCTTCTGAAATGGGGCCGGGATGACAGCCGGAGCTGGGTATGGAACTATTTACTTGCTACACTTAAACTGTTTGTGTACTCAGTAATTATTGTCCTCTGCCCCTTGAAGAGGGTGATAATTACTGAATTAACAAGCCAGGCAGCTCCAGCTAGGGCTTTCCATCAATGCCTGGGAGTGGCAGGTCTTGCAGCTCCCCTCACCCAGTCAGAAGCATGGGGGACACCAGTTTGCTCCACCTTCAAAATGGGTGCCCCAGATGTGATACGGCCCTGAAACCGATGGCCCTGGCTGTGTTACAGCCATGTAATTGGGTTCCGAGGCCCGTGAATTTGAGAGGTCCCTATGTATGAAATAAAAATGGGATCTCAGCTGAGACCATTCACTTATATGGACTATCAAACAGACATGAGGTGGAATTGGTTATGGTTTTGTCCAGAAATTATAGCTGATTTAATGGGGCAGGATCTGAACCATTTGCAAGTCTTAGTACCTTACTGCCATACCCTTCAATTCTCTCCAAGCAGCTAATTGAAAATGTAGGTAGGTAGGTAGTACTCATTTGTCCTAAATTTGTAATATAATATACTTTCACAAGAGTCATGCAGTCTTTGAAAATAGATCCTTTTTTATATGAAATTCTGTATGCTGTAACTGCTTGGTAATGTATTGGAAACCTTCGCACAGACAAAGCTGCTAATGAATACATTTCAAAATCCTCGTTGTGTTTTATCTCGTAGAGGCTATGATGTTTTTCAACTGCTGTTAATTATAGTTCAGTTTGAATAAGACGGAGTGCTTTCTTCATGTTCTCTATCACTGGAAGAAGAAAAATATCTATTGTAAAATATTTTAAGTACACTTCTAACCTAAAATAAGATCCAAGTAAACCTCAATTTATTACTAATCTGGTTTGTAGGACTATTACTTAATGCAATGTTATTAATTATATGTGAGTCCCATTCATTGTGAGATTTCTGGTGTCATTTACTGAAACAGATTATGTAAATTTTTCTTGGATTGTCATTGGTAATTTAAAAGAACTTTGAAAAGCACCACTTCACCTGCTTTTGGCCCTTCCTCTTTTAAAACTGTTTCTCAACAACTTGTAATCAAGAACCAAGTTAAAAGTCAGTGCTTTTCAACTCATCAAACATCACATTTGGAGTGGGAAAAATCTCCACTGTCAAAGGTTATAACATAATAGAGACGTAAGGTCAACTTGAAAAGTCACATTTCTGGGCATGGAGAGACTATTGCTTTCTTACTGCTTTGAAGGGGAAGATGGGACTTGCCACTAGTAAAAAGATCTTAGCTGATCTGCTTTAATTGTTTTGCCAATCCTGCAGTGAGTAAATCTAATCTCTGGATAAAGCAGTGGTAAATTATTGTGACTTAGCTTTCACTTAATGCAGGATAAAGCAGACAGAAAAAACAGTTAATGAATATTCATCAGAACCATGGTAAATCCCTCCTGCCCTCCCCTGGCCTTTTTAAAGAGGCATAGTTGTTGTATCTGTCCATGTATAAACATGTGAATCTTAATATCTCAGTAACTCTGAATGAAAAGTTGGAAGACAAAAAATAGTTCTTTCTCTCTCTTCTCCCACCCCCACTCCCTAGGGTAGTTAGCTCTGTGTATGGGAAGCCCATTGTTTAGTAGTTTTTACTTTCCCTCTGTATAATCATCTAAAGCCTAATCCTGTGGTTTCTTATGTGCATGCTTAACTGGTCCCAAATGAATGGGGTGAATTATGTGCTTACATGCTTTGTTATATCAGAACAGTGTTTGACATTTTGCTAGGGCAAGTGCCTAAACTGTAGTTTCTTGTAGCCCTTTATAAACACTTTAAATGGTTTTGGGGTAGGAATATGAAGGGCAATGAAGCCCTATCTGATCCTAGAGCATAAACTACTGGGATGGATTAAAATGAATGACAATGTGAAATGTAAAGTCACACAAAATGAGGACACATACAGAATGGTATGTCTTGAGGTTCATACGTGTAGAGTCGATTAGAGTATCTTCCAGTGATATCAGCTCTTACTGTGAGAGATGGGTCTGAAAAAATAAGCACATTAAACTAATTATTCTAATTCATTCTTGGAAACAGCATCTTCAGTATGTATTGCTTGTGACCTAGGAGACCAAATCAACTTAACATTTTTGAGGTATTCTAATTTAGAGAATGACATAATTACTCCCCCCCCCCGCCCCTTTCTTATTCTTGCATTAAAACATACCAAACAATGAATGGTCAATACTTATTATTTTCATTAAACACTTGCTATTAAAAATAGTATATTTTATATTCACTTGCCTGCATATACTAGGCCTTGTTTAAAGGAAAATATCCAGAGATATACGGACTGAGACTATCTCAAGAGTGAGGCCATTCTGACTAAATATACAGTGCTACAATTATGAAGACATTTAGTAAGATATTGTATAATGTACCTGAAGCTTCTAGAGATAAAACTCATTTACTACTTTGATTCCCCAACCTTTTCATTGATTCCTCTCCTTCCCTTTCCAACGTTTTTTATTTATGTAATTTGGGTACGTGTATGATGTCCATTACTGTAGCATCTGCAAGATTCAAATAGTAACCTTGGGGTTACGCCAGATGAGAGAGCCAATATTTTTAACAGTTTCTTTGCCTCTGTTTTCTTGAACAGCGACCGGGACATTCCTCCTACCAGAGGTAGGGACAATCTTGGGGATAGCTCTGTCAGGGCTTGGGTCAGCGCAGATGTAGTTATGGATCTTCTGGAAGGGCTGGACATTTTTAAATCTGCAGATCCTGATGCCCTCCACCCAAAGGTGTTGAGGGAGCTGGCAGGGGTCATCGTGGAGCCCTTGGCCAGGCTGTATGAGCACTCGTGGTCATCTGGCCAGGTGCCGAAGGATTGGAAACTAGCTAATATGGTCCCCATTTTTAAGAAAGGGAGGACCCAAGTAACTCTAGGCCCGTAAGCCTCACCTCGGTCTTTGGGAAGATCTTGGAGAGAATCATCTGCGGGGGGCCAGCGGGGGAGATCATGCTCAGGGGCAATCAGCATGGGTTCATCAAAGGCAGGTCCTGCCTGACCAACCTGATTGCCTTTTATGGCCAGGTAACTAAATCCTTGGATGATGGTGTCACTGTGGACATTAGTATTTTTAGACTTTAAGAAGGCCTTTGGCACTGTCTCTTACTCCATTCTCATTAATAAATTAAGCGACTGTGGCATTGATGCCTACACAGTTGGATGGGGAAAAAACTGGCTGATGGGGCGCACTCAGTAGTGGTGGATGGGTTGTACTCAACCTGGTGAGATGTGAGCAGTGGGGTCCCCCAGGGCTCGGTCCTCAGGCCCGCACTGTTTAACATCTTCATCAGCGACTTGGAAGAGGGGGTTGAAAGCACATTGTCCAAGTTTGCTGATGACATTAAGATGTGGGGCGAGGTGGGCTCACTTGAAGAGAGAGAGAGAGGCTGCAACTAGATTTAGACAGACTACAAAAGTGGGCAGACAAGAATAGGATGGGGTTCAATGTAAATCAATGCAGGGTGCTGCACCTTGGGAGAAGGAATCCACAGCATACATACAGGCTGGGGAGTTCCCCTCTTGAAGGCACAAGAGGTGGAATGGGATCTTGGAGTCATTATTGACTCCAAGATGAACATGAGCTGCCAATGCCAGACCACAGCCAGCAAAGCCAGCCATACCTTGTCATGTATTCAAAGATGCATCTCAAGCTGGTACAGAGAGATGATATTCCCTCTGTATGCGACATTGGTCAGGCCGCAATTGGAGTACTGTGTCCAGTACTGGGTCTTGTGAACCCAGCATTCATTCCTGCCTGTGGCAGGAAGTCAGGCTACATGATCTGTTCAGGTCCCTCCTGAATTTAGCTATTATGATACTATAATCTAAGTACCTGTCAGTCTTGAATATATTTAATCTCAAACCCTGCAGGGGTTGGATATAAAGATGGAAGCCCAGATGTTGAGGTGTGTAACTTCCAGTAGATCCATAGGAACTAGACACCTCAATACCTTTGAGAACCCAGGCCTAATATCAAGATCCAGAAAGGCAACTTAGGAGCCTAAAATGGGGGTTAGGTAGTATTTTGGTGTCTAAGTCTCAAAGTGATCCATAAATCCCCTTTTCTTGCAGCATCAGAAACCATTAAGTGCTGACACCTTTGGTCCTGACACTTCCTTAGGTCTCTAAATTTGGACTTCCACGAGTGTGTGGAAGCACCCTGGTTTTAGCAGAGGCATCCTACTCCCATCTACCTGGAGGCTAAGGTGGCTAGCTCCATTAAAAGCTAGATAGAAGATCACAGTTCTGCTCTAGTCTTCAGAGCTGTTAACCTGATATGTATGTTCTGAACCTGATCAATGCATGTCTTGAACATTAAGTCCAACACAAAGCACAGCAACCACAGTTGCTTTCACACAGTAGGAGAAAGTGGGGCTGCTAATCCATTTTTTATGAAATAAATGAGTGGTTAGGTCACTCCAGGATGTGGCAGAGTGGGTGTGCTTCATATCCATGGCCTCCCTCTTAGGAGGGTGATATAATCACTAAGCTACAGTGGTATGTGTGGGGGTACCATCTATCTGAAATTAGGCCACTGTGGGCATATCTACACAGGCACACTTACTGTGCAGTAATTTAGGTTACTGTGCAGTAACCAAAAATTACTGTGTAGTACAGGCACATGTCTACACATGCATGCCCATACTGCACAACAACTATGGTGATTTACACTGACTTGGCCATGAATTTGATACCTGCATGATGCAGGTATCAAATTTATGGCTGATTAGTTACTGCACAATAACACACGTGTAGATGCCTTACTGTGCAGTAACTCTGTGTTAGTGCACTTTTAACAGCTGCATACATAGATGCCAGTGTAAGCTGATACCCGTGGGAGGAATTTCCTTTTATAACACAATAATGAGGTTTCATTTTCAAGAAGCAAATATTTATTGCACGTACCCACAAACATGATTCGAGGTACATATTGTCCATCAGGTGACAAGTTCTTATCTGTGGTTTCATGCTGGCAGGAAAATTAAAAGTAAGTTATTAAAATATTCCAGGGCACTATGTACATACAGGTAGCATCTATGAGTAAAAAATTATGTCAGCATATGAAACCAAAGTAGGCAACAAATGTAAGAAAGCTGCTTGAAATGTGCAAAGCATAAAAGATCATTCATACCATGAGGTTCAGCATAATGAAGTTATTTTGAGCCATTTCTTGTATCTCATCACTTTCAGCAAAAGCTGCCTTGAGTCCTGGAAGAAAATGTGATAATTAACAGTGTTGAAGTGATGCTGTAGGGTATGATGGTTGAGGCAATGTGCAAAAAGCAAAAGTTTTTTGTGTGGGTGATATCTTTAATGGACCAGCTGCATGTTGGGATATATTTAGACAAGCTTTTGGGTGCCTGAGGAGACTGGAGGAAGGGTACCATGATACCTTACAAACCTTGTCTAAATCTATCCCAATCATGCAGTTGGTCAAATAAAAAACATCGCCTACAAACACTTGTGTACTTTAACAGCTGTTTTCAGTCACTGTCCTTCCTTCCTTATGGAAACATTATTGTACATGAGACTGATAATATTGTTCATGATTTGCTGTCTCTTCCTGAGGAGATGGTGCATAGGTCTGTTGCTACTTTTTGTTTTTGTTCAATGTAGGCACAGTCTTCCAGCTACAAAAATGGAAGCTTGCTTCTGTTATTTATGAAGTCTTTCATTTCAGTGAGTATCATGTCACAGTCTGACAAAAGTTCATTATTCATGGTAAATTCTTCTTCTAAATCAGTTTCAGCAGTCATGCCCTAGTTTCCTTCTCTGGTTACCCATTTAGGAGGCCTGAACAATATTAAATCTGTTCAATGAGTCAGTAGTAAATTTATGCATCTCTCTATAGATTGTCTAGTGCTTCATCAGCCTCAGCATAACTGCTGAAAAATATTTGTCTTGTTTGTTGCAAAAGCTCACTGTAGAGTTTGTAAAAAAAAAAAATAATAATAATAGTAATTAGTTCTTAAAGCAGCCTATTTTTATTACTTACTTACTTAATATATTACCCGAAGAACACATCTGAGAGAGCAATTCATTATCACAGCTAACTACAGTGGAATAGCTATGTTAGGCTATAGATATTGGCAGATATGTTTAAACATGTTCAGATATGCCAATATCTATAGTGCATACAAATGTAATTAAGGTTAGGTCAATCTAAATGCTCAGTCGTGCAGGCATTTTCAAGGCTTAAATCACCCAAAACTAAGGGCTGCAGTATTCCTACCCCTGACCCTGGACTGGGCTATTTTTTACCCTCCCCCAGACCAGCCAGCCCCACCAATTCCTCCAGCCCTTCCTACCACCCCAAGTTACTTACCTTGGGCTGCTCATGCTGCTCTAAGCAATGGTGAATGGCTGCACACTGATCCCAGCTTAAAGTAAGCCAACTAAATCTAAACTGGATGTGGTAAATGCTTGTACATACCCTATCTTGACATTAATTTAACAGTCTGAGAATTGAAATTACCTTGACAGTATTGACAGTCCTCCAAATGATGAATGACCATGAGCGGCTTGTTACTTTGATGACAATAATAATAAAAAAGCTTTAATTAGATCATCTCATGAGTATTCAAGTGCCTCAAATTTTGTTAAAAAATCAGAGTATACAAATACTGCATCTTGCATTACATCATACTAGTAACTGGACTGAGGTATTAGGAAGAACTGAAGACACTTCTAAGCATCGTATGACTCCCTCAAAAAAAACTTGAAGGTGGTGCAGGGTCACTTGGAAGAACTGGATGCCTTTAAGTTGGCAGGCCCGGATGAGCTCCATCCGAGGGTACTGAAGGCACTGGCCGACATCATTGCAGAGCCACTGGCGGGAATATTTGAACGCTCGTGGCG
>NW_017728886.1:53013463-53029241 GCF_001723895.1 Crocodylus porosus
GATGATCCATTGAGGTCCCTTCCGACCCTAGCATCTATGAATCTATGAAAAAGGAGGGGGAAGATGCATTTAAAATAAGCATTTTTAAATATAGAGATAGCAGAGAATTATAATTTTAGTCCCATTTAGTATGAGGTTATGGAGAAAACAAAGATGGCCCTCCACTTCCTCAGTAGAATTCAGTTTGCAGGCTTTGGCCTGCATACACTTATTAAGGAGCACTAGTCAAACTTCCATGATGTTTTCCCCACTTTTTCTACCATGTTCCTTAATTTTAAAATGGAAACTTAATGTGTTATTGAAAAACTTGGTTTCTTTTGATCAGTTATTGAACTGGTTGAAATTTTCCAGACATGAAGAGTGTTAATGAAATGCCAAAATATCAACACACAGAAATTGATTTTTTTTTTTTAAATTTTTTTTTTTAATGGACTTTCAGTTGCCTGTACTATTACATGTGTTGGCCACTGTGGCCATTAGTTGCACAGTAGAAACTCCAGCTTGTTTTCAGTATATAAATCATATTAGCTGTCCTTTCTTTTAAAATAAAGTTGTTAAGTCAGGAAAGGAATGTGCCAACTTGTTATAGACAGAAGTGAGTGCAGTGAAGGGATGTGGATGCAAGTGTGGTTGCAAGCTATACAGGAATCCTTAATTATGTTTCCAGCTGAATCAGAGTGATCATTTAAAGAACACCTTAATTAAGAACAATGAGAGAGTGTGCATATATTTAATGCCATAAGCCAAATGTAGGTGTTGAGAAGCCATTAAGATAAAATTCAGAGTGATAGAATGTTGTCAGAAATACAGCTATCCTGAAAAATATTTGATTGTTTTCTAATAATGGACATTTATCACTTATATTTATTATTTCACTAGTTACAGCTGCTGTGTTGTAACAAACAAATATTATATGAATGCCAACATCTTGTCTAAGAGGAGTTGATGCTGTAGAGCCATTATACCATGTCTGAAAATCACAGAATCATAGAAAATTAGGGTTGGAAGAGACCTTAGGAGGTCATCTAGTCAAAGCAGCCAGCAATTTGAAATACATATCCTTAAATAATATATATACACATTGGACTAACTTTCAAAAATAGAAACCATTCTTGTGGGCAAAGAATGATGCTCACAATGAATTGTGCCCACAGCTCTCTACCTGCAGCATCTTCAGGATTTTTTCTAGTATTTCAGTACAGCTACACCATTATGTACACACATTTCTAATGGCAGAATCTGAAAACAGCATGGCATGGCTCTCAGAAGAACTTGATACAAACTGCTCTTTCATATAAGAATGTGCATTTCCCTTTAAATTACTGGACTGAGTTTCCAAACACAGTACAGGTTTCCCTCACTTTATGCTGTACATGTGCTCCTGGAAAATGGCACATCACTCTAATTCACACAAAGGGAACCCACTTTACAATGTAACAAATGGGGATACATTCCAAGATCTCAACTGTACAGACCCCCAGACCCATTTCTACCACTTCTACAAGATAATTTTGGTATTCACCAACAGCAGACAGTACATACAAGCACAGGGCACTATCATAATGGGGATGGCAACTACAGAAACACGTCATGAACAATGAGCAAGAAGCACGCACCGATCCACATAGGAGACTATATTTTGGTGCACATCACTTCTACAATGCACCATACAAAGCAGCTGACTGTGGGCTTCCACCACACCGACTGCACACAAGTGAATTGACCTTGCTTAGAATGAACTTTTGGTATAAAAAGAATCATTGCATAATGCACCCCCCACTAGATTATTCCGCCAAGGCTTTGTCTAGCTGGGTCTTAACCTCCAAGGATGGAGATTCCACCACCCCTCTGGGCAGCCTGTTCCAGTGTTTTACTACCCCAATTATGAGAACTGTTTTTCCTTATATCGAACCTAAATCTCCCTTGCTGCAGCTTGAGACCATTGCTCCTTGTTCTCATCTGCCACCACTGAACAGTCCAACTCCATCCTCTTTGGAACCACCCTTCAGGTAGTTGAAGGCTGCTATTAAATATCCCCTCAGAAGAATCTTTGGTAGCAAATGTGATTTTTATTTCTAGAATCAACATACAGTTTGTTAACTGACTGGCTTGTCAGCTAGCTATAGTGAGATGTTTCTTGGTCTGTTTCTTTATAGTACATTGTACTGATGTTCTACCAAGTCGATCTTATTTTTTCCAGACTGTTTTTCTCAAAGACTTCTTTACCTTTTTTTGGAGTGATAAAGCCCTTCTTCGTAAGTTTGCACCCAAGTGATATCATCTCCCCAGCCTAGGAATATAACAGAGAAATTAACCAGGAGTCAGAGTTTTCCCTCATAAAAGTTTTGTTTTTGGATTTTAGAAGTTCTTTGCGCCAAAACAGGACTTTTTTGTTTTTAATCCAAAGATTTCAAAACACTATGGCATTATTAAATTGCTCACATTTTAAATATTGCACTCATTTTACAGATGGGTAAGCTTAGTACACCAGGGCGTGTATAGATGAAATGGGGGTCCTGAATTGATGCAGTAGGTTTTTAAAAACACTGCTTCAATTTAAGGCAAAATAAATGCCTGTGTCTTGTACACCCATGTCTTACCTGCCCCTCTGGCAGTGGGGAGGGGAGGGCAAGTTGCTAGCAGGCGGAGTGGTCCCTGGGTTGGGGGGGTGGGGGCTGGCGCTTCCCTCCATGGTAGTGGCAGCCCTCCCCATGCAGCACCTCCCCACAGGCACCCAGCTCAGGCAGTCCTGGGGGGAACTGCTGCAAAGGGAACAACTGGGTCCCTGCACAGCTCGTGGAGGCAGGCAGGCTCCAGGGGTGGGGGAGAGGGGGTAATCATGTTCACCATTTTTTGTTTTTTCTTTTCTTTGGTGGAGTCTGCCTTCCCAGGCTGCTGCCAGACTGCCTGCACGGACTGCCTGCACAGCCCCTGAGCCACACGGAACCCAGTGCTTTGCTCCGCGGCTGAAGGGCAGCAGACTAAAACTCCTCGGAAGTGTTTTATTTTGCTGTGCCCCAAAGTCATTTCAGGCGCATTACGCTGCTGAATGTGCTACAGCGGCTGGAATTAATGTGCAATATGCTGCTGATGCATGCACCAACACCATTAAAACAGCGCAAAAGCATTTAACCCTCTTTACAGTGTCGTACACACATGCCCCTTGTTTTGTCTACACATGACCCCGGTGGCCAGGGGCCACATTTACAAGGATACTTGGGTGTTTGGGAAAAGTTCTTTGAGCATGCTAGGCATCTAACTCAGTGACTTTGGCAAATACATCTGTAGAGGGGCCTAGGTGTGCCTAGCAGTTTTAAAATCTAGGGCAAGTCTGTGAGACTAACCTAAGTTCCTTTACGAAATGGAAATCAGCCAGGGGAGAAAAGTAGCTTAGAAAAATAGATTCTGGTCCTCATGATTGTAAAGACGACTTTGAAAGCACAAGCCATAAATGTTCAAATTCCAGAAAAGTACAGTATTTTGAAAATATTCTGAATTTTAAGCCAAAATTTTTGTATATTTTTGGTGTTCCTGAGTCATGGCTGTTCTACTTCTGTATAAAAACAGTCTTTTAAGAATTACCATAAAACAAAAATAAATAGATAACCAACTTCCGACTTAGTTGCATCTGGTCATTTTCCACTTTTGGTGAAAGTATTGTGCAATTGATTCATATATCTTATCAAATCTTAAAGTGTAAGCTCTTCAATGCTTTTTCCATTCACTAAGTCTTTGTGAATATCATTGTTTCAAGGGCTCAGTGAAAAATTGAATGGTTTGGAACCAGCTGAAAATCGTTTTTCCCTATAGTTATCTTGATCAACCTCAACAACTTAAGACAGCTGCTTGGGCTAGCTAGTGTTTTTTTTTCATCCAGTCTTAACTAAGTTTGGGTCTTCTGGTTGAAATCCAAGTTATATTCTGATATTTATTTAAAGGAGAAAAAATCCAAACCCTGTTAAATATGGTGTCTCTCTTGGCTTATCCTTCACTCATGTAGAATTCTCTCTCAGGCAGGCAGTTTTATTTTGGTCTGTTGACCAAGAAGCATTTGAGTTTGATTTGATGACCTATGTAGGAAGGTGTCTTATGGTTCCAAGGAACTAGTACGGGCTACTTTTTTTTTTTCTAGCAATCTATATCACTCTAATAGCTCAACCTGCTGTAGTTTGTGTGGGCTGCAAGATGTATGATTACAATTTCACAGTATTTTCAAAGCTTGACATTTGGTGAACTGTGACTAGCTGTATGTTACTATATTTTACAAATTACTGTACTAAGAAAAAATGGCTTCTCTTTTATATGAGATGCTTACTTATAGGTTTGTTAAGAAGGACAACTACACATTTAGAAAAATAGTCAATATCTATCAGATGGCCCTTTTCTTTGTATAAATCTTCCTTTGTTTCCACCCCCTCTCCCCATACAAGTGTATATAAGAAGTGCTGTACATTATTTCTGCAAGACTTTATGATTCTACCTTATATTTTCAGTTTCTGGTGTTTTGAGAAGTCCTTGGTATCTTTTTATGTAGTTACCTTTTCTGTATGCTATTCCACTGTCGGGCTTCTAGGCTAGGTGGTCAAAATGCCTGAGGCTGAATCAATTCAATCTTTGTGGGTTAGTCTAAGCTGTGTAGTTTGCCCCAATAAGCTCGTGAACAGACATTCACTTTTGATTCTGGAAAAGCAGCCACATGCCGGCGGTGGCCTAGGCCAGAAGCTGGAGGAGCACTAGAGCACACCTCCCTGTTCAGCTGGAGCAGACAGCTTGGGCCAAGGCTATCCTGCCAACCCTGCAAGAAGGGGTTTGTGGGGGGAGTGCAGAGCATCCTGGGGTGCCGGGGGACTGTGAGTTAACTTGAATCTGGAGAGGATCTGGGGCAGAAGTTCAATAATGGGTATGATACCTCCACCCAGGTTTGTCTTAAACTGGTTTCAGTCATTTTGAAAGCAGTTTGTGCACTGAACTTCTGTTGTGTTACAGGTTTGAACCAGTTTCTGATCACTTTTATACCAGTTTTATGTATAATTCCTGTCCCTAGTCTTATACAATTGCTATAGATTTTAATCAGACCTCTAGCTTCAGATACTTCCTTTCTCACTGCATAGATGTGATCCCACATGGGTAAAGTGAAGACTGTTACAGCTGTCTTGGCAGTAATGATACTGTGTATTTGAAGAAACTCTGTGACTGCCCTGGTACACCCTGCCAGTCTGAGGGAAGTACACTGAATCATAGCAGATGTAATTCAGCCAGGGATTTTAACCTGTCAAAAGAATGTGTACATCTGCCCTGAATTCCCATGGGGCAGTGCAGTACAGTAAGGCAATGTACTTAGTATTTCCTGGGACTTAGGTTATTCTTAAACTGTTGCAAGCTTACTTGGTAATGTTCCTGTGCATACTTGTGGTTTTATTTTTTCCCTTCCCCCCCGCCCCCCCTTTCCTTCCAACATTTATGCTTTGAAATTTAGTGAAAATTACTGTGCCAAAATTGAAGTCTTACTTATGGATAATTGGACCTACATGGAACTTATGTAGCATGTATGCCTCGTGCTAATGCTTTGCAAGAATAATTTTGCAGGAATAATTTCATAAAAGAGAGCTAAGGGAAGCTGAAGACGGCAGGGTTCCCAAGCCATCGGAAGAGGAAGGCAGGGGAACTAGAGATTCTTCACAGCATATATTCTTATCTACATCCCATAAAGGAGAGAGAGAGAAATCATGGTGAACCTGCTAAGCTACTACACTGCTTCTGTATTCATATTTGTAAGGAATTCACTAAAATACTATCAATCTAAAGACAAAAATTCTAATAATCATTAAAGCTGAAAATTATGCCTGATGAAGAGATTCTTGTAAGTATAAAAATGGTTGGGGTCTGCAAATAGATATGTGAGTATCCTCGGATGAGTCTAAGTGTGGTTATGTTCTGAAAAATATTCTATAAAACCTCCTATTGTAAGGTTCCATATTTGTGTAGCAATGGTTTTTACAGCAAATATGTGTACTGTTAATGGATTCTGGTTTACCCATTAACAGCCCGTTGTCTTTTTTTCTCCCAGGTTCTCTACAAGCTCAACTTGGGCTGCAAGACATTGGAATACTTGCTTCCATATCTCAATTAGTCATGCATTTTCTGCAGCCCACATTAGGCCATTAGTGATTATACATCACCCCATTCACTGGGTTTACACATCAGATTAGAACTTTTCAAATTATTTTGTTATATAAGAAGAAATGGAAAGTGAATCCTGTTTTTAGATCTGCTTCTTTTATAGAGCTAAAAGTAGTAAATATCAATAAAAAGAACATACATTTTTGTCTCAAATCATACAGATCTGTAAATTTAAGCACACAGATCAGTTGACTTGAAACATGAAGTTTTAAAATAGTTTTAAATTTGATAACACTTGAATGTATAAAATGTGAACATTTAAAACATTTCTGGCTCTTTTTACTAGCTTAAGCAGCTAATTAAATAAAGTGAAGCTACAGGACCTCTTGACAGCGTCTGTGGAGCTCTTTTTTCCTTTTTGATTGCCATTGCGAAGTTGGAAGAGACTGCAATTAACAGGAGTGATAAAGCCAGTGCTGAGTGCAGCATTATTTTTCTTAAGAAGGCCCCCTTCAGTGCAGCTGTCAAACTGGAAAACAAAATAATTTGTTTAGTTGGGATGTTTTCTTACAGGTTGCTATAAGAATTTAAAATGTTAATAGCAGTTTAACGGTCTAAGCTAGAGAGACAGTTTGGTTTTGGAAACATCTGTTTTGCTTTGTGACAACAGGCAAAAATGCAGATGATCTACCCAAAGTAGACTAACATATACTACATAGTTAAAAATACACCTGGCATTTCGGATACAATCGTTACTGTAATCTGAACAGTGAAAACTACAGTAATTTCACTTTCATTTCCAGTCAGTTTTGAATTTGATCTTTATGTACTAATTCGATATTGTGATGTATGTGTGGCAAATGTGGTGGACCAAAGTTTGTGTGTTAACTTCAAAACAAAGTTGTGTTGAAATTAAAAAGCAGGTGGACGTTTTCTTGATAGGCATATTTCTGATCAAATTTATACTGGTCGTCCCTTGATAAAATAACACAGCTTACGTTCTGGTAGAATCTATTATTTATAAGACATTATTGGAGAAACTTCAGGAGGAAATTCTTCCCAGAAAACAAGAATTGCTAATGTTAATGGCAGTATTTTATGCTCTATACAGGGGCAGGCAATTATTTCAGGTGGAGGGCTTCTTACTGTGTTTTGCCAAGCCATCAAGGACTATATGACAGGTAGCCAGGGGCAGATGAATATTCAACTTCTAAACTTTTTAGGGGCCCAGCAGGCCAGATAGAATGGCTTCGTGGGCCACATCTGGCCCATGGGCCACATTTTGCCCACCTCTGCCTTTTATAACAAGATGTGTTGAGAAAGCATTATAGTAATGCTGCTTTTTTAAAAAAAATTATAGTAGTGGAAAAGCCCCCAAGTAGGATCATAGTGGTTACAGTTGTCTTGGAATTTTGTCACAGCAGGCTATGACTGAGCACCAGTAGAAGAGTAACCTATCACCCTTCTAGATCATCAATAATGAGTACTTTTAGGGCTTTTACAACAGCTGTCCATAAACTGTCTCTAGCACCATAAATATTACTGCAACCAACTCCAGTTCTGCCAGATAATTTTCATCAAAGGTTATTATATATACCTGACAATATCAATACAGGAAACAGATATTATTCCAAGTGAAGATAAGAATGATGGCTCCTTAAAACTAAGAAGTATTCCTTGAAGGTTATTCTCTCTCCTAGAGATACCATATTTCTAAAGACACTTCCCCGGCATCTAAAATTATCAGTTAAGCCACAGAGTATTTTCCTCCTTCCCTCCACACCTGGTCCTTTATTTTTTTTGAAGGGGCTTGGGTATCCCCTTTGTTTAACATACCCCCTCCTCAGAGTTGGATGCAAAAGATATTTTTGCCTCAATCTACGTCTGGACAAGAACCCATTTTGATACTCATTACTGGTGCTCCTTAATTTACCAAAATGCACTGATGTTGTGTGTGGAGTAATGTGGGGCCTTCCCATTTCAATAAGAAATCCACCTCAATTTCTCTATAAGGCTCTGCAATTAAACCTACCACTTACATTTTGTTTTACCTTTTATGAACACCTATAGAAACATTAATGTCTATGGCTTTGGGAAACATTTTTAAATTTGACTTCAGAAATACACACATTTCCAATTTCCTTCAAGATAAATGAGGAACTTTTCAAAAAATCAGTAGATTCTTTCCAGTTTCAGAATTGTTTTATTTCAAAGACTATAGAAATATTCCCCTTGCACTTAACCTTTATCGTCATAAAGAAAACCCATGAAGATTTTTTTTTGTGCAGGAGAGATCACTGGCAGTGTTATTACTGGATACCGTTTGGGTAATTTGGTATATTATGAGAACCAGTACCAATAAGCTAGGTTAAACAGTGCATGATAGCAAATACCATTGAAATCAACTACCTCTCCACATGACACTCCCTTAGAGACATTTTTTTATTCTCCAAACTCTTTTTTTTCCTCTCTCCTTCCCCATCACTACACTCAAAGTACTTTGCTAGCAAACTTTTTAAACACTAAAAACTTTTGCTCACCTTTTAGCTGATCAGTTCTGATGAAAGTTCCTCCTTCTGGAAGTGTCTAGTTAAAAATGGGTGTGATTTATACAAGAATACCTGACCTGCCCAGTTGTGTGTGTATTATTAACAAGAGCACATTCACCTGCACAAATGACAGGAACCAGTTAGTCGGAAACCAAGCCTGTGGTTTTTATTTCCCCCCCCTTCTTTCCTCCCTCCAACATTTTACTCTTGTGGGTTCTTAGGCTTGTACACTGAATACTCAGATTTCTCTCCATCTTGGCTTGTATCAGGTGTCTTTGTATTAGGACTCAAAGTAAACAGTGGTTTGTGTGTGTCTGTTACTTTTCCCCCCAAATAGTTTGAGTTTGGCTTATGTCCCAGTGAAAAAAGAAACCACCAATGAAAGCTGGAACTGTGCGTGCTATTGTTCCTGATGAATGTCTGAGTTCACTGGTGCTTGGAGATTAGGTATAAAGCTAACAGAAAGATACAAGAGTTACTTTGTGTACAGGAATGCAATTAATGAATGAAAGCAAACTTTTTTTTTAATTTAGGAAAATAAAACACTGTTTTAAAGAACATTGTGTAAAATACCTGCTGACTGTTTTTTTAAGTTGAAATATCTGAAAAGTTTCTGTATCTTTACATGCTCATAATTCTGATCCAGCTTGGCAACACATGAAAAGCACTTCACTGTCCTTGAACACAAAACACATTGCTTTGGTCATTCTTGTCCTTTGTTACAGCTTTTGCATAGATGACAAGATACATCAGAAGCAGTCCTTACCACTGGCTTCTTTCTCTGTAAGGATTTATTTTATTCTATTGAGATCTTTAATGCGTTAATTTAAACTGATTTTTTTTCCTTCTCTTTTCCATCATTTGAAGTTTTGCATCCAGCTCTTAACTTTGCTGTTTGGTTCATTGCTGTTTGTAGCCTATAGATACCGAAACTCATTAAAAGATTACAGCTATCACATGATGGTTTCCTCATGTAATCAAGCTCAACTGAAAAATAAAATCTGATAACAATAAAACCTTTGCTTGGTTAGTTGGCATCGTCAAGTACTCATTCTCTGTATTTACTGTTTCAGTGCAATAACTACTTTTCACTGAAACATTGTGAAAATGTTCGTCATATTTTCAGTGCAAAAGGCAGCCTTAATATTTATAATGAAATGAGTAAACCTGTGCATTTCAAATCTGCTTGAATTTAAATGTAAAATATTTTGACTCCCTTGGTAGATGGACCACAAATAAAAGATGTGTTGGTTAGAAAATTGAAATCGGCCATTTACTTTTTTAATGCTTATTTACCTGTTAGTGTAAATAACCACTACCACAAAAGCAGCCATCAATGTTCAGCCAGTTATCCTTGATGCAGGAATTGTAAACACAAAATCATACAAAGACTTAGTTTTTCTTACCTCCCATGTTTTCACACATAATGTGTTGGGGCAAATGCCTGAAACAGGATACCCACCTTGCTGGTTCTTTTCATTGTATTGGAAATCAAGATGTAGTAGTATAGGCAAGTAGGTTGTTAAAATTGAAGATGGATTAAATGCAAGGCCTCTTATCTAACTGGATGGGTGCCCAGTGCGTTATCTTCTGTGCCTCTTCCTGAAAGCTTACAAAGTGGGTGTGTCTATATGTGCATTTACTGCGCAATAACTTTGCAGTAGTGCAATAAGTGGCTTTTAGACCAGCATCTGCATATATTATGTAGTAATGCTGTATGTGCTCTGACCTGGGAGTAAAGTTTACCCCAAGTCAGACCACACACAGTGTTACTGTGTAGTAAGGAGTCTACACAGGCCTTACTGTACAGTAATTAAGTGTGCATAAATTTGCTACAGGTAGCAAATTTATACCCAGCTTGGCATAAGTCACCACAGTTACTGTGCAGTATACAAGTGTGCACGTGTAGACATGTGCCCATACTTCGCAGAAACTTTCAGTTACTGTGCAGTACCCACAGTAACTGTGCACGTGTAGACGTGTCCAGTCGTACCTATTTCTTGTGTACTCCTGCTAAGTAGAAACTATTTTGATATATCCTACAGAAGGATGCATTAGTCGGGAGTATGGAAATACTAGCCAAGCTTCTTCACCTTTGGCTTTTCCTTATCTTAGTCCCAAGGATTTGGTCCAGTTTCATGTTGCAGGCACAACTGAAATTGGGAACACTGTTCATTTATAATAATATTTTCATTTCAAAAGCACTTTATGATCTATAGTCTTGAAGCATTATTTAAAAATTAATGAATTCAGAATCTCAGTACCTCTGAAGCAAGTACAGCTATCTTCTTTTTTAAGATTAAGAAACAGGTGCCTAAGGAGGGTACACAACTTGCCCAAAGGCACAAACATTCTTGGTAGACCTGGAAATGGAACTTGCACTTGTACAAATCCTTTCTTTTTATTTAAGCCTCAAGCTATAACACATCATGAAAACTCCGTGCTCTTAGACGATCCTGAAGGGACGTGTCAGAGCCATGCAAAGAAAAGAAAAAGATGCAAGGTATATGAATTAATTAGGCCACAACTTTTATTAACTCATCTGGGATCATGATGCAACAATAAATTGTACAGTGTAGACCATGATTTTTCCTTTGATTATTCCTATTTATGTGAAGAGTTGCTGTTCTTCCTCCTTCCCATTTGTTGCTGCCCAGTGCTGGTTTCCCATCTCCTCTTATGAGCATGAATTAGATATCATTTTCTCCTATAAAGATTGTGGGATACAGATGAAAGAGGGTTGTCTCTCCGCTGTACTCTCCCAGGTTTCTCAGCAGATACATGAATGGGATCATTTAGCTGGAGGATGTTTTGGTGTTCAGTGTTTTCAAAATAGGAGAGGTATTCCTTCCATTATGGTTTGCTGGGCAGTGTGGAGGACAATTCTTACTTCGTACTTGTTTTCTATCATTGTTCTTCTCAGAGAGAAATGTCAACTCACTTTTCTTAGCTTCTGTGGGAGTCTTCTTTTAAACCCATTACCAGTACTAACTTATTAGAAAGCGAGACTGAAAATAGCTGAAACTGATGTAAGATAAACCTGATTGAATGTAGTATCATACTTAACTGCTTTGGGTCAAACTGGTTTATGAAACTTCTGTCCCAGATCCCTTTTTGGTTCAAGTTAAATCAGTCCCACAGCATCCCGGCATACTTTCCAGCCCTGTGCTGGGCTATGCTGCCTGCTCCAGCATTTTGGGGGGCAGGGGAAAGGGTAGGGAAGCAGGGACTACCCCTTCCTTAAGCAAACCTGGGCTGGGTCTGGGCCCAGGGAGGAAGGGTACAGAACTGCCCTGCTGATAAGTGTACTGAAACTTACTGTCAGTTGTGACTGTGGACAACAAATCCCAGAGGTACCTGGAAACAAGAAGAGGAAGTGTTTGGCAACCCTTGTCTATAATCATAGAAATGCTGTAGATACATTGCTCTGAAAACAAAAGGCATAGGAATAAATTAATTACAGGGGGCAAGTAGTACAGGTGCTCTGATGCATCAGTCCAATATCAGATTGGCACCAATATAAAGAAAATTGACTATATCAGAAATCAGCCTGATGAGGCTGATAATTTGACTGATAAATGCTCATGGGTATGTGCAGCTACAGCACAGCATGCAGGGAGCGAGGAGCACAGCCTGGCAGTGTGGAGAGCTGCATACAGGTGGTGGGGCATGGGGGGCCAGATCAACACCTTCCCATGGTGAGGGAGGGAGTGGGGCTGGGGTAGGCACTGCCCAGCTGGGGCAGGGCAGGTGCAGGACAGAGCCCCCTTCCCAGTGCCACCACTGCCAAGCCCAAGCACAGAGCTGCAGCCTACCCAGCCCGCACAGTGCAGATCTGGGGGCACATGCCCCCCTGCCTCCCTGTGCCCTTCTGGACTAGCAGTGGGAGCAGGAGCAGGAGCCACCCCCCCTTCCCACACCCCCCAGATGAGTCGCAACTCCATCCTGTGCCCACCCTGGCTGGGCAGTGCTTACCCTAGCCCCACTCCCTCTCTCACTGAAGGGGCCATTGATCTGACCCCCCATGACCCTTCCCTCCCCCTCCGCTTTCACCACAACAGACTTACAAACTGCACACAGCTGTATCTGAAATCAGATCGGTATCGGCTGATATGTCTTTTTTAAAAATTGGCTATCAGTATTGGCCCCAAAAATCTCTATCAATGCACCCCTAGTAAGTAGGACAAGGTTGCAAAAAGTCAGAATATGAAGCATGCATAGGGTAGACCATTAGAAAGATGGGACAGGTGGAACTTGGAATAGAAGTACTGTTGTTCACCATGCAAGTTTCATAGTAGCTAGGGTCAGGAGGGACTTGATCAGATCATCTAGCCTGACACCCTGCCACAGGCAGGAGTGAATGCTGGGTTCGCAAGACCCCAGACAGGTGATCATCTAACCTCTTTTTGAATTTGCCCAAGGTAGGGGCGAGGACCACTTCCCTAGGAAGTTCGTTCCAGATTCTGGCCACCCTAACTGGAAAATATTCACAAGTAACGCTCATGTGAAAGTTTAGACGTGTATCACTTGCTAAGTCTGAAACTTCTTTAAAATTTAAAAAAAATGTTTTGTACAGAGAGAAAATAAAGTAAGTTAATATGTATATGGAGGGTCACCCATTCAAAACCCTGATGGGACATTACCTGAATTAAGATTCAGAGAACCTCTGGCACAGGACTTGGTAGGTGCTTGTATCCCTATTGTATTGACTGGGACAGTGAGGTAGAAAATGGAAGGGACTTGCTCAGGCCCACAAAGTGAGTCAGTGACAATGCTAGAATGGGAGCCCAGAATATCTTGACTCCCAATCTGGGCTATGACTATGTTCTCTTCCAGGACCCCTCTACACATTAGAAGTATCACACAATTGACTGGTTATTTGTGCAATTACCTTGAGATCAGCTACACATGCAAAGTAGCTATCACACCATAAAAGCCAGCTATAAAGTTAGATTTCAAAATGTGTATTAACTTTATAGCTGAGTGCCATCAAACTTTAATTACATTTTTAGCAGGGCCTCCTCTGCAAGGCTCCTAGCCATAGAGGTACACCATTCCCAGCTGGGGCTGGGAGTCCCCAAGCTGAGGGGATGTAGCCTCAGCAGCTGCCAACTCTGAGTCCCAGCAGTGTGCCTTCTGGTGCCATGACACAGCTGGGTGAGCCTATGGTCTCCCAGCCCTGGGGGTGTGTAAAACCCTAAGGCTGGGAGATCACAGTAGCTGTGTCCCCCAGATATACGGGTACATGGAGCACCCCCACAGCTGAGCCCCTCAACTGAGTCGCCCCAGCCACAGGAGCTTGCTTTTCGCTGGTGCAGGGCTCCCCTTGCACTGGCAATGAGGTGTTATGGGATCTAATGTTAGAGCCCACAATCACACCTCCTGCCATGCATGTGTGGCCTGGCAGAAGCCATGGAAGTGTGGATTGCACATTAGATCCCATTGTCCCTTTACTTGCATATGTAGAGGGGCTCCACATTCAGGGATTTTAAGGTTACAAAGGACCACCAGATCATATAGTCTGATCTTTTGCATAACACAGGCTATCTCTCAACAATTCCTGCATTAACTTCATGTATAAAAGCACCTTGCAAGGGACTGTCAGCTTATATAACTTTTTTCTTCTTGCACCATCTCAGTTATTTCACTTGTACGAAGACATAGTTCCCCAAAATTGCTGAGTAAAAGATCCCTTATGATATACCAAATGTTGTTTTATCTTAGGTTTGCCTTTATAATACCAGATATCTTCCACTGACCATGTGACAGAAGTATTATATATGTGAACTTCTTCTAGAAGGAAAAGAAACCACATTGGATTAAAATGAAAAGAAAAATCTTGGTTTCTGTTTTTGGATATTGAAACCTCCCCTCATTCAATAATTTTTATTCACAGTAGAAAAGCTTGTATTTGATCCATCCATTTAGTATTAATTTTTACCACAGGAAAATACTTTATATAAATATTTAGTTAGGTCTATTTATGTATTATATACATGAAAATAGCATGTAGCTATAGTTGCACTACACTGGTATAAAGGACACTATGAAATACTCTATCTAAAACTTTTAAATATTTCCATGACTTCAAATACCTTTTATATTTGAACATATCTTTCACAAGGGTTACGTGTCTTTTATCTTGTTAAACTGATTTTCTTCTTCTGTTTCTTAGTGGCTTCTGTTCAGACGCTAGTTGATTGCTCATGTCATCTTACACTTTTGGAAGATTTGAGCTTAAAAAGAGAAATGTACAGGAGAATATTGAGTGAAATTGCTCTAAATAAATTGATTTCATTAAGTAGATAGCGCCATCTGCTGATGCGGCAAAGATATGCATATCAATGAAAATCAGAAATTTTCAGTGGAGTGTGAGTAAAAAGAGGCTTCATTTTTAACAGCTGAAAAATAACAGCTTAAACCATTGTTTTCTAACTACATCAGAATGAGCATCTTTCTTCAGTGTAATAGGCAAAAATCTCCAGTTTTCAGAAGAGAAAATGAACTGCAGTTATTGATAGGAAAAAAAAAAGGAATTGACAGATTCATATTTCCACAGGTAAGAAACTCTCGTGTAAAGCTTTTTCTTCTGTTTCTCAATTGTGAGTTGTTCAACAAAGGTAACTTAATCCAGACTAATTCTTAAATTTGATATGGCAATTTCTTATTTTAGCATGGCTCATATTGAATTGAAAGCTGTGGCTGAAATCCTAGCCCTTGAAATCAATGGGATTTTTGCCACTGATATCAGTAGGCCAGGGTTTCACTCTGGATTTTTGAAAACCCTTTACAGTGATACACAACCCAACTTTGGCTATGAGTGGTATTTGAGCGCCTAGTTTGTTCTGTCTACTTTTAATTGCAGTATGGAGATGTATAATTGACCTACAGTATATTAACCATCTTTTGACTGACTGAAGAGCCTATGAGAATAGAATCATAGAATAAATGAGTTGGAAGAGACCTGGACAGATCATCTAGTCTGACCCCCTGCCATGGGCAGGAAGGAGCGCTGGGGTGGGAGGGGTCATAAGACCCCAGCCAGGGGCCTATCCAGTCTCCTCTTGAAGATTTCCAGGGAAGGTGAGAGCACCACCTCTCTGGGAAGC
>NW_017728886.1:53029561-53040129 GCF_001723895.1 Crocodylus porosus
TGCAGCACCCTGCACTTGTCCTTGTTGAACCGCATCCTGTTCAGATCCGCCCACTTCTCTAACCTATCCAGGTCTGCCTGGATGCAGTCCCTGCCTGCTGGTGCATTCACTTTACCCCACAGCTTGGTGTCATCTGCAAACTTGAACAGGGTGGTCTCCACACCCTCGTCCAGGTTGCTAATGAAGATGTTGAACAGCACCGGCCCAAGGACTGAGCCCTGCCCACACCCTCCCAGGTCGACATCAACCTGTCCACCACCCCGTTTTGGGTGCGCCCCTGGAGCCAGTTTGCCACCCATGTGACTGAGCATTCGTCAGTGCCGCAGTCCCTCAGCTTGCCCAGCAGAATTGGGTGGGACACTGTGTGAAAGGCCTTCTGGAAGTCGAAGAAGATGACATCGACTTCCTCCTTCACATCTAAGCTCTTTGTTACCTGGTCATAGAAAGAGACCAGGTTAGTTAGGCAGGATCGGCCTTGCACAAACCCATGTTATGGGAGAGGGAAGAAGAGCATTAGGGAGAGAAATTGCATACTGTGCAAATTAATCCATCTGCTTGTATTGTTTATGCCCTTCTCACACCACAGTGTAGTCCATTAAGGTCCAAGCAGAAACTGATCCCAGTTAGTTGCTGTTAAATAAGCCTTCTACTTCAGTAGCTCATTTACCCAATTGAAATTCAACTGCTGAACTACATGTCTGAACTTATTCTTTCTGAGAAAAAGTGCAATGATAGAAAATACCTGTAATGTCTTGAAAAACCTTAACATCAAAACTTCCTCCAGATAAATTATCCCACTCACTGATCTGTTGAGAGACCTGGGCAAACAGTTATAGAGCTTAATTTACTGAGCACAGGCTGTAGAGTGAATTTGTAATGCACACCCATAATACTGTTCTAAAAATATTACTGTGTCATGTCTTGTGAATTAGATTTGTACAGGTAGTTGTATAAGTAGTTTTAGGAAGTGTTAAATTACAGATGGCAACATTATGTTTCACTACTTGCGTTCTGTTCTTTCTCCCCGAAAACTGGGAATCTCAACCTCAGAATTATTAGTGATCCTTTAGCAGAGGGGGTTTGACTCGAAGTTACAAAGCTTGTGGTATAATGCCTGTGTGATGTTAATTAGTGCACAATGTTAAATGGATTTTTGGTTCCTGATTCTGGTTTGAATGTTTAGTCTTAAATTCAAATCATGCCAGAGATATTCTTAATCTAGTGGGGTAAGTGGGAATTTTCAGAAGTATGATTTTTCAAAAACCTTCCAAAAAGGTCCTTAGATATGATCTTCAAGTATCAATGAGAAATACCTGAAATAATTTTGTTCTTATGACTTGTTTACGCTACATTGGACTAAACCAGAATTTCTCTTGCTGCTTGTTACCTTTCTTTAGCAAGAATCATAGAAAATAACTTTGTAAAAAAACCTTAATGGGGGAGTGGGGGGGGTTGTGCTCTATGTTAGGGAACAGTGTACCAGTTCTACCTTCCAAATGGGACCAGAGGAAGGCTTAACTGAGACCCTGTGGGCCAAACTTCAAGGAGGGTGGGGGGAGAGGGATCTGGTGGTAGGGGTTTACTACAGACCACCACATCAAGAGGAAGAGCTGGAATTTTCCAGGCAGCTTGGGGAGGCCATGCGTGAAAAGGATGTTGTGGTCATGGGTGATATGAATTACCCTGACATCAACTGGGAGGAGCAGTTGGCCAAGTCTAGCCACTCACGAGGGGTCCTGACGTGTGTACAGGACCTACACCTTGTGCAGGAGGTACTCGTCCCTACTAGGGAAAACGCCATACTGGATCTGGTGATAGCCTCTGGGGACAACCTGGTGGGAGATGTGCTAGTACAAGGGAGGCTAGGGGACAGTAATCATGAAATGATCCAGTTTGCTATTTAGAGAAAGATGGGGAGGGTAACTAGCACAGCGCAAATGCTTGACTTTAGGAAAGCCAACTTCGATGTGCTTAAGGCAGTAGTCAGGGAGGCATTCGGAGCCCAGGGTGTAGCTAGTATGGGGGTCCAGGAAAGGTGGTCCTTCCTTAAGGAAACTATCCTTGGGGTGCAGCAGGATGCAATTCCACTGCGCAGGAAGGTAGGAAAAGGGTCCAAGAAACCTTAATGGCTGAGCACGGATATCCAGGCTGGCCTGAGGGCAAAGAAAAAAATGTACTGGTGGTGGAAGCAGGGGGTAGTACACAGAGGATACACTTTCCTGACCCAAGTTTGTAGGGATTTGGTTAGGGAAGCTAAAGCAGCACTGGAGCTTAGATTAGCTTCTGGGATTAAGGATAACAAAAAGTCCTTCTTCAAGTATATAGGTAGCAAGAAGAAGTCTTGGGGTAATATTGGACCCCTACGGGGTGGAGCAGGGCAGGGCAGGGCAGGGCAGTTGGTGACAAACATGCGAGAGAAGGCAGAACTCTTCAACAAGTTCTTTGCTTCCATGTTCCTGTCTGCTGACAATGGGGTGCTCTCGGGTGATAGCATAGAGAGGCCCAGGAAGGATGCGAGTCCTCCGACTGTTAGTTCAGACTTAGTTAAGGATTACCTAGAGGGCTTAGATGTATCCAAGTCAGCGGGCCCAGATGACCTTCATCCATGAGTGCCGAGGGAATTGGCTGGTGTCATTATGGAGCCATTAGCATGGCTGTTTGAGGACTCCTGGTGCAAGGGCCAAGTCCCTTAGGACTGGAAAAGGGGCCAATGTGGTCCCTATTTTCATGAAGGGGAGGAAGGAAGAGCCTGGCAACTACAGGCCAGTCAGCCTCACTTCTATCCTGGGGAAGGTCTTTGAAAAAGTTATCAAGGGCCACATTTGTGAGAGCCCTGCAGGGGAAGTGATGTTGAGGGGTAACCAACATGGGTTCATGCCAGGTTTCTTTCTATGACCAGGTAACAAAGAGCTATGAAGTCTATGTCATTTTCTTTGACTTCCAAAAGGCCTTCAACACAGTATCCCATCCAATTCTGGTGGGCAAGCTGAAGGACTGCAGCATTGACAGATGCTCAGTCACATGCGTGGCAAACTGGCTCCAGGGGTGCACCCAGAAGGTGGTGGTGGATGGGTTGATGTCGATGTCAACCTGGGAGGGTGTGTGCAGTGGAGTCCTCCAGGGCTCGGTCCTTGGGCCAGTGCTGTTCAATATCTTCATTAGCAACCTGGACGAGGGTGTGGAGAGCACCCTGTTCAAGTTCACTGATGACACCAAGCTGTGGGGTAAAGTGAATACACCGGCAGGCAGGGACCATATCCAGGCAGACCTGGATAGGTTAGAGAAGTGGGCGGATCTGAACAGGATGTGGTTCAACAAGGACAAGTGCAGGGTGCTTCACCTGGGGAGAGGGAACCAGCATTATGGTTGTAAGTTAGGGGCTGACCCTGTTGGCAGCACAGAGGCAGAGAGGAATCTTGGAGTCATGATTGACTCCAGGATGAATATGAGTCACCAATGCGACGAAGCAATAGGCAGAGCCAACCGCACCCTGTCATGCATCAACAGGGGCATCACTAACAGGTCCAGAGAGGTCTTGCTCCCCCTCTATGCAGCGCGGGTCAGGCCGCAGCTGGAGTAGTGTGTCCAGTTCTGGGCGCCGCACTTCAAGAAGGACGTGGAAAACCTGGAGAGGGTCCAGAGGAGGGCCACTCGTATGGTTGATACCTCTGTGACCAGCCCTATGAGAAAAGGCTGAGGGACCTGAATCTCTTCAGTTTCCGCAAGAGGAGACTGAGGGGGGATCTTGTGGCTGCCTACAACTTTATCAGGGGCCACCAGCAGGGACTCGGGGAAAGTCTATTCACCAGGGCGCCCCTTGGAGTCACCAGGAACAATGGCCACAAGCTGAGGGAGAATAGGTTTAGGTTGGATACTAGGAAGAACTACTTCACGGTAAGGGTGGCCAGAGCCTGGAATAGGCTTCTGTGGCAGGACTGGACCTAGGGGTGCCGTGAACCCCCCTAGCGCCCTCTACCGTGTCAAGTCAGTGTCAATGCACCCTTGTTCTCGCCTGCCATGTCTTTGGTGATAAAGGTATTAAGGGAGGCTGCCTTTTATCCTCCTAGACATGGTACCCCTGACGTACTCCAGTCCGTGCCCCATCTATGGTGACTCTGTGCACTCCCGCCTCAAGGGCTACACGTGGCTCCTACCACCCCTAATACCATGCCCCAAGCCTCTCAGATGTCCCGGACATTGTCTAGTCAATTACTGTTGCCCGCGCCTTCGCGGACGCTCTCTGGCGTCTCTTTCCTTACAGTCGCCCGTGCTCCCCGTGGATGCTCCTAGGCCTCTCTAGGCCAAACCCACACTGGGGCCTTGCCTCGCGACTCCACAATTGAGGCTCAGGTGGCCGTAGCCGTGCCTGGCCCCCAGACCCTCTTCTTGGGTCTTGCGCCCCACTGGGGCTTCTCACCTGCACCTGCACTGGAGCTTCTATTCCTGTGTGCACCCTCCCTGGGGCTTAACACAAGCACCCTCTGGGCTTCTTGCCAGTGCCCACTCTGGTGCTCCTCACAGTTGGGGCTTAGGTGGCCATAGCCGTGGCTAGCCCCCAGACCCCTTTCTCAGGTCCTGTGCTCCACTGGGCTCCTCACTGAGACTCAGGTGGCCGTAGCCATGCCTGGCCCCAAATCCCTTCCCTGGGCCTTAACCTAAGCACCCTCTGGGGTTTACAATTCCTATGCGGCTCAGGCGGCCTCAGCCTTACCTGGCCCACAATGCACTGTGCCCCTTCCCAGGGCTAGGGTCAGTGCACCCCTAGATACAGTGCCCTCTATGGCACCAGGAACCCCATGCTACCGAGGAACTCCCATGAGGCCTCCTCCAACCCCTAATAGCGTAACCCGGTCCTCCCATGTAACAACAAAGCAAAACGATAAGCCAATCTGCCCCAACTCAAAACCAAGCCTCCTGGGCTAAAACATAAACTCTAAACCACCAGGCCCTTTATCCTCCCAAATCCCTACCAGGGCTTCCTCCACCTGGTCTCCTTCCACAGAAGCTGTTCAGGCCATCAGGCTTCTCTACTCTACCCACATCAACAGAGCTCCTACTTCCTCAGCAGCCAGAGCAGAACTGCCTCAGCCTGGGCTGTTTATATAGGCCAGGCCCTGCCCCCTTCTGGTCAGCTGACCACCTGCTGTTGCCCCGGCAACCAGCACCTGTCCTTCTTTCTAGGAGCAGGGCATTTCAATGCCCTGCGACAGTTTCCCAGAGAGGTGATGCTCTCACCTTCCCTGGAAATCTTCAAGAGGAGATTGGATAGGCACCTGGCTGGGGTCTTATGACCCCTCCCACCTCCAGTTCTCCTTCCTGCCCATGGCAGGGGGTCAGACTTGATGATCTGTCTAGGTCCCTTCCGACTTATTGATTCTCTGATTCTCTGATTAATCACTACTAAATAACATTTACCTTCCTGATAAATATCATCATGTAGTTTGCTGATCTTCCATGAAGAAGAGTCTTTTTTCTGACTGCAATAGAGATGTAAACATTGGGCCCTCTCTACATGTTATAGGTAGCACACAATTACCTTGAGACTAGCTACACAAGCAAAGAAACTATCGTGCTATAAAAAGGTGCAACCAGCTATAGAGTTAGACTCCAGAAATGTGTACTAACTTTTAAAGCTTGTTGCTACTGAGCTTTAATTTGCATGTGTAGCAGGTCTCTCCAGTCCAGTCAGCTGACTGGTTTCCCAGTTTGTGAGTCTTGCAGCTGAGCAGCTTCGGACTGTGGGTCCACTCAGGGGTCTGCTTGCTCAGCTCAGGGAATGCAGCTGTGATCTCCCAACTTCAGGGGGTGTGTGAAACCCATGGGGCTGGGAGGGTATGGCAGCTGCATCTCCCAGCCTTGGGGATACATGGTTTGTCCCTGTGGCTGGGGGGACTCCCTGGCACATGAGCTTACTTCTTACTGGAGCCCAGGATCAGGCTTCCCCTGCACCAGGAATAAGGCGCAATGGGATCTAATGTGGGTTTCCATAATTGCACTTCTTGCCAAGTGTGTGCCATGCATGTGTGACATGGCAGGAGGTGTGATTGTGGATTGTGGTTTAGATCTCATTGTGCCTTTACCTGCATGTGTAGAGGGGGTCTAACAAAGACTTTTTATATTCCCACTAGACATCCTGAGTCCAGTTGCTCCATGTTCTTTTATAATTATTCTACTCATTGGCAGAGGCCCATCTTAATACTAGAAACTAGATTTACCTATATGCAGCAGCTCCTTTGTCTCACTCTGTTGATATATAGCAGCCATACATTTGGCTAAGTGATTGATTACACATGGCTTACAAAGGTTTTCCCCACTGAAGTCTTGCAAAAGAGTGAGCAAGGTCATGAATCTGGTTCTGGGTTTCTAGCAATAGAATGGAACTGAAGTATAGCTTTATTAACAAACAATACTGAGGACTGGATATAGGTGAAGGAGGTTTAGGAAATGGGGAATAAGATTACATGTTTCCCTGCACATACTACTATTCAACAGACATGAATGCTGTTGTGTTACTTTTTCCAAAGGCCAATCCACTGAGTTGTAAAATGGCAGAAATAGTCCACAAAAGGACTTGGATGCCATAGACTTCTAAGTTTTCATCAGTAAAGTTCCCTAATGATATGTCTACAGTCAGTCCTTGGCATGCTGGAGACAGACATTTCATAGATGGGTATGTGGATCACCTCTAGAGGGCTTCATGATGCATTGTTCTCTAGACACCAGGGATGCAGTGGAGGCATATAGTTTCATAGTTTCACAGTCGCCAGGGTCAGGAGAGACCTGATCAGATCATCTAGCCTGACCCCCTGCCCCAGGCAGGAGTGAATGTTGGGTTCACAAGATCCTAGACAGGTGATCATCTAACCTCTTTTTGAATTTGCCCAAGGTAGGGGTGAAGACCACTTCCCTAGGAAGTTGGTTCCAGATTCTGGCCACCCTAACTGTAAATTTTTGCCTTCTGATCTCTCACCTAAACCTATTCTCCATCAGCTTATTACCATTGTTCCTTGTCACCCCAGGTGGTGCTAGGGAGAAAAGGGCTCTACCTATTTGCTGTTGATCTCCCCTGATGAGTTTGTAGGCAGCCCCTCAGCCTCCTCTTGCTGAGGCTGAAAAGGTTCAGGCCCCTCAGTCCCTCCTCATAGGGCCTGTCCTGCTGCCCTCTCACCAAGCAAGTGGCCATCCTCTGAACCCTCTCCAGGCTGGCCACATCCCTTTGAAGTGCAGTGCCCAATACTGGACACAGTACTCCAACTGTGGCCTGACCAGTGTCAGACAGAGGGGGAGTATCACCTCTCTGGACCGGCCTGAGATACATCTTTGGATACATGACAATGTATGGCTGGCTTTGCTGGCTGTGGTCTGGCATTGGCAGCTCATGTTCATCTTGGAGTCAATAATGACTCCAAGATCCCTTTCTGCCTCTGTGCTTTCAAGAGGGGAACTCCCCAGCCTGTATGTATGCTGTGGATTCCTTCTCCCAAGGTACAGCACCCTGCATTTGTCTACATTGAAGCTCATCCTATTCTCATCTGCCTACTTTTGTACTCTGTCTAAATCTAGTTGCACCTTCAAGTGTGCCCACCTCGTCCTACATCTTAGTGTCATCAGCAAACTTGGACAACATGCTTTCAACCCCCTCATCCAAGTCACTGATGAAGATGTTAAACAGTGCAGGCCCAAGGACCAAGCCCTGGGGGACCCCACTGCTCACATCTTGCCATCCACCACTACTCTCTGAGTACAACCCATCCACCACTACTCTCTGAGTGCGCTTCATCAGCCAGTTTTTTACCCATCCAACTGTGTAGGCATCAATGCCACAGTTGCCTAATTTATTGATGAGAATGGGGTGAGAGACAGTGTCAAAGGCCTTCTTAAAGTCTAGAAAGACTACGTCTATGGCAACACCATCATCCAAGGATTTAGTCACCTGGTCATAAAAGGCAATCAGGTTGGTCAGGCAGGACCTGCCTTTGATGAACCCATGCCGATTGCCCCAGAGCATGATCTCCCCTGCTGGCCTCCCACAGATGTGTTCCTTGATGATTCTCTCCAAGATCTTCCCAAGGACCGAGGTGAGACTTATGGGCCTATAGTTACTTGGGTCCTCCTTCCTCCCTTTCTTAAATATGGGGACCACATCAGCATTTTCAATCCTTCAGCACCTGGCCAGATTACCACAAATGCTCATACAGCCTGGCCAAGGGCTCCGCAATGACCCCTGCCAGCTTCCTGAACACCCTTGGGTGGAGGGCATCTGGACCTGCAGATTTAAAAATGTCTGGTCCTTCCAGAAGATCCCTAATTACAGCTGTGCTGACTGAAGGCCAGTCAGAGCTATCCCCAGGATTGTCCCTACCTCTGGTAGGAGGGATGTCCTGGTCCCTGTTCAAGAAAACAGAGGCAAAGAAACTGTTAAAAATATCAGCTTTCTCCTCTGGCATAGCCACAAGATTACCATTTGAGTCTTACAGGGGCCCTACATTGTCTGGCGCCCTCTTCTTGCTCCCAATGTACTTGAAAAAGGAATTTTTGTTTTCCTTAATCCTGGATGCTAGCCTGAGTTCCATCTCTGCCTTGGCCTTCCTCAAGAACTGCTAAGTACCTGCTTCTAGACATGGCTGGAAATGCTGTTATCTTGGTAGGACTGGAGAGTTTGGTATCTATCCCATGCCTAAGCTTAAAATCAGGTTCCTCAAACTATGCACTTGACATATTATTCATTTGACACTAGTTTGACACAAACTATTCATTTCACATATGCACCTTTCCTTCAGCACAGACATATACTTCCAGCCCCTTGATTTAGGAGACACCTTAATATTTCCTCTTGGCTACCTCAGGCCAATACTGTTTATTGTGATGGCTGTTGTGAATCCCATCCTGAGGCACGTAACTCTCTGCATATATTATATAGGGAGTCCTATCAGGACTATGACTGCAGTGTGGGAGTTAATAATCTACAAAGTCAGCTGAGGTTGTGATAATTAATTTCCCTTGTGGATTTAGCCTTAAATTGCCAGCCATAGCATATTAGCTTTTATAAACCAGTAGTCATGGGCAAGCATTCATATTTACCCAGAGAGAGACACAATTATTTTAGTTATATGTAAATAATAATGAGGAGTTAGCACACATTTCAATTCTATCTTTGAATTCATAGATCTTTGAACCCTTGTACATTTCTTGTACTTTATCTTATGGAAGCACTATAACTATACTTTCTGATATACCTTTCATCCCAAAGGCCTGACAAATTTCAATTGGGAAGCAATACACAAGAATTGCTCTTCTCAGCAATCAAGCAATTGTTCTTCTCAGCAATTAAATGATGCTATCTTTTCAGGTAAAATTAGATTATAAGTGAGAACAGCAAAAAAGTACAGCTGCTATAGCAGTAGTAATTCAGAAGTGCTCCCTTAAAATCTATATACTTTTGGATATGTATTTAAGATGCTTCTTAACATACACCTGCTTATGACGCTTCTTAGCATACACCTTTTCAAAGGTATTTGAAGCATATTATTTAGGTGCAGAGCACAGTGTCCAGACAAGTATTACACTAAGCAGGACGAGACTTTGGAACACATTTAGGGCCTCTTTTTTTCACTCTCACTTCCCACTGATGTCATAGTGAAACAGGAGGCTGCAGCATCTCTGGAACTAAGGTCACTGTCATACCTAGTAATCCAAAGAAAAAGTTTTAAAAGATGCACAAAGGAGAATCAGTTTTCAGAATTCTAATACTGCATAGCAATTTTCACTGTCAAAAGGAAATGTGAATGGATGGAACAACTCTGCAAGTGCCCATTAGCCTTAGGGTTCTGATAGATAGCCAGCAATCATCATTATCAACATCTGTGATTCATTTCAGTGGAGCAGTTGAATGTAAACTAGGGGTGTTTATAGACTTATTCTGGGAGGTGGGGTGACAGCTATTCTAATTAAAGCGCCCAAAGCATAACATGTTTAACAGCATCCCCATGCTGAAAAATGGTGGAAGGGGTGCTTTAATTAGATCTTGTTGAATGAGCTTTAGTTAAAGCATGTCCATTGCCATTTTCAGTACGAGGGCACTGATATCTGGAGTCTGTTGGGTGCGGTAATTACCATGCTCCAGCAGTCTTGATTAACTGAGTTCATAGAGTCATAGAAGTCAGGTCAGAAGGGACCTTGTTGATCTTCAAGTCTGACCCCCTGCCCGGGCAGGAGAAAAACTGGGCTCAAATGACTCCAGCCAGGTAGGCATCAAGCCTCCTCTTAAAGACCCCCAGGGTAGGAGTCAGCACCATTTCCCTTGGAAGTTGGTTCCAGATCCTAGCCATCTTCACTGTGAAGTAGTTCTTATGAATGTCTAATCTAAACCTACTCTCCAACAACTTGTAGCCATTATTCCTTGTTATGCCAGGGGGTGCTAGGGGAAACAAGGTCTCTCCCAAACCATTCTGGTCCCCCCACAGTGAGTTTATAGATGGTCACCAGGTCCCCCCCTCAGCCTTCTCTTGTGAAGGCTGAACAGGTCCAGGTCCCGCAGTCCATCATTGTAGGGTCTGCCCTGTTGTCCC
>NW_017728886.1:53040534-53064285 GCF_001723895.1 Crocodylus porosus
GTAACCTATCCAGGTCTTGCTGCAGTCTTTCCCTCCCTACTAGCGTGCTCACCTCACCCCAAATTTTGGTATCATCAGCAAATTTAAACAGGTTGCTTTTCACCTTGTTGTCCAAAAAACTGATAGAGATTGAACAGCATGGGCCCAAGGATTGAGCCTTGGAGCACCTGTGCCCTCTTCTCCCCAGGTTGAATATGACCCATCCACCACCACCCTCTGAGTATGACCCTTCAGCCAATCTGCAATCCATCTGACTGTGTAGGTATCAATGCCACAGTCGCCTAGTTTTTTAATGAGGATGGGGTGGGAGACAGTGTCAAATGCCTTGCTGAAGTCCAGAAAGACTACATCCACGGTGACACCTGCATCCAATGCTTTTGTGACCTGATCATAAAAGCTATCTGTCACGGAGCGGGGCGCAGGAGAGGCCGTGATCTCCCTCTAGCGCTCCCTGCCGTGGCAAGTAGGTGGTTCAGCACCCTCTTATCTCGCCCACCACATCTTGTTGTTATACGGTTCTAGAAAGGAGGCTGCCTTTGATCCCCTAATACACGGTGTTATAAGGAATTATCCCCCGTTCCGTATGAGGTGACTTGGTGCACCCCAGCCTTATGGGCAATGCATGATTCCTACCTCCCCTTTAGCACGCCCCAAGCCTCACAGCTCTTCCGGACGTTATCAGGTCCTTTTCTTTTCTGTGCCCTGCCCGGTGCCCCTGGGCTTGTCACGCAACCGGCACCCTTTTCTCTGGCGCCCCTGGGCTTGTCACGCAACTGGCGCCCCTCTATTCATTAGCCCTCTCGGGCTTACTGACAGTACTCTTTCCAGTTGGGCTCAGGCGGCTGGAGCCTTTACCTGGCCCCTTTGACCCTTCGGAGTCCCCACCACTGTGGAGCCCCTCTGGGATCCTTTTCAGTCCACACCCTTACTGGGGTTTCTATCAATAGTATATGCCCACTCCTGGGGCTTTGCTTAAAACCTGCCCCCTCCGGGGCTTCTCTCAGTACACGTGCCCACTCCTGGGGCTTCTCTCAGTACAGACTGTGTCCTATTGGGCCAGTCTCTTTGTGCTTAAGCACTCCTAGCCCTCACCGGGCTTCTCAATAAGTTTATTCCCCTTTCAGGGCTTCTCAAGTCCTTCTCATGGTTGGGGCTCAGGTGGCCATAGCCGTGCCTGGCCCCTTAGACCACCGTCAGGGTCTTTTGCCCTACTTGGGCTTCTCTGCTTATTGCCCCCACAGGGCTGGGGTAAACACCCCTCAACACCGCGCCACACTGGCGCGAACAGCTATGCCTACCCGGCACCACTCACTGTACCCCACAGGGCACCAGGAACCCCCAGATTACTGGGGAGCTCCCATGAGGCCTCCTCGCATCCCTACAGCCTCACCCGGTCCTCCGGTATGTAGCAATAACAAACAAGAAACGTAAAGCCATGAGCCAACTGGCTATAACCGAAAATGAGCCTCCTGGCTAGAACTTAAGTGCCGTGCCCTTATGGCCACTATGTCCCACCTTCAAGCTTCCCAATTAGGGTTCTGTCCCCCTTATCATGATGCAGCCGCCTGGGTGCCCCGGCTGCACCGCTCGCCTCTGCTCTGCTTGGCTCTACTGTAGAACTCTTGCATCTCTGGTTGTCAGCAAGGTTCGGCTAGCTAGGCTTTGGCCTGGGATGTTTATAAAGGCCCAGCCCTGCCCCCTTCTGGTCACCTGACCAGCACGGTTGCCCTGGCAACCATCACCTGAGCTGCCCTTGTGATTGGCAGCTGCCCTTATTCCTGCCTAGGAACAGGGCACCTCAGTGCCCCTGTGACATACCTTCCCCCTTAAGTTCCAGACTCACTGGGGTGTTCTTCCATTTGCGAGCTATGGTATCCCTCCAGGGTTCTTTTCTTGATCTTTCTGCAGGCATTCAGCAGCGTATATACTGGAGGCTGAGGTTTTCAGGTGCCTCCTACTCACCTTTTACCCGAGGGGCAACATGTGGGATTTCTTGGGATGTACCCGCCACAGGTAGTCCCCCCACCTTCACCAACCTTGGTACCTTACCTACTACGCTAGCTGAGTTTCTGCCTAGTCCCTGAAGACTCCTTCTCCTGTCCAACCTCCTGGGTTCTTTCTCCTCTGTAGCTGGTCAGGTTCTAGCTCTCGTTTCCCCATCCTGGAAATCCTGGAGTTTGCCCCAAATCTCCCACTGACAACTCAGCGCGTTCCTTGCATCTTCCTCCGTGCAGAATTCGATTCTCTCTCGGCCCGTAGACCGCCCTCTAGGCCCTTTGTAAATTTCAATGAAGGCCACCTTGCCTATTTTGGCCTCAAGGATTCTCCTCAGTACCTTCCAAGAAACTTTCCTGGGCAGACCATTCACGTAAAGCTGAGGTCTTTTTCTCCTCTCCGCTCTCCCCTTACCAGGCGGCTCCTTTTTCCTCCTACCCTGCCCCTCGATTCTATCTGCTCTCTTGGGCTGGACCGTGCTCCTGTTTGCTGAGCCGCTTTCCGTATTCTGCCATCTCAGATGAGGGACTCCTGCTGCCTTTCCCTCATATATCAGGTGCAAAGATTCCCTCTGAGGGGAAGTGCGTTTGGCTGACACCATTCCTACACCCTCTGTTAAGTTGGCTGTTTCTCACCTTTCAGAGCCCCGTATGGCTCCTCTCCCCTTACTCTGCCGCCAAGTCAGGCATCTGGACCTGCTGACTTGAACATGTCCAGCCCTTCCAGAAGCTCTCTAACCCAGTCCTCCCGAACCTGAGGTCTGGAGGCGTTGCCCTCAAGTCCGTCTTGCATCATGGTGGGGAAGTCCTGGTCCCTGCACAAGAAAACGGAGGTGAAGAATTGGTTAAAGAGGTCTGCTTTCTCCTCTGGTGCAACCACCAGATTGCCCAGAGAATCTTGCAGGGGCCCCACATTTCTCAGTGCTTTCTTCATCCTCCCTATATATTTGAAAAAGGACTTCTTATTATCTTTGATTTTGGACGCTAGTCCTAGCTCTACATCCGCCTTAGCTTTCCTGACAGCCCCCCTACAGGCCCGAGCAGAGGAGGTATACTCCTCTTTGGAGATAGAACCCCGCTTCCACTGCTTGTATGCCACCTTTTTGGCAATCAGGCATTCCCGGATGCTCTTGGTGAGCCAGGGGGCCTTTCGGGCACTCTTGCCCCCATTGTTTCTTGTTGGGATAGTCACCCCTTGGGCCCTGAGTATCGTCTCCCTAAGGAATGACCATTCGTCTTGGGCACTAAGTTCCCCTGCTCTCGGGAACCCCAGCACCTCTCCCACTAATCTCAATTCATTGAAGTTGGCCTTCTTGAAGTCTAGGGCTACCGCCTTACTCCAGGCCCTTGACACCCGGAGCTAGATGGTGAATTCCAGCAAGCGATGATCGCTATCACCCAGGTGGTCAAGAACCTGGAGGCCCCTTACCAGGTCGTTGCCTGTGGCCAAGACCAGGTCCAACTGGGCATTTCCTCTGGTGGGACTGTGCACTTCCTAAATTAAGTGGAGGTCCTGTATCTTGGCCAGGAACCTCCTGGAACGGTCCGACCTGGCTGACTGTTCTTCCCAGCAGATGTCCGGGTAATTTAAATCACCCATGACAACTACATCCCTTGCCTTAAGTGCCTCTGCAAGCTGGCCCAAAAATTCCTGGTCCAGTTCCTCCCATTGGTTGGGGGGTCTATAGTAGACCCCCACCATTAGATCCCTCTCCCCACGGCTCCCTTGTATCTTGACCCAGAGAACTTCCTCATGCTGCTGGCAGAGGATGTCAATTGCTCCTTGGCATAGAGCGCCACACCCCCACCTTTCCTTCCTTCTCTATCCCACCTGTAAATCCTATAGCCCCTAATACTAACTGCCCAGTTGTGGGATGAATCCCACCACGTTTCTGTAAGCCCTATTATGTCTGGGTCTGAACTGGCTATTCTGAGGGTGAGTTCCTCCTGTTTATTCCCCATACTATGAACATTGGTATATAGGCATTTAAGGCCTTGCCAGATTTGCTCTGATAGGTTGATGCATTGGACAAGACTCTCCAATGCAGCATGTGTATAGGCACCCTAGATGGCTGCTGGGTTTTTCTTTCTTTATTTTTTTTTAAGGGGTCTGTTCACTGTTGCAGAAACACCACTTCTGGTATTACAAAATGATTCACAGCAGATGTATGTTATGTTTTTTTGTTTTTTAAAGAAGTGCTCCAGGTAATACTAAAATGAATACACTACTTCTGCTAGGTCTGAGCCATGGTGATTTTGCTCCCACTGAATAATCATTCTTTGTTGGGTTTGTGTTCCAGTTACTGTAAAGAAATTGTTATGGAAAGTAAGCCTAACAACATAACTGGAAAAACATGGATTGAATTAGCTATTACAGTGGTTTATATTGGCTGTAAACTCTACTCTCTGTTTCCCAAGCCAATGTCTAAGCTACCACTGGCTCAAATCTGAGCCTTTGAGTTGTTCCAGTATTGATGCTTCCTACCCCTTCCACTGTTGTCTTTGCTTGTTTGGGTCATTCTCAATCTCCATCTTTAATTACCCTGTAGTTATGCCCCTGTAAAACTTGGTTCTTTTGTCTCCTTTGGCTTAGTCTCTCTCATTTGCAGATCCCGCCAACTGCTCTGAAGCTCTAATATTCCATGAGTCACTGTTATTTTTCCATTTGCCCAATATGATTATTTTCATTCCCTATAGGCCTTTAAATATTCCCATCTGCTTTTATAGATGTTAGCCCTGGATGACTATCAGGCAAAAATGGAATGTATCATTTTTTATTAATTTTGTCTAGTTTCATTAAAAGTGTGTTTTGATGAATAATGTTAGATGAGCTATAGATGCACAAGACAGTATGTTTGTGCAATACTGCTTGAACAGATCTTTTAGAACCAGTTAGTGTATAGCCAAGTCTTCAGTTGCACGGTATTTTTATCCATATGATTGTCAGGCAACCCTATTGCTGAGGAAAAGGCACATTTATTTAGATATGCATTTTTATTCATAGGGCTAGCTAGAGCCTTCTAGCAGCAATGGACAGTATAAGGAATGGAGTGCACAACTTCAAGGAGACTGCTAAGAAGCATTGTTCCCCAGCAAACGGAGCATACATAATGCTATACACACATCTCCATATGCAGTTCAGCACACATCCAGCCAGCTCTTCTGCATATTCCCTATTTCCTTTAGATTGTTAGGTCTCCTGGCTGAAGCAGCTTGGAAGCTTTATGCAGTGGAGTACTGCAATTAGAGCTAACCCTTCAATTAAACCAGGGGAAGTGGGAGACATTCTTCCTTCACCCCACAGTGAGCTGCTATGCAGGAGCCACAATCTAACTGGGGAAAACAAGAGTAGAAGACTGGGATGCATTAACTTTAATGGTTCTGTTCTAATGTACTGCCTTAGTAAGTTTATAGAAATCAGAGAATCAATGCATCAAGGTGATGAGTAAGGCTGAAGGTACACATTACATTTAGACCATATTAAACCTGTGGACTGTTAAGCAGGTTTAAAGTTAGAACATGCTGTGGGCAGTTTCATGTTAAGGATTAATATAATTTCTTACCTGCATAGCTTTGACTTGCCAATAGAGGGCTAGTGAGCTGGGCCATGGCTAGAAGCCAGGACACCTGGGCTTTATCTCTAATCTAGGAGGTGGTGTATGGGGATGGAAGCAGTACATCCTGGGATGCTGGAGGACTGTAAATTGTTCATTTTTTAATCTCTATGGAGCAGATTGAAGTTATTCTAACATGAGCAGGTAGCACAGCCCAGAGTTAACCCTTCCCTGAAGTAGCATAATTTTGAGATGCTCAGAGAGTACTCAGAATGAGCTAATGAGTTTTAACATGCCGATGCACATGTTTTAATGCCCTTAGTGTAGTCTAAGTGAAATGCGTAACTTCGCCCTAAATCTATTCAACTATATTGTCTGTATTTACCACATGATGATTTCCAAGTGAATATCTGTTCTTCACAAAGGTTAATGTTGGCACAGTGATGTTTTGCAATATTTTGATATAAAGCCTTATACAAATGGGGTTGGTGCTTAATCTGTATCCCTCTTGTAATATGGGCAGTGTCTGTAGCACTAGGCCAAATATTAGAAAACTGAGTAGATTGGAACTTGTTTTTAAATTGCAAACACATTTGAGTTCAGTGATAGTTCTAGTATTTGTGTTTGTTTTCCAAGTTGTATGCTTCTTCATTGATTGCTTTAATGCTTCACTGGCTCTTTTAAAGGGCTGAAATGACATAAGACTTGGCCTTCTTCTAGTATCTGAATTTTTGCAGAATGGAAATACTGATATAATTATGAATCTTGTGATATTTCAACTCCATAAATGATACCTTGAGGCAAAAAAGTCCAAAGAAAATTAAAAACAAAGAGCAATATATTTAGAGATTTTTTGGGGGGGTGGGTAGAGTTGCTGGTTGGGCAAATATGGGCTTTCAGTGTTTACATCTTTACACACCATTGATGTTTCTTAATGTAGGCTATGAGACAAGAACTTGATAGATACCATTCCTCTAGCTGGCAGTGTTGCATTACTAATAGCTAAAAGATTGACGTTTGCATTTCAACGTTTCTGAAATCCAATAATGTGTTCAGGACACAAGCCATTTAAATAACAATAACAAAAAAAAAACAAACAAAAAACCTCAAGTACATGTAAAAATTCATAAAGCTTGGAAAAAGTTTTAAAATGGATTTAAATAATCAGAATGTTGAATTTAGGTTGTTTTCTTGTTGTTGTTGTTGTTTGCATTTTTCTTGTGTGTAATGTAATTTGAGAAAGGACAGAGGCAGAAACTTAGACCAGATTTAAGGAAGAGAGCCAGGAAATTCAGCATGTGTTTGGAAAGGACTGAGAGCTTAGAAATATTCAATGAAACTTTTTGATTGCCACAAGAAATGAAAAGCGGCTGTATTCCCCTAAAGTCAAAGTGTCCCAATAAAGACTTTGCAAGCAAGAATGCGCTCCAGAAACAGATTGGAATACTTTGCTGCAGCTGTGACAGTGAGTCCAGCAGGCATCTGTTGAAAGGGATGTCTGTTGCTGCAGTGTTTTTATGATGGTTTCCTGCAGTGACATCACTGTATCTGTTTTAAAATGCAATGCCATATAAATCCAAAAGCATTACATGTACTGTAAAGTGCCAGTGTTTACAGTATATTTTAGGATTTAGGACTTAAGTGCAGGTAGCCCTTTACTCCTTGGAGCTCATGTCCATTAAATGATTCAGGAGAGCCTGAGGGCACCTATACACATGTTGGGTGTGTGGGGAGGTTAATTAGAGTGGCTTTTGGGAGCCTTTGCCACCATTTTGAAATGCAGGGACGCTGAATACACAAGATGCTGCAGCACATGTGGGTGTTCTAACCAAAATGCTCCAGCAGACTTGATTAATCATTTTAATTGGTTTCTCTTAGCTTTGACCTTCCATTTTTCACCCTGTGTTCTTCAGTCAGATATTACCCTGCAAGCTTCTTGAAACTTAATCCAGAAGAGCACCAGAGTATATATTTAACATTTAAGCATGTGAGGAACCTAACTACAGGCAGTGCAACATCCCATGTGCTTAAAGTTAAGCACACTCCTAAATTCTTATGTTATATCAGATCAAGAAGTTTTAAGTCTCCTTGGTAAACATGCATGGAGGCAGGACTTGCATTTTGACCTTCAGCTACATTTCTGACACCTTGGTGTTCTCCTTACTGACTAGCTTTAGATGACCACCTCTCACTAATCTAAAAGATCGTGAAACCTCACCCAGGTAAAAATTCTAACTCTATTAGATTATGAGGCAGTTCCAAAGTTGAGAATTTGAGGGTGAGGTCACTGTGCTGGCCATTTTTTATGATAGTCACAATTTGAAAATCTGAGTGCATTTTGTATAGCCCCACCCAAATAACTGTAATCACATTGCCGTCAATCAATTATTTTTTTACATAATGGGGGGAGGGGGATTTTAAATTTTTTTTAGTTGGTGTGTGTCTACATGTTATATTAATTCAAAGTAGGCTTACTGCACAGTAAAAATACTGTGCAGTAAGCCTACTGAAGGAACACATCTACATGTGCAGATTTGCTTCCATTGGGAGCAGCCCGGAGAGGGTGTCTTCCCCCCTGCAGCAGCCAGGGGGAGCTTCAGGCTTCCCCTAAGTGCTAGCCCCAGGACTGGCAAGGAGCACAAGGCCAGGAGACAGCTGTCTGTCCCAGGGAGGGATCCCAGGGAGGGATCCAGATGTGCATGGGGTGGGAGAGCTGCTGCTGCAGAGCATTCTCACCCCCTGCACATGGGGTCAAGCCCTGTGCCCAGTCGGGCTTCCCTGCACAGCCTGGGGCTGGCCATGACCTGTCCGGTTCTGGGGCAGGTACCAGCCAGCTCTGGGCTGGGCAGGGAACTCTCCTGGTGCAGGGAGCTACTGGCCCCAGCTCCATGATCAGAGTTGGGGTTGGGAAATTGTTCCCTGTACCTGGCAGCTGCTAGAGTGGGCTCTGAGCACAGAGCCTGACTGGGACAATGTCCCCTTGCTGCAGCAGGAATTGGCTTCTGGCCCCAGCTCCATGATTGAAGCAGTACCTGGGGGGGCACTGGGGACATTGGTGCAGGGGGACATTGTCCCAAACAGATTCTGAGTTAGGAGCCCACCCCAGCAGCAGGCAGCTCATGGAGGAGGGGATTGTTCTCTTGCCCCCTACTGCCCAAGCTGACTAGGTAGCAAATTAACCCCACAGTTCACTAACTGACTGCCCAGTAAGCATCTGCACATGTAGCTGGTAATGCTTTACCATGCAGTTAGTTAATCAGCTGTATGGTAAAGCATCTTGTGTAGATGTGCCCACTGACAAGTAATGAGTAGTAATAAATTTTTACATCCGTCTATAATAAAGGTCATCTTTTCATAGAACTGTCCTCAGTCATATAGACTAATGGAAATTCAGAAATTTTCACATAGCAGAAAAATATGTAAACGGAATGTTTTTTAAAGGATTTCACAAGTTGCTAGGATGTCTTTAATTATGTTTCATGTGTTAGAAGCATGACAGAGAAATTTGTACCTAATTTGGAACCACATTAAGTAGAGGTCAGAGAGAGAGAGCTAAGATCCATTTAAAAATGGAAATGTCCAAGAGTGTTAATAACTATAGTAGTTTATTCTTCTAGCCATCAAAATACTTTAAATTTAGAAACCTGTGGTCTAGTATCTGTTGACTACAATCTCTCCTCTACTTCTATTTTCAGTTTCTATGCTAGATTCAATACATACAGCTCACATACATAACCTAGAACTAGCTTTAGTTCTGGATTGACTTCTATTTGACTATAATATTTTTGGAAAATATTGAGCTAAGAATGGGTAAAAGACTGACAACAACATATTAAATTAAAGGCCCTCCTAATTCATTGACTCCAACTCCTCACTATGATGGACAATCAAATCATATAATCCCATGCCTACCTTCATCAAGTTACATTTTGCAGTAATACTAGTCAGGTTGTTTTCCACCTGTGCTTTTATGTGAAGATTTCTGCAGAACCTTGCTCTTCTGGTAGTTAAAACCCTTAGTAGTTAATTACCAAACTACATTTATTCATGTACAGTTTATGCTAGAGGTACACTGATATATCAGTTGCATATTGGATCAGCACTGATAAAAGGAAAATTAACATGATTGGCTATCAGCTTTTTTTGGCTGGTGTAGCCAATAATGTCACTGACAAATGCCGTGTGCCTGCATGCAGCTGCCATGCATGTAACCAGGAACGGAGCCCAGCAGCTTGGAGAGCAGCATACCACTGGTAAGTCTGTGGGTGGGGAGGGGCTAGGTTTGAATTGCTAGGTGAAACTTTCTGAATTAAAACCTTCCCTAAGCCTTCCCTCTCCAATCATTAAAGCGATCTATCAGAGCAAGCCTTGTCATACATGTCTGAGAGGGATTGGGCAAGCCTTTTTTGATCCCTTCACTCTGTTGGCTAAGGGAGGCTACTTTCTATGCTTCAGGCTAATAGAAGCACTCCAAAATCCGAAGGTCTACAGGGTCTGTGTATCCTGGGTGGCAGAGGGCCCAGATAAAGGTCTAAATCTGAGAAGTGGCAGTGCTACCCCAGGTCTGTGGGTGTGCTCCAGGAAGGGGTTGGTCAGAAGTTGGCTTCCCTGGGGAGGCATCCGAAGCCTGTTTTTTTGCGAGGGCACACTGAGGTGGATGGCTTGACACAGGAGCACCCCCTACTGGTCTGCTACAGATGCATCACTAGTTTATGCCCATTTGTTCCTTTATCTGTGTTACCCATTAGCTTAAATAGCTCTTCTTTCTCCCTGACATTTACCTCCAATGGATTTATACAGAGAAATCAAAATATCTCTCAGCCTTTGTTTTGCTGGACTAAACAATTCAATCCTCTTAAGCCTTGTCATGTATTGTAGGTTCTCAATTCCTGTAATCACCCTAGTAGCCTTTCTCTGCTCCTCTTCATGTTTGAAATGATCTTTCTTGCATATAAATAATCAAATTGTTACTTGAGCTAGGTACAGGAATTCAAAGAGTCCTAGGTGGAATTGATCTAAGTTACATGATTTTCTGTAAACAGTGTAGTTGTAGACTGATAGCAAACACAACATACATTCACTTTTCAGTGGGGGGAGAGCAAATCTTAAAGAGGGTTCTGCCATTTTAAAAGTCTGAGTGCTGAACTTCTGTTCTATTATAGCTATAGACAACAACATATTAGTTGTTCATAGTCACTGTGATCAGCTAATTCACCCACCCCTTTCCCCCATGCCATTGGTTCCAAATGATTAACTGTCAACTTATAACAGAAATTCTTGCTATTATTATCATCTGATTCCTGTTACTCTAGTCATTAAAGTCATCCTGTTCTTACAGTATTGTTTTCCTCTGTATTGATGATGTCTCCTATGTGTCACTAACAAATTTCATTAGCACACTCTAAATTCTTGTGCCAAAGCCATTACTAAAAATATTAAATTAAGTTGATGTCAAGACTGATCCTTTGGGAACTTCACTAGTAGGCTCCTTTCAGCTCAGCAGTTCTCCTTTCAGCACTACCTGTTGTCCTCTTCATGTAGTTCCACACCTACCATAACATTCTGATACTAGCCCTTATCGTCTTCATCGTAACTAGTAATTATTTCCATGTGGTAATGGGAAAACTGAATGTTTTATGTTTATCTTTAGGCTGAAGTTGTTTCACCCTGGACTGTATAGAGATGATTATTCATTTATGGCTTTGGAATCACTTGGATTTTCCATTTAATTACTTAATAGCTTAAGTAATTGCCTAACTACTTAATAGTCATTTAATAGATTGTATAAAGGTAGAAACAAGCTTTTCTTTAAGATTAATGAGTTGATGTCATTTGAAGAAGTACAGCACAGTGCATAAGGTTAGGAAGGTAGTATGAAGTCTGTGAAGCTGGGCCTCAGAATTTATTTAGCCAGGATGTGGTTATCAACTCACAAACAAGAAAAACTTTTGAGTTACCATATGAATAAAATATGGTCAGAATATGAGAACAACTTAATGAAACTAGGGGTACTTGTACATGTGACAGGGTTTAGTCCTCAGGATTTTATTCTACACTCCCTTAATTGAAACCCACCGTTTCAATTTTTCCATCACATTACAATGAGGGGCCCATTTTTTTCCTTTGTCAGAGCTGGAGCCTGCCCAGAGTTGGGAGGTGAGCTGCCAGTGAATGAGTGGCCCCTGAGCTGCAGGGGACCTGTTCCTTCCCTCTGTGGTGGCGGCACCCCCCAGGGCAACCCAGGTGCTGCCCCAATCCAATTGTTTCCCAAGTCTGCCCAGGGAGCAGTACCTGGTGGGCTTCCAGCAGGCAGGCTCGGGAAACAGTTGGATCAGGCTGGGTGCTACCTCTGTGCTGCACCAGCACCTGGCACACTAGCAGTCCACCTGGGCAGCCTTGGGGGTTGCCACCACTGCAGAGAGAAGAACCAGGACCCCCCACTTTGTTCCTCTGCAGCTTGCACTGCAAGCCCCTCCCTTTTCTGGGCTGCAGCACAAAAACTTTGGGAGCTCCTGCCCTAGATGATTCTGACATCTAAAATCCAACACTCTATAGTAGCAACCATTGGTCCTCATGGTGTATGCATGAGGGCCACCCAGACCTTCAATACATACACCTGGGTAGGAATTTTTTGGAGGAGTAGAGGATGCCTAGACCTTCCATCTATGCCATTGAGACAGAATCCAAAGACCAGACTGCATCCAGATGTTTGGTGCCCCCATGGCTATAGTTGTAGAGGTATCTGGGAATTGAACCCAGATTTTCTGGGTGGTAGATGCAGATGCTACTGCTGAGCCATAGGGAACTCTGTAATAACTTCTACTGTACTAATATTGATCAGGAAGAAAGTAATTGAGTTAATTTAAAAAATAAAAACCCCACTAGGACCTCTCAATCTTATTTTAGACTTAAGTCTAAAAAATCTGAATAATCTATTTATTCTCTCTTCATTTGAACATAGTATTTTCAGGTCATTTGATTACTTTTAAATTACTGCTTTTTTTTCTTTTTTCAATTTGTCCCTACTTACCTTGGCAGGACATCACACAAAATGCTTTTTCAGTTACTTGCCATCTGTCTGTTCAATAAAGTACCGGCACATTAATATGGTGACATTTCTGGTTTCAAATACAGTTCCCAAAAATACATTACAGACATTTTTGGCAGGGAAATTCAGGTGATATATGTGCTCTGTGCAGAATAAGAAAAAAAGGATGATTTGATATAGAGGCTTTTACCATCACATTACTGCTGCTCATAAAAACGTTGACACCAAAATATCAAGAGGAGAGCTCATATTTGACTGAGGGTATATAAATGTTGAAAGTGGGTAGGTGAACATGAGTGATGTAAAACATGAATTCTTAATCAAAACAGCATCCTTTTGGACTGGGTACAGACTAATCTGTGCTTAATGTTTTTTCTCATGTGTTGGGAGATGGTTAACTCCAATCTCCAGACATTTTTATATAAACTTAAATACTATATCCACATAACTGATATCCAAGTTAATCTTACTGAACCGTTACAATATTGGATATAACTGACCACTAGGACACTCCTGCTGAGTTGCTGTTCTGATTAAAAGTTGTTTCACAGACCAGACTTTAATAGTCTGCAGATGATACAACAAGCATGCACCCAACTTTACATAAACAATTTTCCAGAATAAAGGATAGTCTCGAATAGAATTAGTGAGGTACCTCAGAAAAAGATGTTTATGGACCCTGAATGATCACTTGGCTGTAGTTTAAGTATGGTGAAAATCCAGTTGTGACAGATTCTATTTCTTTATCATCCTTCTTTTCCTGCTAGAATGAAGAATATAGAAATCTAGAACATCGCAGTTGTATAACATGTGTTATCTATTGCCCCTTATGTTAACTTAGGCAGAATCATTTTGTGTTCAAGGACTACTGGCCAAAATATGGCTTCTTCTTTGGATTCTGCCACAGATTCCTTTTCTGACCACTGTTGAATCTCTGTGTCTTGGTTTCCACAAATATAAGACAGAGCTAATTCCTATCCCACAGGGGTACTGTGAGCTTTTGAGACTTTAGGTACTATATTTCTCAATATATAATATCCAGACTGAAGGGATATTATATATTGAAGGGAAATACACAATATAGGTCATGTTAAAACATTGCACTTTATACCTAAAGTTAGGCTTTTGCCTAATATAAGGAAGCAAGAATATGAAATTATTTTCCATATCTTTCCCTCACTTAAAAAAAGAGGGAAAATCCTAGCCCCATCAACTGAGACAAAACTCTCATCCACTTCAGTGGAAAAAGACTTTCTCATGAAGTAGTTACTTTCCCTTTCCCCCCCCCCCCGTTCTTATAAAAGAATTAAAATAGAGCAATGTTCTTAGCAACCTTTTTCCAGTTAAACAGTTCCTTTCTTGTAAGGCCATATGATGATACCAGGTCCAAAAACACAAGTCCATCTCTTGAGCTTTTATCAAACTAATTTATAACATTTCCTACTAATGAATTATTCTCAAACAAATTAATTTGTTCATATTAGACAAGTCAGACTTTCAGAAATACCAAAACACACCATACTAATAAATCCCTGTAACAGGGTGGTCTGTCCCTTCAGAAGGCGCAGACAGCCCCTGCTAAGGGCATTCAGCTGTGGGGCCTTCTGCTAATGAGGGAATGTCCCACTTGGAGCTTAAAACTCCAGGGAGGCTTGCTGAGAGAGGTAAAACTGCTAGGGAACAGTTGCAAGGAAAAGGGAAGCAGTCTGTGAGCTAAACAGCTTGCTATACACAGGGGCCAGACTGTTGTACTGCAGCCAGAGCCAAAGGGCTCCCCGCCTAGTGCCTGGGACAAGGCCAAAGAGTTTGTTTTTTCTTTGTTTGTTTGGTACTTAAAGACTTGTGCCTTAATTGGGAGGATTGGCTAAGGTTGCAAAACCCACCTGCAGAAGCTAGCAGGTTAGGAATCCTTCTTGCAGGCCCCTTCTGTATTTTTTTTTTCAGTGGGACGGGGCCATTATGTTGTTTTTTATTTCTTCCCCCAGTTACATGAGATGAACTTTCAGTGCAGTCAATACACTTTGCTCCTATGTAACTGAAGGCAGAATGTGGCTTGGAGACTCTTTATTAGGAGGTGATGCTTGGGTTAGACAGAAGGCAGCGTGGTTCTCAGATTGCAGTCAAGTGCATAGAGTTAGCCATTGGAGGTGCTTATACACTGTATACCATTTGCTCAGTTTATCAGAGTGAGAGAGAGAGGCAAATTATATGTTACTCTATGCTACTGTTGAAGAATATGGGGTAGGGAAGGAAAATTGCCCTATGGTTATAGCATCACTGTGGTGAGACTGTGAAATTAAATGAACAGCTGCCAACAACTGACTTCATATGCCCATGCTGTCAAAGCAAAAGATTCCAGGAAAGTAAAGTTCAAATAAATGAATTTTAAAAAATATTTACTTACAATATCCAATTAGCGTATGAAAATCTAACACAAATGACATAGTTAAAGTTGATGGAAAACATGCTGGAAAGAACATCTGTAGCATATCATTAGTGAACATGAGCTGGACTGGATAGTGAAATAAGTTTAAAATTAACATTTCTAGAGTATTAGCTAGTAAAACCAGTCACAGATGAACTAGCTGTTCAGCAGATTGTTAGTTGTATATGAAGACATTCACCTTCTCTGGTTGAAATCTGGTTCAGTTTGAAGGTGGCCAAAAGCATAAGACCAGATGGATGTAGTACTGATGTAGTTTGTCATGGACTGGTATCCAGGTCTTTTTGGACCACTGTGCATACTGAGTGGGAGGACAGAAATAGAACTGAAGAGGGTCTTAATAGATGGGAGAGCTGGGTTGAGACAGAATGAAAATCCAAAACAGGCAGACATAAGGTGCTACATCTAGGGAAGAATAATCAAATGCATGAATACAGAATGGGAGATAACTGTCTGGGCAGTAGTGTTGCTGAGAAGGATCTGAAGGTTTTGGTGGATCACAGACTCAACATGAGTCAATGATGTGATGAAGCTGCAAAAAAGGTAATGTAACTTTGGGCTGCAAGAGCAGGAGAATTAGGTGGAAGACACGGGAGTGACAGTACCATTGTGTAGTTCTGGTTAGGTCTCATCTAGAGTGTTGTGTTCACGTCTGGGCTCCAAATTTTAAGATGAATGTGGAGAGGCTGGAGAGGGTCCAGAGGAGACAGAAAAGGGTTGGAAGAAAAGCCAGACAAGAAAGGTTTGAAAGAGCTAAGTATGTTTAGCCTGGGAAAAAGAAGGCTAAGGGGGACATGACAACAGTTTTTTCAAATATTTGAAAGGCTGCCACAAAGGAGGAGGAGAATAATTGTTCTCCATTGCTGTGATGCAGAAGTCATGCGTTGAAGCAATGGTTTTAAATTGCAGCAAAGGAGATTTTGATCAGATCTCAGGAAGATCTTCTTGAATATTAGAACAGTAAGGCAGTGGAATAGACTGCCCAGGGAAGCTGTAGAATCTTCTATTATAGAGGCGGCTGGGTAAGCATTGGTCAGGGATGCTTTAGGAATCTCATTCCTGTATTCATGCAGGGGCTGGGCTGAATTACCCTCCAGCTCTCTGATTCTATGACGTGTGTTCCATGTCTCACTGCGTAGTGGCTTACTCAGGACAGGCTTAAGACACGGTGGAGTGGAATGGTGTGTGAAAACACATCTGTATTTTACCTGCCCATCTGGATAAATCTTTACTTCAGTCTTTGTAGCACCAAATTCACTGAAAAAAAAAAAGAGTAAAGCGGGTCCTAGAATTAACATTAAAACACAGTTTGCTTTTGTGCTATCCTCTGACTAAAGTACTGTACACATTTTCATTCAAGTGCAGAAAACAAAACCTTTCCTTGGGATGGTATCCAGGTACCAATGTGGTGGTCTGAAAATTTCTTATTTATTCTCTATTTTTATTTATTTATCTCTTTCTTCTGTATTTGTCTTTCTTTATTGGCCAGAAGTTTGTATTGCTTTGACTTATTTCAATGCATACTTTTTAAAGTTAAGGAATCAAGTTCTTCTTTAATTGTTTTTAAGAGAAGTCTGGATCCTGTTCCTAACTGAGCCAGTGTTGGTTGATGATCCATGAATATAATTATATAAAGGTAGGATTGGAACAAAGCACATATAATTCTCCACCCCACTCAAACAAACAAAAACAGAGAGGGCTGAAATAGGACAAAGCCACATAGAGTCTAAAATTGAAAACAGCCAGTGACCTAAAGGCAATGTCTCAGCCTAGTTTAGCAGTTCACTGCTAGAGCTGAAATGTGTATCTTAGTTTGAGGATATCAATGTTTGCATTTAGCAAGTGTGCCAGGTGGGGCTGGCAAATAGTTAAAACAGGAAAAACAGGTATTTTGTCCATAATGCAATTGTATTGTAATTGAATTTGTAGTGATTTTTATCACTTTCATGTGCTGTTGCCCTTCATGGAAGCATCTGGAAGCAGAAACCAGAAATGAAAGTATCAACATTGAATTTAGAGGTGTTTCTTCAATTATTTCCAACCTGTCCAGACATGGGAAATTCTGGAAAGATCATCCAGCAGGAATAACTGAAATTTGGTGGGATGGCTGTCCACAAACAAATGCTAATACTGATGGGTCAATATATGCATAAGGGAAGCAAGAAAGTTTATTTTTTTGTTTGTTTGATAGATTTCATAGACATTAGGGCTGGAAGAGCCCTCAAAAGATAGAGTCCAGCCCCCTGTCAGCTAGAGTCAAAGGATCCCAACAAGATAGGTGTCCAAATGTTTCTTAAAAGAGTCCAGAGTAGGGGCTTGCACTACCTTTGTGGGGAGTCTATTCCAGGCCTTGGGGCCTTGGACAGTAAAGAAGTTTTTCGTTATGTGCAGCCTAAAACAGTCTTGGAGGAGTCTGTGATCATTTGACCTTGTGGACGCTCTGGACAACAGGCGTTCCCCCAGATCCTGATGTACACCCCTTATATAATTATAGACAGTTAAAGTAGCTAGTCGCTTCCTGTGACTAACGGGATTTTTAAAAGCCCTGCAGGTAATCAGGGGTTATCACAGCTACTCCTAGCAGGCTAGATGGCAAATTCATTATATTAAATCTAGACTTAAATTAAGAGTTTCATTCTAGGTCTGCTCCTTAATAGAGAAGTTCATTTAAGGATTTACAATCTACAGAACTTGATTTCAACCCATTTAAAGACTTTCCAGATTATCCAGATGAAGCCAGATACCTGAGTGTAGCCATAATGTACTGAAAGGAAGTATGTGGAGCAAAGGGCACTTAACACTCTTATAGGTATTGCCTGAATTATGGTGTTACTTTATGCCTTCTCTTCTCTTAACTCCCACCAGCCTGTATTGCCACAAAGGAATAAAAATACAGTCCAAGATTGTCATATCCCATTCTCTAATCATATCTCATTTCTCCTGCTATTGGTTTGATCCTGCATCAGTGAAATCAATAGAAATTTGAACCAGACCATAAACAAGGGATCAAGAATGTGAAGAGTTTTTATGCCTATGTCTTCTCAACATTGTAATTTTATCATCACTTGGTTACCTACTCTGGGTTGGGTAAGCTGAGTGGATGGTTCAGGTAAAGGAAGTTAAACAGCCCCACCACAACTGAGGAGCTGACTTGGTATTTCTGAAGTTCATAAACAAGAATACTGACATTAAAAAATCCTCTGGATGTATCAGAATTATCTTTCAGAGGAAGATGTTAGCAATCAGTAAGTTACACCTTGCAGAACCTGAGATCAGCCTACTGTCAAAAGTATTGTAAATCACCATAAATTGATTTTAATATGTAGCTCCATCTTGGAGATTGTAATACTGGAGGGTTGCTGCATAAACATACACTGACAACAAATGAAATATTTTTCTTCCAAAACTGCTGGCTTTCTAGAGGAATATCCCTGCCTTACAAAATTACTAGTATAGGAAGACACTTCTGTAATGTCTTGTGATATGTAGGAGGTCAGATTAAATGATCAAATGGTCCCTTTCAGCCTAAGGCTCTATGAATCTGAGGTCTAAAATATGTTCATGAAAAAAGCTTTGAAAATTAATTTGCTCCCGCGCCTCCTCTGTACTAATAATTCTTTGATGATACTTTATTGTTTTAAAAATTAAGCTCTAAGTGGGTGACTTTCCCTTTGTAAAGATGAGGCCCCAAAATGTAAACAATTATTTAGTTTTCTTGAAAAAAGTCCTTAGTCTCTGTATTTCCTCTCTTTTACTCCCTGATTATGTCAGTAGATTGGCCATTTACCTCTCAGGTTTCTGGGGTCTGATACCTGTTAATCACTTCTCGCTGTCTTTTCTTGCCCCTCCTCTCTCCCCCATCCCTAGCTCCCTTTGCCTCCCTGCTTCTTTGATTATGTAGGGATAGGGGATTCTGTTATGGTGTGTACTATTCAAGCAGAGAATAAGGATTTTAATTTTCCCACTGCTACTGTCTTCTTGATTAGTTTCCTCATTTCTATATTTGGAAATCCCTATTTCTAGAATTTAATATTACAATGCTTTCAGTATGTATCCACCCTCAGAAGAAGAATTTTATCTGTGTTGTGATTACTATCATATAGTGGTTCAGTTATACTTCACTCTGTTAGTGATTTATCCACCACAGCTTTCACTTATCAGTTCTGGTGGATGGATGTTGATCTTTTATGCATTTTCATAACTCTCTTTTTTGTAGTTCTTTCTCAGGTAAAGCCAAAGAAATGAGTCATGGAAAACTGGGAAAAAAAATCAATTATGAAACTACTCTGGATCATATTTTCTGCATGTTTTCCTTTTTTGTGTGTTTATATGCCAGATTGTTAGTAACAAACATCCTGTTTTCATACAAAGGGTTCAGTCACTTCTATTTAATCCTTATCATTTGAAGTCCTAATCCTGTATTTATGATTTTGTTATTTCTTTAACAATTGGTTGTGACATAAAACAATGACTCCCTACAGGAAATAATCAATGTGAACAGATGAGCTTTAGGAAGACAATGATTATATATTTTTATGCAGATAACCAATGGTACTAAAAATAAAGAACAAGAATTACAATCTGTTACCTTCTCAGAGTGGTTTCTAAAGAGATTGAAAGTGGGGTAGACTTGCACCCTAAAGCTTCTTACATAAAGTTTCATATGCTTTACCTCATTTTGTCAAATGTTGTGAAAGGATAAGTACAGCGTAAAATGGAAAAAGTGATTTGAATACAAAAAGCAGGAAGGGAGGGGAGAGGAATGGGGGAGTTCTGGGACAGGCATACCAGTAAAGAGTGCATAGGAGGAGAGGGGTCACAAGAGCTAATCCAGGTAACGGGATAAGAATCCATAGCCCCTGTTTAAACCACATTTAACATAATCTGGCCTGTGGGTGATTTTCTTGTTCTGCAGTTTTCTGTTCAAGTTGTTTTTTAAAGCTTTGCTGCCTAAGAACAGATCAGCAATGGGTTGTCCAGGAAGCTTAAAGTGTTCTGCCACAGTCCTTGGTGTCTTTCTGCACCTGGTTTCAGATCAGTATTCATTCATTCTTACAAATAGGGATTGCCCTGCCTGCCCAATGTTGAGAGCAGAGGGGTACTGTAAGCAGATGATGGTGTATATAATGTTGGTACATGTGCAGGTGAATGACTCACATTTTCCTAGGAGTCTGTGAAAAACTGTTTCATTAAATTGGGTATTCTGAGAATCATGTGCAGGTAATTTTGTTTGTGCATCTCTTCTTAGCTGGTGGGTTTCTACCACAAGTAATTAGTGTTTCATGTTGCTTTTTGCTTTTTAACAGGAACTACTTTGTTATTCATCAGTTCAGAAAACAGGATAGTTTCAAAGGAAAGTCTGACAAACTGCTACCTGTAAAACCAAACTACTCTTACCACAACAGCACCTAGATCTTTTTTTCAGATATGAAAAAATGTCGATTTATCTAAAAATATTTAAACAGGACTTCCTTTTACAGCATACTGGTAGTTTTGTGGTGGGAAAGCAGTAACACAACAGCAAAATGACAGCTCACTTCATGATAGATTATTTGTTTTCAAGGGTGATTTTTTTGCAATGCTGCTAAATATATTTTTACATCACATTACAAAATAGAACATAGTTTTAGTCCATGATGAGTGGCCCTAAAGCTTGAGTCACAGTATTGAATTCAGTTCACTGCTGGTAATTTTTGATTTAGCTTGTTCAAGTGCAGAGGGTTCCTGGCAGTGGGGCTGATGAGGTTCTTATGCTCAGGGAAGGCACATTTGGGGCAGGGGCTGTGGGGCCTGTATAAAGGGGAAAGAGCACAGAGTTCACCTTCATGGATTTTTTTTCCATGTAAAATGGGCTAGGGAACAAGTGGGCTGGAGACAGAGGATGATGAATTACTGCTTCATGGATTTTGCCCCTGTGCAGAGGCCATGGTAGGAGCTACAGATCTTGTTAGACTTTAGGCTGGAATAGCCTCTATTCAGAAGCTTGCTGGATGCTGCTAATTGGTACTGGAAAGCTTTAGAGCTGAACTAGATCAAATCCTTTTCTGAAGGTTTTAAGGGCTTGAATTAACATGGATGATGATACAGATCCATGTTTGGCAGACGGATGTTACTTTTATATTGCTGCACCATAGTGAAGTTTTTCTACTTCTCCCTTGTGCTTCCTCAGTTCTGTAAGTGGTTACATATCTTCTAGCTCCACCCAACACTAAGGCAGACTTTTACTGCCTGAGACAGAGGGAAAGGACGAGCTAACTATTACTTAGGTCTTGTTAAATTTTAAATGACTGTCTTTAGCACCTCCTGTTTGCTATACTTTGGAACTCTGGGAAACTTTCTGCTCATACATCAGTCGTACCTACAAACCTGGTCCAAATCCCATGGAGGTCCATGAGAGTCCTTCCATTGTCTTTAGTGTGCGTTGGACCTGGCCTTTTTGCTGATACCTAACTGAGCTAAATGAGAATGATTGGGTAGCTTAACTGTAGATCTTGGGGTGCTCACAGTCACAGCTCCATGCATCAAATGAAACCCAAACTATTTCATATGTACACATCTTCCCTATGATTTCTGTCTTGCTAGGGATAGTTTGCTGTGTGTACTTGAGTTAATTTTAATTTTGTACATGCTGTTTGAGGAGCTCATGTTACAGAGGCAGTCTGTCCTTGCTCACTTTCTGAGACAGACACATACAGAAACTTACAATAATCATGAAGTTTGGCTCTTGAAGTATAATGTGACCCAAGCAGCTGTGCTGTAAGTAAGAAGTTGTGATTGAAAAGGCATCTTCATGAAATAAGTAATTGAAAATATCTGGCCTCATTGTAGACATTTATGGTAGCATACTGGATCTTTATAGGAAACATGAAGGGATGACAGGAAACATTTTCAGATGTGGTCATAGAGCTCTGAACGTATTTGGAAGAAAGCAGATTTCATTCCTCCATATGGAAAACAAGTGTATATTTTTCCATACATCTCTGTAGGAACAAAAGTAAAATGCACTGCACGTCTAATATAAGCCATGTGGCAATCATTGGGCTATATATTTAAAACACTAAAATGCTGAATATTAATAATTAATTAGCATTTATAATGGTGAAGCATCACGGCTTGATTGTCCTAGGCTTTGTACAGATATATAAGTCTCTGTCCTGAAGCACTGGTGATGAATAGGTACTTGGGGCTGAATTAGAGCATGAGAAGGGATAGTGGGGCTTAGATAGGAGACTGTACATAAGGAAAGGGAGACTGTGTATGTAAAATAAAAAAACCCAAGGTAAATGGTGGCTGGAAGGTGAGAAACAAAGCAGACAGGGAGAATGAGATTGGGGTAAGGAGTGGTAGGAGTGCAGTGGGATGAAGGTAACTAATGAGAGCAAAACAAAGGAGATAAACAATTTTTGAGCTGGGTGCATGATGATGTCACAAGGTTTTGGCTGCTTTTTCCCATACGATGAGGGACAATGGAGTCTGAGTCCAGTGCCTCAGACGGTTTAATTTAAGTACCAGGGCTAGACTGTTTAGTTGCATAATAGTCCTAACATTTTTAAAAAGATGCTTGTATAGAACAGACTTTCCCAGCTGATTAAAAGTGACAGTGAATGCAAATATATGTCCTTTTATGTAACCTCATGAAGAATGTCTTGCATTAAAAAGCTTGTCTAACTCTATCCCACCTATGCAGTTGGTCAAATAAAAGATATCATCCTAAGAAATTCTTGCCTCCTTTTATGTAGGCAGATAATTGTACTTGGGTAGGTGGCATGCATTCCCTAACTCTCCAGGAGTCAGCTTGCCTTACCCTTGCCTCACCTCTGATATCATTTGACAACCTGTTTGCAGAGGTGGAAGTGATGACAATGCAAAGTACACAGCCCATTACAGCTGAACCTGACTTCCACAGGCAGAGTGCCTCAGTGCTGCACCTCTCTTCACTCTCAGATTTGTTCAGGGTGTAGAAGCCATCCTGAGTCAAGGTAGACTGCATTCTGCTGGCATCCCTGGGATCCCTCACAGGGTGGCTTGCTAGCCTCCCTTGGTGCTCAGTTGCTATAGGTGAGCCACAACCCAGCCTTACCCCCAGGCTTCCAGAGAGAGGAGTCAGAAAAGGTCCTGTCTCCTGTGTGACTGGGTGGGGGATGGGGAATGGAGCTTCTCTGGCATGTGGATCCCTTCCCCTTCTCCTCCTCCACCCATAGTTGGGGGAATGGGTCTTGGTGGGGGCTTGGCAGAGAAGGTCCATTCCCCCAGGACTGCACCACTTCCTCCCATGCCGGAAACTGAAGGAGGGTGGAGAACCTTTCTGCAGCATAGACCCAGCCCAGCCCCCACCAAGACCTTTGCCCTGAAGCTTGGCAGGGGGCAGGGGGAATCTGTGCAGCAGAGAGGCTTGTTCCCCACCCCCCAGCATAGCAGCCTGGAGCTGCAGCTGGGAAAACAGAGCCGCTTTGCCTGTGGATCCCCCCACAAGCTTGTGGGCACAGGTCTTGGTTGGGGCCAGGTGGAGCTGCAAGACAGCAGGGCTGCTCTTCACCCCCTCTCCTTGGCCACAGATCCCAGTGCAGAGAAATGTGGTGCAGCCCCAAGTTGCAGCACCAGGCTGCAGTTGGGGGAACAGAGGTAGTCTGCCATGAGCACCTGGCTCAGGCCCAAACAAGACCAGTGCCCGCAAGTTTGGGAGTGGGATCTGCATGGCAGAGAGGCTCCATT
>NW_017728886.1:53064525-53149576 GCF_001723895.1 Crocodylus porosus
CATGTGTGTTCTGTTTGGTCCTGAGCTAATCTACAGCACCTTGAGTAAAGAGCTATCTATACTTGGAGTGCTTCCACCTTGGACTTTTTGAACTTCTACTTAGCCTTAGTTCTGGTCTACAGCACATCATGTATATAGGACCCTCGAGTTCTGACAACAGAGCAATGGAAGACTTCTGCCATCATAGAGGAACTGCCAGAAAAGCAGGCGTGGCTACATGCCTGCCTTTTATGCCAGAAACAGTAGCCCTTTTAACAGATGGTGTCTCTCAGTTTCCACTGCGTCCCCACTGGTATAGCTCCTGTAGTGGACCTGCCAGAAGCCATGCAGAAGGGGAACACTTCTGCCAGCAGACTCGCTCTGGAAGCGGGAGTATGCTGGCAGAAGGCTTCTAAGATAGACAAGTTCTTAGGCTTAGTCTGTCTACAGGGCTGCTGCCATTTTAACTGTGGTGGCAAGACCACAGCTGAAGAGCCCCTGGTGTAAATGCTGTTCCTCTAGCAGAAGTTTTCAGCTGCCAGAGTTATGCCATCTCCCCAGGATGACAGAAGATCTGTCAGCAGAAGCCTTTTTTTCTTTTTCTTTTTTTTTGCTGGCAGAGCAGCGTCCACAGTGGGGGATTTACCAGCATACTTATATTAGACAGGGTGTGCCATCATTCCACACCCTTAACTGACATAGCTGGGTCAGCAGCTTTTTGATGAGGACAAGGCCTTGACAGAGGTGTTAAGGATTCAGAGTTGAGAGCACAGTAAAGCTATTTGGCCAACCTACAACAAGAGTTAAAAAAAATCATATGGGATGCCTGCATGCACTAAAAACAGCTACAGAATAATGGAGACAGCATCCCGCTGACATAATCATGCATGCAAGCAACAGCACTTCATGTGTTGACATACAGGAATCCTTTTCTTTAAGTTTCAAGATCGTGCCCCAATTAAAAAGATTTTTAAAATCTGTTTTTCCAGGTTTTGGTAATGCTAAACACAAGATTACAGAGTGCTCTTGAACTGATAGACTGGAGGATGGGTAGTATGTATCTTGTAAGAGTGAAAAATTACATTCTTATCCATTTTTTTCAGTGATATCTTAAATTACCATATTTTTGTCATTATGTTAAAAATATCTTTCTCTTATTTTAGTTAGAATATGTGCTACTTTCAGGTAGCTCATGGAAGCAGGGACTCAAATTAATGTAATCACTATAATCTTAATTTTGCAGCTTTCAGGACTTGAGACATTCAATAGGGCTACAAAAATCTTTCAGGTTTCTACAGAGGATCAGAATCATTCATTGTTTTTTTGTTAAGTGACTATGGAAGAACTGGGCCAACTCTGTGAGAAAATACTTCACGAAGAGATTGAGGCCAAACCTTTTAGGAATAAAAATTTTGTGTGCAGTTCATTAAAATTGTGTCAATGGACTACTGGTGAATCTTAATTTTGTGTTGCTAATTCTTCTTGAGTGACATTGAACCTTTTATCCTTTATCAATTTATCGCTTTGAAATCTGTGTAAGCAAAGAGAAAAGTGCTGGAGAATGACTCGGACAATGAGAGGACAATCCACAGAACAGAGCTAAAGTGTGAGGATCAAAGACAGGACCTCCACATAGTTGTTTCCCCCTCTAGCTCCTCAGAGATCAACAGAAAGGCTGAAGGATATTTGTGCTTGATTTTAAGAATGAGATCCTGTAACTCCCCCTGCCTTGCACAAGAATTCAGGGTGATTAGCTATTAGGTTGTAGCCTCCATTCTGGGACCTCAGCCTGCTTCCCATCCCTGTCTGCGTCCCCTGTGGCTGAGCACACAAGTGAGAAACACGTGGCCAGAACCCTCCATCTGGGCTTAGCCACCTGCCCACTCCTTGCTACTCACGTGGTTTGTGAGGGGCAGCTTTCCCCCTTCTGATATAAACCCCTGACCCAGAAGAGGAAGTGTCTGAGTAACAGGGCTCGACTTGTACCCAGGCTTCTTTGCTACTTCTTGCAGGTGGTGCTTCTATAGGCTCTCTGACAGATCCCTCAGCTATCCAACTCAGATCCCATGCTTGTCCTAACCCTTTGGCTTCCTAACCCACCCTCTTTCTCAACCTGACTCCCAGTCTGTTCTCCTGGTTACCTGATCTGGCTTGCCTTCTGACTGCACTCTCTCTGCCTGATCCTCAGCAATTTGGATTGACCTTCTGGTTTCCTGGCTTACCAACACTCAAGATTCATCATGCTGCTTCTGACCCTGCTTGCACCCTAAAACCCTGAGCAAGGGCGACTGTAAATTGCTGATTGTAGAGAGGGAGTTCCCCCAGTGGCCGATCACCAAACCTGGAACCACCAGCAGTGGAACTGGGAAAACCGCAAGTGCACTTCCGCCAGCACTTCCAGTTTTGCAGTTGGCGCTTTCAGGGGCTGCACAGCCAATCTCAGGGGGTGCATGTGCACCCACATGCACCCCCTACGCATCACCAGTGACCCTGAGCGAGTGACTGTCAGAGCTGGCTGTCCATGACTCAGTGTGACTTTAGCACTCATGAATAATAATGTTCATGGTGTGAGTGTATCCAGAGAAAGAGGAGACAAGAGCTTGTATATTGGCTCAAGCACACCAGGCAGATTTCCCTGGCTGTGACAGATTCACTGGCTATTGTATCCATTTCCCCTGACATGAGGCAGCAATCTTCAGAAATCTAAGCCAGGAGATCCTCAAAGTTTTCCAGTTGGATGCTGATACTTAAACCCCAGTAATTTAATGGGGTTTAAGAAGACAGGAAAGAATCACAAAAAGGAGAGAAACAGTCTGCATTAAGTCTCCAGTCCATGCAACCTCGAGGTGGGTGAAAACTGTGACAGTTTTCATTCAGAAAATGCTGATTGCATAGATTCAATATGGTCCATGAGAATTTGTCATTTCTGTCAACACTTTAGATGGTAACTCGGCAAGCCTGGATTCCTGCCAGCCTGCCCTCCAGCTTAGTAAAGGAGTCTCCTGTTGAATTGGGTTGCTGTGGTTTCTCGGGACTCTTGGGCCCCCAGTCTGCCTAGCTTCCCAGCTCCCTGCCTCACTCTTAGGGCTGCCAGGTTGGCAGACTGCTCAATTCTCTGCAATTCATCTCTCCAGTTTAGAAATACAAACTCTCTGAATTTTTTACCATTCTCCCTCTGGTGCCTGTCCCCTCAGGGCTTGCTTCATTGGAGAAGAGAGCAGTAAAGTTGAAAAGTGAGAGAAAGTGGATGACCCTCTCTCTCTTTCATATTTCCCACCAGTTCAGACTGCATTTTAAAAATGGATCAGTGAAAACCAAAATGTTTTCATGAAAAAATTCCACATTGGTTCATTGGCCATTTCCCATGGTTTTTCTTTTCATTAAATATTTTATAGCTGCTTGAATTTTGCTATTTTTGTTTTTACACAAGTTCACTGGGAGTCTTCTCATTGATTTTGCTGGGTTTTTGAATGAGGTCTCTTTGGAGGTAAATGCATCCCTGATTATGTTTAAAAGGGGAGGTAGAACTTTTTGAAACTTTTCCTTAGCCACACAATCCTACATCTAGGTTATTTTCTGCATATCTTTGATGAATATGTGTATGACATCAAAAGGGACTAGGGAGAGAGAAGTATCAGTTTACATTTTTTTTTGGAGCAGTTCGATGGTAACTTCATTCATTAACTGTTTTAATGTATAGCAGCCCAATGGTGGTTTTGAGGAAAGAAAATGAGATTTTCATTATCTTATAGGAAGCATTTCCAGGGCAAGCTCCTTTGAACACTTTCCAGGTTAGTGAGAAATAAAAGTGTTCAGAGCCATGGGATGCCATTAGAAAATTAGATTTTGTATTATTTTAAAAAGAAGCTTGTTCCTGTCTCCTTGGAATAATTTTCTGAGGGTCCAGCTGAGCAGCCTTCCTGACATTGTGCCATGTGGGTGGAAGCAGCCCTAAAGTAAGGGGAACTTATTTACATGCTGTGTAACAAGCATCCTCTAATGTGCCATTCTAGTGATAGGGATGTGTGTGTTGTATCTGGAATCTTTTCCCATATCTAGTAGGAAGACTTACTGTTTTGATTTCAGGTCTGCAGGCTGTAGTGATTTATTTTTTTTAATGTAAAACTTATTTTACTTCATTTTAGCACAAAACTCCAACTAGTATCTAGAATTGTGACTATGTAAAGTAAACTGTCAAATTACTGAATAGTTATTTGGCTAACATATTCAGCCCAATGCTAATCAAATATAATTTCTTAAGGTGTATTAGTGTCTGTTAAGTACTGGGCCATACTGTGCGTGTCTCTGTGCATGTATGCTTGATTCAAAGCACTTTCTTCTTGTAGCAGCCAATGTAAAGCGCATAAACAGCCATAGATATGCTTCTTGCCTATATTAAGATAGTTAGAATGGGTATAATGGGAAGAAATCCTTGTACTCAAGACTTAGAGGCTCTTACGGACCTGAATTTGAGACTCCTTTCTTTACTTCGTGCATTTGCATTCAGACGTTTCCTGTCTGGTTCATAATTGTTCGGTCGAAAAAACAGTGACAGTAAAAAGTAAGTTTTATAATATATAAAAATAACTTGGTGTAGTTGGGAATATCATAGGCAGTTTACAGGGCTTGCTTTGTGCTTAGTCAAATGCAGATTCCTCTCTTCCAGTTCCTTCAGGAGATGCCATATTTTCTGTAGTTGCACTAAAGGGGATTAAGTGAATTGAAGACAAAACCTTTTCATCCTGATCCTGCAGCATGTCCATATACTCTCAGCTGAAGAATCAGGTCCTTGCTCTCTTGCAATTTGTCAATCAAATCTTCTGTGTTTAGGTTTCTAAAACGCAATTCAATGTCAGAAAATCCAATTTTCAACCTAGTACATGAGGAACAGGAATTATAGAGTTTTAGTAATTTCTTATGGGGAAAGAGATTGAAAAGATCAGATGAAGTATCACAACAGCGATTTTAAGAGGTTTTTTTCTCTTTTTAAAGGAAGAGATATGTTAGACTTAAAGGCTGCATCCAGACGTGCAGGCATATGCAGTTTGTGGCTTCACAAACCTCTTTGCAGTGCTGCAGACTGAACGCCTGGAATGTTAAAATGTGATTTGCACTACAAATTTGAAGTGCAGGGGCAATTTTGCTACTAGGAAATGCTGGTAACAGAAAAAAAAGTTGAGAGAAAAAGTGGCGCAGCACACATGACAGGTGCATGTGCCAGCAGACGTGGAGGCTTTGTCCTCCAGGGAGATGTTCTAGCTGCTGGCCAGAGCACCTCTACTCCTTTAGTTGTGGCCCAGCTCCTCCAGCACTCTGGGAGCTGGGAGGAGCAGGGAAAGGGCAGTTTGCCCAAAGTGGGGCAATTTGCTCCACACTAAAGCGCACTCACAGGGACATGTGCTACAGCAAAAAATAGCAGCACAAATCTGTGCTGCTATTTTTGCCGCTGCAAGCACATGCCCCTGTATGTGGGGATGCACCCAAGTTGCTCTTTTGATCTATACATAGAAAGGACTTTCCTCACCTCAATATGTTCTTCCTGTGCAAAAGAGGCTCGCTGCCCTCAAAGTAAAACCTGTGTTTTCTTGGATATAAGAAAGTTTATAATATCTAAAATCCTTAAGAGCCTTAACAGAACAAAATAAAACAAGCTATAATTTATTTCCTAAATCTCTCATGCGCGTCTTTCCTTTCTCTTTATATTTTCCTGTACCCTTTCCTTATTAAGTAAATCTCCCTGACCTAAGGCTAGCTATTGCTCCACAGTTTGCTTTGCCCACTAGCTTGAGACTTTACTGTGATCACACTCTTCATGGGATGCTCCCTTATACACTGCTTACCTCAATAGAAACATAAGTTACCAACTTGAAATTTATATGGAGTTTAACACATCCATAGCAGACATGGTTATTTCCCCTGATGAGAAATAAGGGTAATCAGTCCCACTGCAGCACATTAAGCTGGGTCAGAGCAGCCCCAAGCTGGCAGGCTGAATCCCTGAGCCCCCTGCTTCTCTAAGATATATTTCCCATCCTTTCTTCACATTCTTCCTCCTTCCCTCCCCTTCTCCCCCCAGCAGAGCAGTTGTTCAAGATATATCTGAAAATTTAAATACTAAAAAGACATGGGATATGTTACTTCAGGGAGAAAGGATCGCTATCATTACTCCAGCAAAATCAGTTCCCGACAGGTTAAGGAACAGCTTCTGGCCTCTCAGCTGACACTGCCCATCAAGTTACTGATTATCTTGGTGGTTTGCTTGCAAAGTCACTTGTCTGCTGGATCAAGTTCACATAAGCTCCAAATTACCCACCTATTTCTATCCATTATTAGCAAATGGCAGATTTTTACCATCCCCATAGAGGTGAAATACTGTATGATCAATACCTTGGGCCATCCAGTTCATATAAAAAGAAAGTTTAAAGATTAGAAATTGTAAAAAAAATTATACTGTTCATTTAAACAGAAAAAGTATTGAAAGTAGTAAATATTTCCTTTACAAAAATACTGGAGGAGATAGAGTATTGAACTCTACTGGGCAGCATGTGGAATATATTATTTATATATTAAAATAATTATTTTTATTGCCACATATTTTGTAGCTCTAAAAATAGTCACTCCAGATGAGCCTAACATTATGTCTGTGCTGCAGTCAAAGAAATTTCATAGTTTCATAGTTTCTAGGGTCAGAAGGGACCTGAGCAGATCATCAAGTCCGACCCCCTGCCATGGCAAGAAAGAGTACTGGGGTCAAACGAGCCCAGCAAGGTGATTGTCCGGCCTTGTCTTAAAGACCCCCAAGGTAACTTCCCTTGGAAGTTGGTTCCAGATCCTAGCCGCCCTGACAGTGAAGTAGCGCCTCCTGGTATCTGATCTAAATTTACCCTCTGCCAGCTTGTGACCGTTATTTCTTGTCACTCCTGGTAGTGCTCAGGGGAACAGAGATTCCCTCAATGCCTGCTGGTCCCCTCTGACTAGTTTGTAACAGGCCACTAGATCCCCCCTAAGTCTTCTCTTGTGGAAGCTGAACAGGTTCAGGTCCCGTAGCCTCTCCTCATAGGGCCTGCCCTGCTGCCTCCTGTTCATGCGAGTGGCCCTCCTCTGGACCCTCTCCGTGTTGTCCACATCCCTCTTGAAGTGCAGCGCCCGGAACTGGACGCAGTACTCCAGCTGCGCCTGACTAGTGCCACTTGGAGGGGGAGTATCACCTCCTTGGACCTGCTTGAGATGCATCTGTGGATGCATGACAAGGTGCGGTTGGCTTTCCTGACTGCATCCCCACACTGCCGGCCCATGTTCACCTTGGCATCAATGATGACTCCAAGATCCTCTTCTGCCTCTGCACTGACGAGAAGGGAGTTCCCCAGCATGTAGGTATGCTGCTGATTCTTCCTCCCCAGGTGCAGCACCTTGCACTTGTCAGTGTTGAATCCCATCCCATTCTCATCTGCCCACCCCTGTAACCTGTCTAAGTCTGATTGCAGCCTATTCCTACCTTCTAGCGTACCCACATCCCCCCACATGTTAGTGTCATCAGCAAATCTGAACAGGGTGCTTTTTACCCCCTCGTCCAAGTCACCGATGAAGATGTTGAACAGTGCGGGCCCGGGGACCGAGCCCTGTGGAACCCCACTGCCCCCGCCCTTCCAGGCTGAGAAGGACCCATCCACCACCACTCTCTGTGTGCAGCCCTCCACCCAGTTGGTGACCCATTTGACTGCGTAGGTGTCAACACCACAGTCCCACAGTTTTTTAATGAGAACGGGGTGAGAGACAGTGTCAAAGGCCTTCCGAAAATCCAGAAAGACTACATCCACTGCTACCCCTGCATCTAAGGATTTGGTGACCTGGTCATAGAAGGCCACCAGGCTGGTCTGACAGGACCTGCCTCTAATGAACCTGTGTTGGTTACCCCTAAGCATAATCTCCCCTGCTGGCCCCTCGTGGACATGTGCCAGAATAATTCTCTCGAAAAGCTTACCCAGGATCGAGGTAAGACTAACTGGCCTATAGTTTCCTGGGTCCTCCTTCCTCCCTTTTTTAAAGATAGGAACCACATTGGCCCTCTTCCAGTCCTCTGGCACCACACCAGAGCACCATGAGTGCTCATAAAGCCGTACCAGGGGTCCCGCAATGACCTCTGCTAATTCCCTCAGCACCCTGGGGTGGAGATCGTCCGGACCAGCTGATTTGATCTGAGCTGGGTCTGCCAGACACTCCCCCCTTGCTGCTGCAGTGGCGGACCAGCATAGCCCCTGAGGCAGAGGGGGCAGGGAAGGGGGTTATTTTCCCCCTCTAACTTTACTGCCTGCGGAGGACCACAGCTGGGTCTGTCCACCCCAATCAGCGCTGCCGCCGCTAGCTCTCTCAGTCACCAGAGGGAGGGGGACTAACCCCCATCCCTGCCCCTCCCTGTCTAAGGGGCCCTGCCAGCTGCTGCAGTGGCAAAGGAGCAGGTCCCTTGATGGGGCTGGGGCAGCCCCTGTCATAGTGTTGTGGAGTACGAGTGGGGGGGGGGGCCCTGCTGTGGGGCAGGCAGAGCAGCAGCAGACTGTGCTTGGCAGCACCAGGGACCAGAGGGAGCCAGAGCCCTCCAAGCCACCACCATGTTCCATAGCAGCTTTCCTTGCCCCACAGTGCAGTTCCCCATCAGGGAGAGGCTTGTGCTTGGGAAAACCATGACAAGGGATAGCCAATGTAGGAGCCAGGTGGGGGCAGGGTTGGGACCAGATGCCAGTGGCTAGGGCCCCTTAGGCAGGAGGTAGGGAGCAAATTTATTCCATGCTCTGCCCCTGGGGCACCGCAGTGAGGTCTGCCCACCTCAGCTGCTGCTGCTCACTCTGTGCTGAAGGCGTGTGGCAGAATAAGCCCCTTCCACTGGACGCTGGGGTGGGGGCAGGAGGGGACTCATTTCACCGCTTGCCTTGGGCGCAGACCAAGCGGCAGCAGTGGCAGCAGCTGGGGTGCAGAGACCCTGCTGTGGTGGCCTGAGTGCAGAGCAGGGATTAACCCTGCTGCCTGCCCCAACCTAAGGGGCCCTGCCCACCAGTGTCTGGCCCTGCCTCCACTCAGCCGCTGAAGTGGCAAGGGGGGGAGCAACCATGATGGTGGCTGCAGCCCAGTCACAATTTTCCTGAATGCAAACTCCATTCCAGCAGGGACCTGAGCTGTGGAGCGAACAAAGCTATTATGGACCACAGAGACAGCTTGGAGTCTGCCACAGCTCTGCCTACCCTGCAGTGGATTCCCCACACTGGGAAGGGGCTCATGCTCCCTGACACTGACGGGAGCTGCTGCCCCCATCAAGGGCCCTGCCCCCTCACTGCTGCAGTGGCTAGGTGCAAGTGTGGCCAGAGGTTGGTTGGCAGGGCCCCTTAGGTGGGGGAGGCAGCAGGAATGGGGGTTCCAGCAGCTAGCAGAGGGGACTTATTTTGTTGCTTGCCCCAAGCAGGGAGCAAGCAGCAGTGGCAGCATCAGGGCAGGCAGACCTGGCTGCGATCCCTTGAATGTAGAGTGGGGAATAACCCCTCTCCCTGCCCCCTCTGCCTCAGGGGCCATGCTTGGCACACCTGGCTCAGGTCCCTGCCGGTGGGACAGGGGGAGGGGGTGGAATTAAATCCCTCCTTGGCCAGACCCCTGCCCCTGCCTACGCCAGCTCTGGGAATTGTAGGGTACTTTTTAATCAATGCATTTGTCCGCATAACCTGCACACCTTAATTCATCATTGCATGTACAATTTATGAAAGATTTTTGTGCGACTCCTGCTCATGTTTGTGTATAGTAAGCTATTTTATACCCCCCAAAAAAGAAATATTTGACCAGCAGAGGGCACTTTTGCTAAGGTTTTGGAGAGATTATATAAGAAAATACAAAACTAGGTAAAAATTCAGATGAAAAAGGTGAAACAAAAACATGCTGTGAACTGTACCTTTATTAATTAGTAAGAGTTAAATGAACACTCATGATCATGTGATCTCTAAACCTCCTTCTTCACAGCCATATTAAATATTGTAGTTCTTATTTATGACAATGTAATTACACACACACAAAACAGTTAAAAAATGTACTTTCCTTAAATAGGGCAAACAGATTTAGACAATAGCCAATAAAACTGTAGCTCCTCATATAAATCTAGTTTTATTGGTCTATTCTGGAGAGTAGTTATTTTGTTTAACTTTATAAACACATCAGTTTTTTCCAGGACAATTAGGTGTTTCAACAAAATTCTGTTAAAGGGAAAAAGAAAGGTCAGTTATATTCCTGCTGAGATGGGAAAAAACCCAACAACTTTTAGACAAAGAACACAGGATCTATGGAGATATTCCTGCCAGATTCTCAGAAGTCAGTCACATGAAAGTGTACCAAAGTGAATTTGTAGAAGACAACTTCATCCTGAACCAGCAGGGTAATCACAGCTGCAGTGTATGCATCTGGACCAACATTGTCAGATTCACCTCTAACACCTATTAGGCATCAAAATCCATATGTAAACATACAAAAAAGTGGCTGCGGGAGCTACCAGAATTCTCCACTTCTAAAAATAAAACTACCTTTAGGCATTTTCAAACCTGGGGCTCTCAGGTTTGAAAATATTGACCTTAGTCCTTGTTGGAAGGAGTGCCTGATGCTTTGACTGGTTGGTAAACAGCAGGGCTGTGCGAGTCTTCAGACCCCACTTTGGATCCGGACCCACTTTAGATGCTTCAGCATCCGACATGGCACTTCCGGGTTGAAGTGGGATCCCAGTAATGGTGTCTGGAGTGAGTTGGGAGCATCCAAAGTGCTTTGGACCCACTTTGGATGCTTCAGAGCCGCTTTAGCCATTTTGAGGCAATTAGAAGAGACAGTGGTGGGGGAGGGGAAGCATGGCAGGGAAGACTGACATCTGTAGGTAGCCACCAAGAAGGATTTCTCTCTGGCTACCTTTCCAATGGTAGCATCTGTGGGGTGGGACTAAAAAAAGTATAAAAGCCCCTGTTTCCAGCCCTTCTGTGCCTTTTGCAGCTCATTCCCTGTCAGCAGCTGTGAGAGAGAGAGGAATGCTGCGATTGAGACCTGCCTGCTGCTTTTTCATGTTATAAAAGAGTGGTTAGGATTTAGCTTAGCTTAGCTTAGTTTAGCTTAGCTATTCAATTAAATTATTAGTAGTATTACAATTCAATTTTTTTATTTCTTTGTATTATTTTTTGGGGAACTTGTTTTGGAAACTTTGCAAAAAGACAGTTGTGTTTTCCCAGCCAATGTTATGTATCACTGTGCAGGGAGGCACAGGTTGCATGCATGCACACACATACACAGAGACCCAGAATATAGAAAAAAAATCACAGCAGAAGAAGACAGACAGATATTTACAGAAGAGCAAGACACAGATAATACATTGAGACACAGGAAGACACGCAAATAATTTCATTCACACCACAAGACAAGATAGACAATATAGTGAGAACCAGAAAGAAAACACACAATTTCATTCAGAACAGAAGAGACAATATAGTGAGACCCATGAAGAAGAGACACAAATAATTTCATTCACAGCACAAGACAGACACAGATATTCACAGGAAAATAAGTTAGACAGATATACAAAAGGATTCACACACTCACAGAGACCTTTTGCAGCACAGGAAAGATCAATATGAAGCATGCTGGAAAGGCAGGTGCCAGCTCTTCTGGCAGGGAAGGGAGAGTGGTTATGGGGAGAGCTAGAGCTGCAAGTACCCCCGTCCCAAACACAGACGTGTTCTGTTCCTGAGCAGCCATGGCATTGATGCTGCCAGTGGAAGCCAGGCGGTGGGAGCAGTGTCTGCACCTAATATCCGCTCCATCCAGAAGTGGGCACCAGCAGGGGAATCACTGCCCTTCCACCCCAATTTTAGCTCTCAGCATGAGCCTCCCACTGCCACAGCTGGAGCTGGGACCAGGGATGCTGAGTGCGCTGGCTCAGGCAATTCTGGGGACTGAGGGGGAATCAGAGTTTGTGCTTCGCACCCTTCATGTTTTCCCTAGACCCAGGTCTCCTCTGGAAAGCTGCACCTTGGGGGAGGCTGAGGTTGTTGAGGCAAGTGGCTCAGCTGAGGCAGCTCCTCCTGCTGTTCAGCCTCAACCTGCTGAGAAGGGGGAAAAGGCAGGATCCTCGCCCTCAACCCATAAGCGGAGGAGTAGTGTAGTGTGGGATCATTTTGAGGTGGCAGGTAATCCCAGGTTTGCCATCTGCCAGCACTACCAAAGGCACATGAGCCATGGCAAGGACATGGAGATGCTTCTCCACCATGGCCATGCTGCTGCATCTGAGGAGGCAGTGCCCCCTTGCCCTTCTTCCTGCTGCTCAGCCTGACACAGTGCAAGTGTGCCAAAAGGGAAGTCCCCCACTCGCTCCAAAGCCCCTTACCCCCAAAGCAGAGGTAGGCCACCCTGGACCAGTGCGGGGAAGGTGGACAGAAAGGGGGGTGTGTTCCCAAGGCGAGAAAGATCACCCAGAGCATTGGGGAGATGCTTGCTCTGGATAGCCAGCCCTTATCCCTAGTTGAGTGACCAGGGTTCAGGCCTGACCCCATTTTACAAAGTGGCGCCAAGGCTTCAGTGGCTACCTATCTCACTGAGGATGTGGAGCCACTGGAATGTGACCCCTTGGTCTACTGGGCAAGCCACAGCCAGATGTGGTAGGATCTGGCCATGGCTGCCTGGCAACACCTGTCCTGTCCACCGACCAGTGTGCCAAGTGAGAGGGTTGGAACGCCCTGCCTCCAGTCTCTCAGGCCTGATCCTGAGAGGGAACAAATTACAATGCAAGCCACTTTTCAGTGCTGGGCCTATGAACTGCACTTCATCAGCCTCCTAGGTAGTAGGTACAGAAACTCATGGACTCAATATAGACAGTGGAGTTCTGGCACGCTGCAACCTGCCGGACATTTGACACCCCAGACACCTCTGCACTTTTACTTGTGCCGCTACATCCCCTTTACCCCCTTACCTCCTACCCCAGCCTGTCCCTCCCCCCGATGCCTCCGTTTCCATTTTCACTGACTGGCTTTCTTGCCTGCATTGTGGGCCAGGCCAGCCTCTGGCTTCTTTACTATTCCTTCCATCCACGACCAATTGTAGGTACTTCCTCAGCTGGACAAAGGGGTTTTCAACCCTAAAGCTTCCAAAGATACATTTTTTTTAAGTACTCCTTTTTTTTCATAATACTCATATAGACATAAAAACACAAGATAAGCCATCACACGCCATGAATAACATTACATGTCCAACACAACACAACATCTTTACTTCTTCCTGTCAATTCCTTTATAAAACAACAGGCTCTGTGACACTTCTGTTTGGTTACCTTTGATGCTGCTGCTGATGCTACTGGTGTTGAGTCAGCTAAGTTACTGTACCTGTTGTCATGTAAAGTGGAGGACCGGCCATGAGGCTGTAGGGGAGGAGGAGGCCTCAGTGGGGCATGCTGCCATGTTGTGCAGAGGCCCCAGTGCCAGGCAGGGCACACCTTAACACACACACAATGTCACCCACCCACATCACAAGTTTTGCCTGTCAGCAGCTTCTGGTGCAGGGCCCCAAATGACAGATTCCCCCAGTGAGACACAGCTGGCAGGCCTGCTCTAGGACACACATCTGGCAGGCTTTGTGTCCTCGTCAAGAGCTACCACCCCTGCAGTTTTCAGCCCACTGCGCCTTAATAAGCACAGGGTCATTTGTGTCACGAGTTTTGCCTGTCAGCAGCTTGGAGTGCAGTTCTCCCTAACCCCTTCTTGAAACTTGGCAGGCTTTGTGGCCTCAGTAAGAGCTACCACCACAGCAATTTTGACCCCCCTGTATTGTAACACATAGATGTGACAGGAGCTTTGCTTTCAGGAATTTGGGGTGCAGTTCCCCCCAAACCCCTGAACCGATCTTCTTGAAGCTTGGCAGGCTTCATTCTCTTAGCAGAGTCTATCGTCCATGCAAGTTTCATCCAAATCATACCAAAAACAACAAAGTTATAGATCTTTCATTGATTCCCCATTATACCCTATGGCCAGATCTCCGAGGTGGCTCCAAAGCTTCAGATCCACTTTGGCTGGATTGAGGCGGAAACCTGGTCCCGAGCTCCGGATCGGATCACGGCCATCTGAAGCTGCCAGATCTGAAGCTGGATCAGATCGCTGCTGACTCGCACAGCCCTAGTAAACAGCATGAAAGGAGATAAATGGAAGAATTTGAAGAAAGAAGTGGTAATGGGAACAGTGTTTATTATTATTAGCATTGTGGTAGCATCAAGAGTCTTCAGTCAAAATCAAGAATTAACACTTAAGGGATAACAGAATGGTGCAATATAGTACCGGATTCAGGAGACCGGTTTCTTTTAATAGCTGTGCCCCAGGCCTGCTGGGTAATCTTGGGCATATCATTTCACCTCCCTGTGCTTCAATTTTCCAGTCTAGAAAACTGAGTTAATATCTGTTTTTTAAAGCACTCTCAGAACATTGGATGAAATAACTATAAAGAGGCTTATCATGTCATGGTGAGAAAGCAGCATGTGTGAGTTTTATCAGACCAAGGAAAAGATCTTTTGCTATCTGGTTGAAATGAGTACAGGAAACCCTCGCTATTCACGGGTTCGGCATTTCCAGTTTCAAATATTTGTGGTGCGCCAAATATTCCCCATGACCCATGAATATTCACCTTGTTACAGCGCAAAGGCTGAACCTGCATCTTAAATACACTTACAGGAAACCCTCCGGAGCTCCGCACTTGCCACCACTGGGCTCCCACAACTGCCAGCACAGCCATGGCCCCCCGCCCACCACTGGAGGCAAGTGCCATTCGTGAATGCAGACAGCGTTCATGAATGCAGTGCCGTATTCGCAGGTTTCACCATTTGCAGGGATCTCCAGAATGTATCCCCCGTGAATGCCGAGGGTCTCCTGTATGTTTTCTTTCCCATAACTAAATCAGAACACTTATTTCGTGGAACTTACAGTCACTACACTACTTTTTTGGTTAACTACTAATTTGTGTGCTCATGGTAATCTGGGACCTGAATGACAGAGCCCCTTGCAATCAAAAATATTGCTGTTAAAAGTAAAAAGTGGGAAGTAAAATATTGCGACGATAGCATGGATTTAAATAAAAGATGGCAGAATCATAAGGGAAGTGGAGATGTAAGGCTTTGCTCCATGTATGACTCGTCCATCTTGTGCTCATGTCAGAGAGGATCTCAGAACGATTGCTAAACATCTCTTTTTGTACCTAGGAATAATAAGGTATATTAACAATAGTGGTAATTACAACTAAAGCGCTCAATTTTCATGCGTGTGTTTAAATTAGAAAGTATATGGGACATGTTACTTTAAGTTTGAGCCAATAAAGAGCCATACATTTTTTAGGTAAATGTTTCTTCTACAGATTTTATGACAACTCAGGAATAAAGAGTCAGGATGGAGACAGGATGATCCAACTACAGAAACCATATGAAAAGATTTTAAATGTTTGTCTTTGTGTTGGTGAATTAAACCAATGGTTCCCAAAGAACCATTCCATAGTCCTAGAGGAAATGGTAGTTGGTCTGCAGATCTCAGCGTCCTCTTTTTTCAGTTGAAATTTTGATTACTGAGGTGTGTGGAGGGTGATTTTGATGGCTGGCAGTATCTTGTTTGCCCAAAGTATTTGAGAACCACTAACTTGAATTTAGGATATATTACATGATATGGTTGAGCTTGCACTGGAAGAGTGTGTCTGGATTTTTATCTCTTTACATGCCACTCCTGCTAATCTATAATGTAGCATAAACATTTGCTTGATAAGGACTCCAGGTTTACTCCACCACCCTACACGAGCAATATCGCAAATGTTGTTCTGTATATAGATGTAGCTTAATATGAGGCAAAAATGATAATGTTTAGTGGAAGGGATGATCATCAAGTAGAACTCATTTTGACCACTTGGTCGGGGTGGGACATAAGACAAAGATCATCAAAAGTCACAAAAAAGGTCTATGGTCCATATTTTTAGGACCAACGCTTTTTAACCTACAGACCACATTCAAAGTAGATCTACAGAAATGCTACATAATATTATGGTCTAGTTTCCTAATAATTCCAAGCAGAGCACAGATCACAAAAACTTGCCCATGTAAATCCACAGACCCCATTTGTGATTTCCTTTGGAGGAGTGAATTATGAGTTATATATTACAGGGTCCATACTTTAAAAATAAAATACTTTTTTCACTGATGCTGATTCCTGTTTCCCCCCCCAACATCTCTCCTCACACTATACATAGTTCAACAGAAGTTATCAACAAACAAACCTTGCTTCCCAACTAAAAACACCTTTTTTATAATTATTTCTATTATTAGTTGTTGTTTTTCAAATTCTGACAACTGTTGCTGATATTTTTTTTTATTGTGAGCCTTGGAAGCCCTTCAGATCTTTGTAGTGTGAATTAATCATGTAGCCAAAGCACTAAGACCAAATATGCAGATATCACATAAGAATATTAGTGTATTGTGGACCAGATTGTCAAGAGATCTCTGCTCCTATTTACTAATTAGAAAAACTGGTCAGAATGTCTCCACGCTGGATGCTGAGTTCTTAACAAAAAAAATCTGGCAGACTTCTCACAATAGAAGATGCTGGGGCTGAATTACCTGAAAAATCTGGCTATTACTCAGATACCTAAAATGACAGTCCTTTTTTGAAATTGTTGCCTTGGCTGCAGGACATGAGCTCTTGGAAAATATGATTATCACCTCTTTTGAAAATTTAGTTATTGGAGTTGCACAGGCTGCCACTTGAAAAATCTATTAAAAACAACAGTGCCTTCATGTGGGACCAAGGCATTTCTGTAGGTGTAGAATGCCTCCAGCATAGAAAATCAGTTGTGGTTCTGCTGTTCAAGGGCAGGATGAGAAAATTTGTCTTTGGATGACTACACAGCAACTGTCTGTGGGAGAGGAAGGCATGATGCTTTTGTTGTGGTGAATGTCTGTTCCTGGTTTTTTTTTTGTTTGGTTTTTTTTTTTAGGAGAGGGATTCAAGGATTGTAGTGACCCATTTCATTAGGAAGGATTTTTCCTGGAAAATCTGGATGTATCTGGACCTCAATGAGTTCTTGTGGGTCAGATCCAGACCCATCACAGGCAGCAAGGTGAATAGTAACGGCATTAACCATTATAGATAACTGAGCCACTCTGAGAGCTCAGGGAGCTCCAGCGATTAACACAGCCATTTCTTGCCTAGCCCCTGCTAAAATATGTCCCCAGTGGGGCTCTGTACCTCAGATTGTGATAGTGAGCCCTGCCACTGCATATCTTGACCCTGAATTCCTGGTACTTCCAGGGGTGCTGTGGGCCAGAAAACATCAATTTGCAGGCTGGATCTGGCCCATGGGCAGGAACTCTGACATCACTCTACTGAAGACATTTGTCTAAATATGAAAGTTACAAATAACTTTAAATGATGACCTACTCTAAATGCAGACAATAAAGTATACAGTATGAACTAAGCACAACTTATTTATTTCCTTCCTTTCTCATAAGAGTTAGTATTTTATAATGCTAGACTGTCCTCAGTGTAGGGACAGTCTGGTTTCTATGTTTGTAATATGCAAAGTATAATGGGGCCTCAATTCTGCAACAGAATACCATAATACAAATGGTATTATGGTACTACCATAATACAAATAGTTGCAATTGTTTCTTCTGCTTCATAAAGCAAAGTAATCTCCAATTTATAACACTCCACCAAAGGGCTATCTTCTTTGGGATCTTGTGGCAGATTGTTCGTTGGAGTTTTACAGAAATAGAATTTGGGGGGGGTTTAGGTGTCAGACCAGGAATAGAGAGAGATATCAAAGGACAAACTGCTTCCATGCTACTAGCTCCTTTTCCCATGGCATTTCTTGGAGACAGTACCAGAGGCTGTGGAACAGGGTGGGCCACCTGGGCCATGGCCCAACCAATGTTTAGCACGGCGATTCAAACACAGCCCTGCTCCCTGCCTGCCTCCCTCCCTCCCTTACATGTGTAGCAGCAGCCGCACTTTGCCGCCTGCAGCCCCGCTGGGAGGGAAGAATGACAGCCCCCTGCAGCCAATGTGCCAATGCAGTGGAGCAGGGCCCAGCGCATTGGCTCTAGGGTCTCCCTTCCCTCCCAGTAGTGCTGTGTGCAGCAGAGCGTGGCTGCTCCTGCATGTGTAAGGGAGGGAGGCAGGCAGGCAGGGAGCAGGGCTGTATCTGAATCATTGTGCTAAATGTTGGTCAGGCCATGGCCCAGGTGGCCCATCCCATTCCATGACCTCTGGACAATACTATCCTATGGTTAAAGGCAGTACGATCCTATGTTAATTTACTGCATCCTAATACTGGTGCATGTCTAGACTGATGCTTTTCTGTGGATCTAATGAATCCACTCTTCAGTAAAGCATACTTGTAGATGTACCCAGAGTACATCTGTACCCAGATGTAGCCAGTACATCTTTTGTCAGGGACGTTCTAAGAGAACATGCACCAACTTCCTGAGACATAGAACAAACAGTAAAGCCACTGAAGAACTTTGTGTTGCTCCCCAGAATTAGCATGTCCTTTTTATATGCAGTGACTTGAAAAAAAAAAAAGGCGGTAGCAAGTATAGAGACAAGTCGTAGGACAGAGTTTAGCCATATAGTGAGAGGGGTTTTGTTAATTTTTTACAGGGTTTTTAATACTTGTTGGATACTGTGCTTAGTTATTCATCACTGGGAAGCACTCTATATTTCTAACATCTTTATTATGCATTTGACAAAATCATTGCTGCACCCATATTCTTGGCCAATACAGCACCTTTGGTTGAAGTCAGCCTGTCACTACCACTACTGTTGAAGTACTTTAAGTATGTTCAGCCTGCCCTGCCTTGTACTCATGGAATGTCCTCTTATATATCTAACAGCAGGTTGCTTACAGTTGGATAACTAGTTGCCTTGCTTCCAAGCAGACATTTCCCAGAGCATCTATAACAGCTGAAAGACCAACAGCAGTGAAGCTGCCTGGCATTAAAACAAGTTATTAGAAACTAACTCACATAAAAAGAAGCAGTGGCTACAATAACCACAACCCTCAGGAGACATGTTCAAATCTAGCATCACTCCTCTCCAATACCCCCCACCCCTACTTCCCTTCAAAACAATCATAACTGCACACTTGCCACCTTTCTATTGGAATTTATTTTTTGCTTAGTGCTGGCTGTAAGGCAGTGAAAAATGCTTTAGGAAAAATATTTTTGAAATTTTACATTTTGGTTTTTGTCTTGTTACTTATCCCCCAACTATAGTTGTCTCCCACCTTGTGAAGATGGATAAGCTGTCCCATAAGGAGTTCAGACTATTCAAAACTTATTGAAGAGATTAATTCTGCCTTCAGCTGCATTAAGCCAACCACAGTAAGAATGAACTCATGTCCCCATTACCTTTCAGGAGGCCAGTGTATTGACATAGCTGTAGTTGGATGGGCCAAGTAAATACAAGGTGTGCAGAAAGACTGAGAAACCCTTTTGAGCACTTAATAATGCTAATGGACAATGCATGTAATCACTGGGAGTGGAAAGTTTCACAGATGTTGCTTCATCTAGTCTAATTTAATCATCATGCTTCCCTCAACTTCCCTTCCTAACCCAACATAACAAAAATAACAATGAATAATCAACATGCACATAAACAAGAATTGCACAAACAATCCTTAGTCTTCAGGGTGCCCACACTGTTGTGTGGACCTGCAGGGGTTCTCTGAGACATCACCGCTCCACTGGCTCATGTGCCTGTGCCCAGCTTGAATTTAATGTCCCACTTGCTCTCAGTTTAATAGCCCAAGCCTCTTTTGCTGCAATTTGTCCGTTGCTACAGTGAAGAGCTAATGGGGCTGCTGCTGTTCTTTTCCCATTTTGGAAACACATTGTTGGTCCCTGCAAACTCTTGCAAAATCCATAACAGTTCTTACAGCTTTTTCCAAGCTCTGACACTGCCCCAGCCAGTACTTGCTACAGCCCATGTTGCTCCTTGAGCTAATGTTGTAGACACTTGAGTCTGATCTCAGCATCAACTGGGATCTACTCAACATCAATTTAGATCAACTCTTTCGGCTTCAGGTCTCATTCCATAAACTGCTTTGGATTCTGTATCACACCCACAGTGTCTGCAAACTGTCCATCCTTCATGAAGTTTGGTGACTCCTTGGAGGTTTTTAAGACCCAGCTAGACAAAGCCTTGGCTAGGATGATCTACTTGGGGATGGTCCTGCTTTGAGCAAGGGATTGGACTAGATGTGACCTCCTGAGGTCCTTTCCAACTCTAATTTTCTATGGTTCTATGACTTCCTTTGATCAGCTAATTTTAGCTGCTTTGTAGTCAAGGGTTTCATAATTTCATAGTTTCATAGTACGTAGGGTAGGAAGGGACCTGAGCAGATCATCACGTCCGACCCCCTGCCATGGCAGGAAAAAGTACTGGGGTCAAACGACCCCAGCGAGGTGTTCGTCTAGCCTCCTTTTAAAGACCCCCAGGGTAGGAGCCAGCACCACTTCACTTGGAAGTTGGTTTCAGCTCCTAGCCGCCCTGACCGTGAAGTAGCGCCTCCTGGTTAGTTTTGAATGAACTATAGTCTCTCTATGAGTGTCCCCTTCCCCGCTGATTCCAATCATGATTTAGTCTCTTATTAGGAAGTACATCTACACTGGTTTCTTGGTGCTGCCAGGCCGTTTACTCCCAAGAACATTCTGCCTGCCCATTCTCACTTGCGCATGCCAAACCCAGAAATGTGGTAGAGGAGCCACTGTGGGGACATTCCCCATGGCTGTTCTCACGTATGACAGAGACAAAGGTTTCAAGAGTGGCCCAAAGGTACTGTCCCTGGAGGAGCCTTTACAGTGTATTTCTAGGTTTTGTTTGTGTGAGCTGGAGCAGGTGGGAGGGGCATGCTTGGCAAGAGGTGTCCTCAGCCTGCCAGGAATAGACACTCAGCTCCTAAAACTGCAAGATTGTATCTTCAACCTCAGAAGAGTCACAAGCTCCATTTTTTTTACTTTCCCTTTCTACTCATTTTCTTTAAATGCTTTATTTTTATGTGGAGTACTTCTCAAATTTCCATGACACTGTTTCATAATTAGTAGTCTCTGAACTGAAAAGATTAAAATCATCAAGAGCCTCAGAAACATCTATTATCAGAAATAAAACTACAAACTGTCTTTCTTTTCATGGCAGTGTAAGAGTGATGTTGTAGTTGTGATGGTACAGAAATTATGTGAGAGGCAAGGATTTCTAGAATTGATATCTTTTATTGGATCAGCTATGTTGTTGAGATTGTTAGAGAAGCAGATGTTGTTGGCAGATATAGACTGAAGCACTGTTTAAACACTTTGCGGTTGTCCTCCCAGTTTTCAAAAACTTTCTGCTGCAGCTTTTAGTTCCCCCAGTTTTCTACATGCCAGCCAGACTGGACCACACAATTCAAGTATTTTAGTTTTTGTTGTGGGCACTTAGACAAACTGCCATCATTCAAACCTGTGGTGTGAGTCTATTTTATATATTTTTGAAGTCCTATTAGGGAACAGGCAACACAAAGCCATATCTTAACTTTTGAAGATGACTAATGTTAAACTTTAAACACAAGTCTGTCACATCTGATCATGTCTGATCTATATCTAATATTCTTGGAAATGAGAGATAATAATGTGATAATGTACTGTAACATAGTGTTTCAGATTTCAGAAAAGAACTCCCTTGTCACACTTAAAAGTTTCTGCGTACTAAAAATTCATTTATAGGCTCGAGTTACTTAGCCTTTTACTTTGAAAGAACATATCAGGAAATTACATTCATAGCACATTTCACAATTAACATTATCTTTGGAAGCAGAGAGTCTATATTTATGACATTGTCCCAGCCAAGAGGAAATGTTGAAAATATTTAGTTGTAGCAAGCCCCTCTGATCTCCTGAGTCAGTGGGTGATCTGGTAGGTGGATGAGGCAAAGCCAGTCAGAAGAAAGCTGAAGAACAAAAGTACCTTTTTTTTACTACCACATTCAAATTTTGAAGCTGTAAATGGTGCTTCTTGCCTGAGAAATTCATATGTTCGTGCAAGGAAAAGAAAAATGAATACATATGAGACAATAAAACCTTTAAAAAAATGTTCTATCATGCTGAGGCAGACGTAGCTTGTCCAAAGTGTTTGGATAAAACAAAACTTCTGAAACTAAACAGACTCTCTACAGGCTGCTTATGATATTTGTAAGGCATATAAGAAGAAAGAGAGAATTTTGATTTATGGTAGACAGTCAAGGTTCAGCTATTTGCATTTTTCTTTATTGGTTTGTTTTAACCTGCCTGAGTTAGATAATTAATAATTATACATACATTACTTGCAAAATCAAGCACAAATTAATGAGAAAATCCCAGATTTTACCTTTGCTCAACAACCTAACCCTCATGTATACATTATAATCCCTTTCATGTATACATTATAATACAGTCTTATAGCATCTCCTGCTGTTTTTCCCACAAAGTCCCTGTCTTTCAGTGCACAGGATCCCTTATTTTGTTTCCTTGTTGAATGTGTGGCCACATGCTGCACACTATTCAGACCATGCTCTGAAGGCAGAATTATAAAGTTTTTATGAGTTTTTATGCAGTGTTTTATAGTTTTAATATTTTAGCACTTCACAAATATGAACAAATTTATTTTCTCAACTCCTCTGTCAGGTAAGGAATGACATGTTACTAAGGCACAATGTGATGAAGATGAAAAGATGTACTAAATTTGGGGTGCCCCAAATTACCTGACTTTTAGGCTATGTAATATTAAATAGCATTCCCATATTCCAGCACAGCTCCAACTGACTAAAGCTGGAGCTGCAGGGGCTCAGCATTTCTGCAAACTAAGCCCTGGGCTCTCAGTTGGAGGTTACCTGTGATGGGCTTGTTTTAAGTGACTGTAGCAGCATCACATAGGAATCCTGTGATAGAGCCAGGGAAAGAAGTCAGTGCTCCAGGACAGCATTCAGTTGCCTTATCACTTGCATCATTCTTTCTCTCCCGTAATCTCTGGCCTCACTCTTTATGCCCTTTTTGCCTTCTTCAGTAAACCAAATAGGAGTTCTATAGCTAACAACTCTTTAACTATACAACCTAGATTCATCTTCACCCCATGTCCTTAATGACACAGGTGTCCTGTGGAAAAACAGTATGCAGTCATTTAATTATAGTCTTTATTGACATTCATACATTCAAGAGGGCTGAATTAAGGCTGAACAGGCAACCTTAATTCTGCATTTCCCAACTTCTGAGCACTTGACTTTGCTGCCTTCCTAATGTTCTTTTAACATTTTTTGTATATAACTTTCCAATTTTTCAAAGGAATTGAAATGTTCCCTGTGGTATCACTGACACTCACATGAGTCATCAGTGAAGGTAGAACATAGACACACTGCTGCCTGAGCTAACAGAGTAACTGGTAGCTGTAGTCAGTTATCATCCTCTCTGAGAAGGGGAATGGTGCATTTGGCCAGTGGGGCTCAGACGTTCATTGACAGCAGAGGAACGTGAGATTCAGGATTTCTTGTATCATTCCAGGCTCTGCAGGGGGAGTGCATTAGTGCACACAGACTTTTCTGCCTGTTCTCTCAAAGCCTGAACCTTTCTGTCCAGTCCTCTCTGATCTATCCCTGTCCTAGTCTTGTCTTTTCCTCCCTTCATCCTCCCCATCCTTTCTTAACACCTACCCACTCCCAATTTCAACTCCTCAGGCTTCTTGTTTCATTCCTTAGTCTCCTCCCAGCAACCCCTATTCCTTCCCATCTCAGTATGCTCCCAAGGTCAGCCCCAGGCTCTTGTCCTGCCATTCCCAGTCCTCTTTCTACCTCCTTGGCTTATCTCCTTGCCCTGTCAATTCCAACTCATCCACTTCCAGCTTCTCATTCAGTCTTTTTCTTTTTCTCTTGTGCTGGCTTCTAGCTGCCCCTTACCACTGCCTGATTTCCCTATCCCTTCTGGCTTTCAGACCAGTCTCCCTCTCTAGGCTCCTTGCCCAGCCAGCACCATTACCAGCCCCTGCTATCCTATCACTTAAACAGTATAATGTAGAAATATTAGACAGTGAAATGTCTAATATTAGACAGTGAAGAAAAATAGAGCCAAATGTGATGACTAGTTGACGTTACAAGGATTTGTAATTACAGATGTTATGGAAATGTATCTCTGGATATATAAGATAACCCTTTTCTAAGCAGGAGCGTTAGTGCTTTCAAGCCACAGACAGCTGACTTTCTGATCCAGCTTTACTGAAAGGGTAGGAACAGAGGGGAAGATTTCACTTTTTCATAGAACATCCTTGTGACCTGCAGACCAGAATCCATCTCCCTCCACTGGCATTTTTATTACTGGTTACTTGCTATTTGAGTATCTGCTGCCAAATCTTCATTTTTATACTGTGATCATAAGGTGAGCACTGAAGCAGAAAAAAAAAGCAGAGGATCAAATTACTTTTCACATTTTCCTGGCATCCTGTCACTCTCCAAATTATAGTACAACTTGCTCTCCTGGAAGCTGTCATTCTTTGTAAGCTATTGCAAAGAAGCCAGTTGCATCATCTTATCTAGTTAGTTGATTTCACCCATAAACTGTGACAACAAAATCTTTTCTAGGATTGCTAACCTAAAACTACTCTTCAGTCACTGAACTAAGAACATAAGAACATTATGTTAAGTTGGATTTTTTTAAAGGGATAGGGCAATCAGAGTTTTTCTTAAATAAAGACTACCTAATTTGGTCTGCCAATTTACAGCTTCTGATCATATACAAAGCTAACTATTTTAATTGAAATAACCTTTAGCGATCAAAATGATCAAGCTTTACATACAGTTGACTTGATTCCCAAAGGTGCTCAGTTTTTCTCTAAACCCTTTATATTATTAGAACACATTGGAGGACTTAAATACTAACAACTGGAAGCCAGCATTTTTACAATCCACCCTTTTGATCCTCCCAGATGGATTGTTGTAGTTTACAATCAAGCATTCTTGGTGTTTGTAGCTGACCCAGCGTTTTAATTAGCTCCCCAGTCTTTAGAAGCTCAGGAGGTCAGACCCTTCAGATTTCTTCAGATTTTACTTGCTGACTACTGTCAAACATGTTCATATTTGTTTTCAAAATAAACTTGAGTAGCAGTTAGTTTGCCCAGTGCAATCCCTTAAACAATGTACCCTGCAGCCCACTTTTTTCAGAGTGTGATTTTTGTGTTTTAACAATGGTTTAAATTGTTTTGAAATATGCTGGCAAAACATTATTTTTTATTATTTATATCATGTGAGTGAGGCCTTGTACTAAGCTACAGAGACAAGCAAAGACTGGTTCAGAAATATAGAAGGGAACAAGATTTCACGTTAGCTTTGAAGGTGCTGCATACTTTTTGACACTCTCATAGACATGCTGCCAAAGGGCACATATGTACAGTTGTCAACTTTTTGTCATCATGATAGGATCTGAGATATTATAATATGCTTCTAGACTTAGAATCTAATAGGAAACAACATGTCTAACTCTTTTTGCTTATTGTGGCATGGTAACTGTTAGCAAATGCTGATTTTCCAGTGGTGACTATTGCATGCTCATGCCACTGGGAAAACATTTTTAGTGAAACATGAAGAAAATTGCACTTATAATACACCTCTCCCAAGAGATGCTTACATGTCTATTATTTAACTCAAGTAGTTGATGCTTTAGAAGATTATTCACATGAATATCTGCACCTGCTGCATCTGAGCAGAAATAATTCTAGAACATATGATATCAAATGATGAGATGTATTATCAGTAAGCATTTTTGGTGATCTAAAAACTAATTCTCATAATTTGTTGAGGTACTCTTGGCAATACATTAGGAAATCAGGCCACTGGCAGCATTTGTATATGAAGGACAGCCACTGTATAGGCACAGGAAGCAGCTGGGAAATAATGGCTTGAAAACACTTAGGCCAGGTACAGACATTACACCTTTACTGGTATAAGTGATTGGAAACTGGTCTATACCCATAACAGAAGTTTGGCACACAAAATCAGTCTATACTCATAACAGAACAGAAGTTTGGCACATGTAGACTGGTTTAAAAAAGGCAGAACTTAGTTTATGATTTGCCTCCCCTCCCCTTCCCCCCACTAAACGGTATGTTCTGTTACCAGTCTAAAATACATTGCTTACAGGAAACTACATAACTTAGATTGATTCCACCTCGGGCTGTTTGAATGTCCGTACCTAGCTTTGGGCTATTTTTAAGGCCCTGAAGCCAAGTATTCCTTTGTACATCACAGGTAACTGACTTTGCTAACATCAACATAAAGATGTAGAATTTGCAAAGTGTTTTAAATCCAAAGTCAGCAAGTTTGAATAGTTTATCAGAACCCTCCAACATTTTTGGTAAAATAGAAGGACACTGAAATTGACTTCTGCTTGCCTCCTTATTTGAAAGAAGATAAGATCTTGATCATGTATTCATTCAGGTGGTATTTGGATCTGAATGAACCACAGTTCACAGCTTTTATCATAGTGTCTCACTGATCAGCAGGCCTGAAATACAGTACTAGACAATGCAGGTCTGCCGCTTTTAAATATTTGTTCTCTCAGACAATATCATTCCTCTGCTGTAAAAATATCAAAATCAGAACTGTCTTACCAAAATTAGGATAGGCAGGGCACATATACACAAGCCACAAGGTTGCTCCGATATGCTGTAATTACAGCGCATCAGAGCAGACTCAATTAATCAAGTCTGCTGGAGTGTGGTAATTACCATGTTCCAGTATACTCCAGCATCTCATGTATCAGCGTCCCCACGCTGAAAAACGGCAGTGGGGGTGTTTTAACTAAAGTTCCCCGCTGCCATTTTTCAGCATGGGGATGCTGATGCATAAGATGCTCCAGACACTTTAATTAAAGGGCCACCCACTCCTGGAGCACATGTGTTAACACCCTTAATGACTATATAAAATTTGATTTGACACAGTGGGTGCATCTACACAAGCTATTAATGAGGCTCAATGAATTCTGGTGCACTTTGTGCTGGAGTCAGCTGCTCCCAGATGCAGTGTCTTCACATTTGTCCGAGACCACAGCAGTTTGAGGTGGGACAGAGTAACCCCAGGCTGGTAGCAGGCTCAGGGGATCAGCCCTGGGCTCCAGGTGGCAGCACTGGGTGGCAGAGGGGCTGGCTGGGTCACAAGAGTGGCGAAACTTTGGAGGTGTGTGGCTGATCTTCTGAGCCTGCTGCCAGCTCAGGGCTGCTCCACTGTGGCTCAAACTGCTGTAGTCCCGGTCACCATCCACATGCATTTTTGTGCAGCAAATGACACTATTATTTTACGGCAGAGCAAATTAATTTACTGTGCCCTAATACTGGCACATGTGTAGATTGTGACATGTTACTGTGAAGCTAATTAGCCAGTTCCTCAGTAAAGTACAAATGTAGATGTACCCAGTGTGTGTTAGACTGAAAGAATATTTTTGCTATCCACGTGATTCTGTGGAATTTTTAGTAATAAGACGGAAAATTGTTCCTTACTGAAATGTGAAAGGGAGGATATGGAGAGCAATATAAAAGACATCGATATAGAATCATAGAATCATAGAAAGAAGGACTGGAAGGGATGTGTAAGATCAAGTCCAGTCCCCTACCATGGGCAGGGGACTGGACTGTTTAAAGCTTATAACAGGAAACAATCTAAATGGATAGAGAGATGGATTGAATGATAATCTGAGGTGTAAGTGTAGATTATGTTATTGAGGTAACTGGGCTCAAACAAGCTCAATGAAGTATTTGTCCAGCTTCCTCTTAAAGACCAGCAGAGATGGCGACTGCACCACCTCTGCTGGAAGTGTGTACCAGATTCTAGTTACCCTTATGGAAAAGAAGTTTTTCCTTATGTCCAGCTGAAACTTTTCCTTGACTCGCTTGTGTCCATTGGTCTACATCTTCCTGGGGGCAGGGGGGTGGAGGCAGCTTTTCTGAAATGTTGTTCTTCTAGATCCTGGTGTTCTCCCTTGACATATTTGTAGATGGCTATCAAGTCACCCCTCAGCCTTCTTTTGCTCAGGCTGAACAAACCCAGATCCCAAAATCTCTCCTCATAGGGCCTGTCTCCTAGGCCCTTGATCATGCAAGTGACCCTTCTCTGCAACCTTTTAAGCCTATTCACATCCTTCTTGAAGTGCGGTGCCCAGAACTGGATATAGTACTCCAGCTATGGCTTCACCAACACCTAATGGAGGAGGAGGAGCACCTGTCTGGATTTGCTGGCGACATCTGCTGATGCACACCAGAGTTCTATTTGTTCTGTTGGCAACTTCATCTCACTGGTGGCTCATATTCATCCTCTGGTCAACTGGCACTGCCAGGTCCCTTTTGGATGCAGTGCCAGCCAGTGGACCACCACCCATTGTATAGATATGATGAGGGCTCTTCCTACCCAGATGAAGGACCTGACATTTGTCCCTGCTGAACCTCATATGGTTTTGTTCAGTCCATGGAACCAGCCTGTTAAGGTCTTCCTGAATCCTTGACCTATCCTTCAATGTTCCTGCTTGTCTTCACAGCTTGGTATTATCCGCAAACTTAGCCATTGCACTTTTCACTCACTCATTCAGGTCATTAATAAAGATGTTAAAGAACACAGGCCTGAGCACTGACCCCTGGGGTACACTACTGGAAACAGGCTTCCAGAATGAGGCCACTCCATCAATTACAACTTGTTGGGATTGGCCCCTGAGCCAGTTCCCAGCCTGTAGCCTGGTCTAGGCCAGTACTTTCCAACTTAACTAAGAGGATTTTACGGGAAACAGTATCAAAAGCCTTGCTGAAATCTAGGTAGGTAACATCCACCTCGTGTCCCATGTCCGGGTGGTTAGTTACTTGGACATAAAAGGACAACCAATTTGTTAGGCAGGACCTCCCCTCTTCAAAGCCATGCTGGTTGCTTTTCAGTACTCTACCAGATACAAGCTTGTGGTCGATGGCTTCCTTGACAATTTTTTCAAAGATCTTCCCCAGGACCGAAGTCAGACTGGCAGGTCTATAGCTGGCAGGGTTGTTCTTCTTTCCTTTCTTAAAGATGGGAACCACGTTCGCCTTTTTCCAGTTGTTAGGGACAACTCCTGAGTTACATGTCTCTTCGAACAGCCTTGCCAGAGCCACTGCTATGAGCTCAGCCAGCTCTTTCAGCACTCTCAGTATGAATTATAATTCAGACTTTCATGTACCAATCAGCAGAGTGTGTAGCATTTCCAGCTACAAACATTGACTTCCATTGTTAGTTGACTTTCATTGTTAGAGGGCCCTTGATCCATCTCTAATGTACCACCCAACATAGACCATCTCTTCTATTTCACAAGTGGTTGTTTCTGTAAGTCCCAGTAACACGTTGGAAGTAACATTTTATATTTGAGAGGTGCTCAGAATCTTCAGCTCCCCCTGGGCTCTTGCTTCGCACAGCTAAGATGGGTCTCTTATCTACTTTCTGCTTCCTGAGTCTGGCGGGGTGGGGTGCACAGCAATGTGTTACCCTCGGTAACTTATAAGAGCTCTTTGTTTGATCTAAGTTGCAGCAACCACTATCACCCCATAGGGATTGGTCTGCCAGGCAAAGACTAACCAACAAATTGTATACCCCAGTCCTACCTGTCACTCCTACATACTCTCAGCAGACAAGGTTCTTTAGGTAAATCTGATATCTTTTATTAGACCAACTCAAATACTGTACATACTCCAGGCACTCTGCTTATTCACTCAGTAAGAAGAGCCTGGTGTAGAACTGCAACAACAGTCAACCCCTTAACATAGCTTTTTGAAACAAGAACTAAGGATGTGGCCCACTGTGTTCACTGAAACTTATACTACTCAATTACTTTTGAATCAAATCCAAGTTCACAAGAGGTGGAGAATCCAGTTGTCAGAGAATCCTGTGTCAATTGCTGTTTTTTCAGGTAATGAACAAGTTAGGACCTGGAGAGTGTAAAGTTGATTGGAAAGTACCAGAGCTTTGAAAAGACAGTTTTAACTTCTCATTTTAACCACTGCTTGATGCCCACGTAATTTAAAATATTCCAGGAAACTTTGCAGTAAATGATCTTATGTATGAGTAGGATGCAAATTGCTAATCTTTGTGTAATGAAGACAGGATAGTGAAAACTTTTGTCATGCTGATATTTATGGTTTAATATATGCTTTGTGTTACTATTTACATAATACAAGGAAGCACAGAACCAAAGTGACACTTACTTTGAAATAAACCTTCTGGTACAGAGTAGATCATCTTTGCTGTTAGAATCTCATTCTTTGATGCATTAATTGCTCAGAAGAGAGACTTGCATATTTTTTTCTGCACAGGAAACTGCAAATTGTAACATGAGATTTAGTTATTTTCATTGAAAGCCTCACAAGTTGTCACCTCAGTGATGAATGGTGTATGATGCTGAACTGGTTATTCATCTTTTTTCTCTTCAACAATATTACTATTGTTAACTGGCATTTGGAATTAAACGAGGAGGGGAAAAACTATCTACAAAGGATGAAAGAAAAAAATTACCACATGACTGAAAATTCCCATCTGCCCTGAAATTGCTAAAGTAAATACACTTAGATCCAGTCAATACTAGAAACCATTTCAACCTGCCTGGAAAACATTCTACTAGTAAGGAAGTTTGCATTTAATCAAAGGACAGCACTTTGCAGAACAGGAGTGAGTAACTTCAACTATATAATCTGATGAAGTAAAAGAAGGTGTGGATTGTGTCATTTGAAAGTGTGTCCCCACTGAAAGCACTCATTATACATATCTTAGGCACTTCTATATGTGCAATTAGTGCTATATGGGTTTACCCTGCAGTAATTTACTGCAGAGTAAACCTGCCCTAGGCAGGTATCGACACGTGTGGCCATTTGGGAGCAGATTTGCTCCTCATGGCACTAACCTACTCCAGGCTCCTTTGGTCTTGCACTGCCCCACTGCAGCAGCCAGGGGAGCTGAAGGCTCCGGCCACACCTGCCTGTGGCTAGGGCCCTGCACACTGTTCCCTGGCTATCTGCCTTTTTGGCCAGCAGCAGGCTGCAGCAACCTGACTCCTGTGTTGTGCGGTCATGTGGCCAAGCTCACTGCGGCATCTGAGGCCCCCTGCCACTGCACTGCTGCCACCTGGACCTCGTGCTGCTGCCCAGACTCCAGCTTGTCCATGGTATCCTCCATGCACCAGGCCTGCAAGTCCATCAGCAACTCGTCCATCATGGTGACCAGCTAGTCCAGTAACCAAGTCTGTTCCTGGGTCTGTTGCTGCTGGACACACTGTAATTAAAGTGGCCAGAGCGTCTTGTGTATAAGCATCCCTGCACTTAAAAGATGGTGGTGAAGGGGCACACCTTAAGTGCCCCTGCTGCCATTTTTAAGCATGGGGATGTTGATACATGAGGCACTGGAATCTGCTGGAGCGCAGTAATTACTACATTCTAGCAGACTCAATTATGTCTGCTTTGATGCGCTGTAATTGCAGTGCATGGGAGCAGCCTCGCTGCTTGTGTATAGGCACCTGTAGATTTCAAGCCGGTTTTTCTTTTATGATCAAAATTACGCCTAATACACTAAAGTTAGTTTTCCTTCATGTCATTGATTAGAAGTAAGATTGTTTGTAGGGTTATATATATCTGTGGTTGGGTGACAGGTTGGTTAAGGTGTTGTCTTACAGCTCCAGACATGTGAGCATGAGCCTTTCTCTTGACTTGTACCAAAACCCACCCCACCAGCAAATGGGTACCTGTTCATTCAGGCTGGAAAATCGGAGGATATAAATAATAACCACATCACTCCCCTGTGTACTGGTAGCTATGGAAGCCAAGTTGTCTAATGTGTTTCCTAGGCTCAGATGCCTATAACTAAATGATATAGTTAACTGAAGGTTCTATTCATTATTTGTAGGCCTTCTCCCAGGTGAGGGAGGGAGGGCACTTGATTTGGTTCATTATGTCTGAAATTCCTTCTTTTTGCTTGCACAATACTTTCTTGTTGACTACATACATCTGGCTTCAAAATTTCCTGGCCAGATGTTGTTTGTCTTGCCCAATTGATTTGAATGCTGATGTAGCTTCTTATCTTCTGATATCTCTGTTAAAGCGGGCAAGGGTCTTCTTCAGGCATGCTTGTCATCTTATCAGTACCTCTTGATGTTTCCCTATTAACATTTCTTTGGGTGCCTGGCATCCTTCATGCAGATTAGAAGCCTACTCCATCTGTGGTGTGTTTTTATAAGCATTGCTTCAAAACAATTTGTGCAACATCTGTACAGAGCATCCTTCTGGTGTCTGGTCACTTGATGAGCTTAATCAGTTAGAAACTCCTTAATAAATGACTCCGTGTTTTTGATGTCCCAGTGAAAACTATTGCTGTGCTCTAGATGGAAATCACTAGAGCGTAATAAGCAGGCACCTCACAACTCGTATTAATCTGTTCTGGGCAGATGCTGTCATATAGAGGCCCAGATCCTAATAGAGGCATTTGGACTTTATGGACTGAGACGCTTCCTCCGAGCCACTTCCTCCACCATTGCGGACCATTGTAACGGGTTTGTGTGTATCTATCTCCTTTCTCTCTCAGCGTTGTGAACCCCCTTCCTCCCCTTCCCCCTTCCCACGTTCCCCTACCCCTGGGCCTGGGCTTAGTTGGCTAACATTGTATCGCTTGTAACCTAGTCGCGTTCCCCTTCTCTCCCCCATCCCTCTATTGTTAGTCCCTTGCTCGGGCGCTTTGTATTTCCATATCAGCTTTGTCATCTTTTTTCTGGATTCCCCATCCAAAACATCTACTAATAAAAGTAAGGGGATGTTATGGCTGTTAACTTTGTTTTTTCTATAATAAACTGGGTTTTCTGCAGTAAGTACAGTAGAGACCAGATCATTTGTCTAGAAGTGTTTCACAACCTGCTTAATTTGCAGTGGGGTATTGAATTAGGGACAAGACATGCAACTTTTTGTTGTGGCTTTTGCTTCAGTGGATGCAAAGCATCTGGGTTCTATGATAAAAATTATTTTACCTCACTGACAGCAGCCAGTGGAGGTTGTGAAGACTTGTCTTACATATGTGGACTTACATCCAAAAAAATACATACTGCGTTTTAGGGAGTATACCCCGTCTGGGTACATTTCTGACGGAGTGGGGGCAGTTGTGGTAGTGGTCAGACATGGAGTGGGGGGTCAAGGCAGCCAGACGCAGAGCAGGGAGGGGTTTGTATGTGGTGGTGGCAGCTGCCGTGTGCAAGCTCCCCTCCCTGCCCCGCATCCGGCTGGCTGGGCCCTGTGTGGCTGGGACCTCATCCCCCCTCCTACCTTGGTCCTGTTCTTGGGAGGTGGCAGCTTGGGGTGGTGGGTGGCAGCACTCTGTCCCCGCCTACCCATGCGTACCCCCTAGCCCCTTTCCAAGTACCCCTGGGGGTACACATATCCCCAGTTGACAACTGCTGGCCTAGAGAGGCTGACATACAACTTCCTCAATTACCTTTATGAAAGATTGTAACTTCCTCAGGATAAGGAGTTCGCAGATGTTTGAAATTTAACAAAATTCCTGGCATCACATATTTAGGAGCATCATTAATCACTGCTGCAAAAAAAAGAGTCCAGAGACACTGTGCCAAATCTCATAACACATCCTTGCTTGGCTGTATTTGATATTTATGTAATGTGTGTGCATAATAGCCTATCAGAGACCGAACTCAGTTCAGCACTCCTCTTCTGCCTGTAGATCTCTCATGTCTCAGGCTTAAACTGAAGAATCAAAGCACAGTTCTTCCCAGGTGTTAATGACAGTTATTCTCCCAGCCCTCTCTCTTGCTCCAAATGGTAATAGGAATTACATTTTTTTTAAAAATTAAACTAAACTACAGACTTTGTGCTGGTTTATGGTGAACAAGGCCTCCTGCTTTCACAGCTATGTTAGTGCTTCTCACTCTACAAAATTTCCTTTTGTGATAATTATTACTATATTTCAGTTTGTCCTGCAGAGGCAGGAAATGGTATTAGAATTCTGCCTTTCTGTTTAGTCCACATAGATATTATGTGGACTAAATAGATATTTAGTTAGAGATAATAAGAAAATACTTGGCAATTATGCTAGCTCAGAGTCTATTATTCCTTCAGTTCTGTGTCTGCACAGAAAGGAAAGCTGAAAGGGCTATTTCAGTCATTTAGAGTATATGTTTCCCTGGCACACTCATAATCTCACCAAAGCCATTATTTGGAAGTCATTTGCACTCAATCATTATGCCTACTAATGAGGAGTTACCGAATCCTCCATGCATTAATTCCATTTAGGAAAACACAAAGGCAATCTGTACCTTGTATCAAGCAATTATTACTGCAGTGAGCTGGAGGAATTCAGTCATTTGTTGGGGGTTGTTTTTCCCACAACAGACCTCTAAATAGAATTACCAAGTCTTTCAAATGTTAATTTGTTAAGAAAAATATAATAGCTAATAAAGACAATTAGGTTAGTATGGTAAATATTAGACTGCAGTGCTAAAGCAGCTCTTGCCTGTGAAGCAAGTGTGGCAGGAGCCTGCGGAGCTGGAAATGCTGTATAACATCTTTCTTCAAGGATAGAGAACACATATTTTCTTAAACAAGGTCTGATATTGATGTTGTTAGCATATCTGTCGGAATATAGGGTCAGCTGGAAGGCCAGAACTGTTCTGTACTGTACAAACTGCTAATATTAAATAGTTACTGCAGAAAAATAGTGTTATAGAGAATCCCAAATGAAACATTAGTCAACAATATGATTCTGTTGCAACAAGGGCAATTCTCATTTTGAATATATTAGCAGGAATATTTTTTGTAAGGCAGAGAAGAAAATTATTTTACTTAGCACTGACACAAGCCTCAGCTAGAGTACTGAGTACCATTCTGGGCATGACACTTTAAGAGGGATATAGAGACATTGGAGAGAGTCCAGAGAAAAGTAACAAGAATTATAAGAACTTTGGAAAACATGTCCTAGGGGGGAAGGTTAATGAACTTGGTTTGTTTAGTCTAGAAAAAAAGATGAGCTGAGTAGAGGCAGTCTTCCAGTATGCAAAAGGTTGTTTTAAAGAGGACATTGGTCATAATGTTTTCCTTATTCATTGAGGATAGGACAAGAACAATTTGGCTTAATTTGCATCAATGAATTTCTAGGATATATGTTTTGGAAAACTAACTATAAGCTTAATAAAGCTCTGGAACATGCTATCAAAGGAAGTTGTGGAATCCTCTTCCTTAGAAGTTTTTTAGAACAGGTTAGATGAATAGTGACTAGATGGTACAGGCAGAGTTGATACCGCCTCCATGCAGGAGAATAGATTAGACTGTCTTGAAGTTCCTTCCTGAACGACACTTCTATGATTGTATGAAAGTTTCTCTTTTTGTAATAGATACCCAAATAATTGCAACATTTGCCCAGTCTCGGAGGGGTGCACGCCTGCCCTAACGAACAGAAAAACTAAACAATAACTATTAGAATTCTTCATCAGACTACTGATATCCAGACTACTGACACCCTTTTTAACAAATGGGTGTCACTTATAAACGTAATAGGAAGAATCCAGGCTGAAAACTAATTACAATACTAAATCTATTCAGTTTAGTTGCCCTCCTTTAACTAAACTATTTTGACTCCGTAATTCAAAGTATTGTTTAAAAAAATTAGGACCAGGATCTGCTATATGCTTATAATAAATGCTTAGGATCTTTCCATCTCAGATGGTATTGGTAAGTAACTACCAGAAGTGATTTTCCCATCCTTTTGCACCCCTTCATTTGCAATACATCCAAATATTAGTGCCACTGTTTAATAGTTTCATTACCCCATTTTTTTCTCAAAAATACAAAATTTCTATTTTACAGTACAATTTAATTATTTTGTGTTGATTTATAAAGCTCTGTACTCTCGGACTGTAGCAGTTTCAGACATGTTTTCTTTCCAGATATTGTTGTGGCATTTCATGCCAGCTGGATTGTTCAGACTAGCAGCCACTGGATTTAAGGAGGTGTTGTCAACAGAGCCTATACTTCTTGATATCATATAGCATGAGTGGAGACTTGCCTTTGTTCTGAGGTTATTGCTGGAGTGATGTTACTGTATGGATGTTCAATTATATTTGAGCAGGAGTTATTTGTAAGCAATCTTGCTGGTGTTTTCAAAAAGTGATTGATGGTTTGAACATTAATTTTAATTTGTAGCACAAAAAAATGGCAAAAATTGCAAAAATGTCTTATGTAGACATGATTAATCCTTCTGCCACATGATTAATCCTTCTGCTCTGTTCAACATAGGTCAGGCCACTGTGTCCAGTTTTGGGCACTGTACTCCAGGAAAGGATGGATCAATTGGAGAGTCCAGAGAAGAGCAACAAAAATATTTGGAGGGCTAGAAAATATGGACTAAAAGGGAAGAGTGGAAGAAATGTGTTTGTATAGTCTACAAAAGAGAAGACTAAGTAAGTCTTCAAATATATAGAAGTTTACTGTAAAGAGGGAAGTAAGAATTTGTTCTTGTAGTCCCTGGGTGGTGGGACAAGAAGTAATGAGATTAAGTTGAAACAAAGGAGATTTAATTTAGGCACTTAGGGGGAAAAACAATATTAAACAGTACAGTAAAAGCTCTGTTATCCGGCATTCCCCGTGGGACAGGAGGCAGGCCTCACGCAGCCTGTTATGCCCTTGGGCTTTGGGGGCTTGGCAGCGCAGGCTGCTTTGCCTTGGCCCATGGGGGCTCAGAGAAACCAGAAGTGCCATGCTTAGATTGTGGAACGTCATCATTCAAGGTGTTGAGAACAAGTTAGACAAGTGTCTAACAGGAATGATGTAGATATTTATGGTCCTGTCTTGGGACATGAGGTTTGAGCAAATGATCTCTCAAGGTTCCTATAAGCCCTACTTTTCAGGATTGCATGATCTTTACTTATATAATGCTCACAGAGTTGATGATTCAAAGGAGCAACTTGCATTGGCCTCTAAGTATGTAAAGTTAGAACAAAGATTTAGTATTCATGGGACTCATCTACACATGCAATAAAAGAAAAGCAATAAACTTCTAAGTTTATTGCTCTACAGTTTTTGGCTCCTGGGTGTGCCATTTGAATGTGTGCACGGGAACAATAAACTCCATTTGCATGTGTGCCCATGATCACAGCACACTGAGCTGGGTCGGAGCAGCCCCATCTGGTGGGGAACCCTGGGGATCAGCTTGCCAGCCCTGGACTTCTCCCCTCAGCTCAACATGCTGTGCAGGGGCTGGCTGCGTCATGATGGTGCTCATGGGCCACTGGTGCTTCCCAAGTCTGGGTGGGGGCACTGGATGGCTGATGCAGAGGGTCCCACGTTGGCTGATCACCAAGCCAGCAGCGAAACCGGAAGTGTGCTTCTGCTGGCACTTCTGGTTTTGCAGCTGGCACTTCTGGGGGTGCACAGCCAATCTCAGGGGATGCACGTGCACCTGCATGCACCCTCTACACATTATCAATAAGGCTGCTCCAGTGCAGGGCTAGTCAGCAGGCAGCCCCAGCACTGAAGCACCCTCATGCCCTAGCCATTTGAGGCAGTGTCTACACATTTGCTGCTGTGGAGTTTTTTTTTTTACTAGTACTAGTTTATTTACAAGTACTATCCTATTGTGAAGTAAATGAGTTTATTCCAGCCTAATAAGGATGCACATGAAGATGCTGAGACTTTTAATGTGCAGCTAATTAGTCTCCTGTGCAGTAAATGTCTCATATAGACACACCCATTCAGTACATTAAATACTGAATTTAGAGCCAGGCAGTACCCACTGTTTCTGTTTAGTCTAGATACTGTGAGAAAAGTCTTAGTTTTTCAGTGCTTCCTCTTTCAATTTCAACTAAAACCAAGAAATTCAGAGAAGTGGGTAAATGACAAATTGGCAAAGGGACTGAAGATGACTGGGCTGCTTTGGAACTGGAAAAGTACTTGACTTAAATCTACTCTGAGTTTGAGTTCCTGGTTAATGTGAGGTCTTAAAATCTGAACTGGTTAACCTCTCCCTGGTAAGAACCTTGTGGGCAGAAAAGATAAAGAGAGGATGACTGAAAACAGTAAAAACTGATTACTTCTCTCTGCTGTAAGACTACTGTGCTATGAAAGGACTAAGGGTTCTCTAGCATGAGGTAGTAGTGGATCACAAAACTTATAAAAACTGCAAGATTTTGGCTTGGATAGTAGAAATTCAAGCTGAAAGTGCCAGGTATATATTAGGTTAAGTAACTGAACCTCTGTTCCCTCCTTGTTCTTTAGACATTTTTAGACTGTTTGGCATATTCAGAATCCTGATTTATATCTGAGTAAAGTACTAATACTGCCAAAAGAGCGTGTACTGTCTTATTTCAATCAGTAGGTGTCAAAAACACAGCTCACTAAAGGCATACTGGCTAACCTCCTGAGTCAGGGCTATATACTGAAATATGATGGATGGGCCTATCAGGTATAACCACTTTGACAACCACAAACAAACAACATGATGGGGAAAATATTGTTAAGTAGAAAGTACCCACACGCTCAGTGATGAACAGAGCCAGAAATGCTGCAAATTAGTGAGGCAGATCTTCAGTTACGTTGTTTAGTTTCAAGTATTTGAAGTTGAGGACGCAACACTCAGTTGTAAGATTTAGCTGCTCTCTCAGACTGGGCTGTTGTCTATACAAATCTAATCTGAAAGCAAAAGGAAGTACCAGGGCCCAGTTTTACTACCTTCCTTCACTGTACTTTGGGACATACCAAGACCTTCCTTCCCACTCACATCTCAGGGCAGGTATTCACATGAGTAGCCCCAATGTGAGCAAGGTGGCCTCAATGTGGCCATTGGGGTCAGGCTGAACCCTGCCCTTCCCCTTTGTTAATTCAGCCTTTGCTGGCCTAACTGTGCTGGCTGCCAGGCCAATGCTCTGCATACTCCACATTTTTCCATCAGTGTGAGAAGCAAAGAAGGTATCTTCAGTCCTAGGAAATGCAGGTAGCTTCAAGGTGGGGATAAAGGCTAGGGAAAGAAATTACACATAAATCAATTTAAGTGATCAGAAACTGGTATAAACCTGTAACAAAACCTAAGTTCACTGCACATAACCAGTTTCAAAATGGTTGGAATTGGTTTAAGATAAACCTGGCTGAATGTAGTATCAGACTTAACTTATTTAGGTCAAACTTGTTTATGGAATTTCTTTCCCAACCCCTTCCTGGTTTAAGTTAAATCAGAGTCCTCCAGAATCCCAGCATGCTCTGCAGCCCTGGGCTGGGCTGTGTTCTCTGCTCCAGAGAGCAGGGCTAGCCCCACCACTCTGCTCTCTCGCTCGAGCAAGGGCAGGGGTGTGGCCAGATGCATGTCCCAGCTTGGCCACATTAAGGCAAAGTGGGCAGGGAGGGGATTAATTCTTCCCTCCTTCCCATCCCCACAACACCACCGCTGGGGTATGCCTGTCTACAGAGGAGTGGTGGAAGCAGGGGCTGGCCAGGGCTGTCAGACCCCAGCAGTAGTCCCTGGGGGCAGAAGGGATGGAAGAAAGAATTAACCCTCTTCCCCTTTTCCCCCTTCCCCTTTGCCTTAGTGGGGCTATTCCCCCTGCCCCAGCCACTGGAGCAGTAAGGGGACAGGGAGGGTCAACTGCCTCTGTCAGGGTGCCCAGGAGAGACTTTATTCCCCCCCTCCCTTCCTTGTCTCACTGGCAGGGACCACAGCCATCCCAGCATGGCCCCAATAAAGCTAAGGGGGCAGGGAGGATATTAATTCGCCCCACTTCTCACAGACGGACTGCAGCTAGGGCAGAGCAGCTCCCTTTCTCTCCCCCCCCAGCTGCCTCCTCTTCCCCCAGAGGAGGGGAAAGAGTGTAGCTGTGTGCCCAGACTCCTCCCAGCTGTCAGGGGGATACTGCAGTGGGAAGGGCTCTCCCTCTCCTCTTCCTTCCTTGCCATGGGGGTCTGGCCATACCCCTGGCCAAACTCTCTCTTTCCCCACCCTCTGAACCCTGCAGGGCAAGATGGGGGTTTACATCCCTTCTCAGTCATACTCAGGCCTGCCAGGGCCTGGCCACACCTCCCCCGACCCTCAGCTCAGCTTGTGGAAGGGAAAGGAGGGCCTGAGCCACTGCATTTCTGGGAAAAAAGTGGATATCTGTCCACTTGCAAATCAGTTCAATCTCTGCAGGTTAGACTAACCTGCAACAATTGAATCAATTCAGGTTTAGGCTTTTTGAATGACTGTCCCTAGCCAATGGGCTTACTTAGGACCTCTGTCCCCTGTGGGGCCAGGCTTACAACAGAGCCCATAGAAAAGTACTGCTTAAGAGGAGTATAGGTAATGGAATCTAGGTTATACAATGGAGAACATGCCACTTCAAAAATCTGCAAATTATGGAATAAAGTCACACTTTAAATTATATTTCTCAGCTGAGATATTGTTTCTATACAGTGAAAATAAAGAACTGATGCATCTGTATCACTTGAATTCTAATGCGATTCCAATACACACGGTAGTCAGTCAGTTTTTGTTGATAGCCCTTTGTGAATAGCCATATTCCTGGTCTTCCTTGGTACAGTAAGGCAGTTTCCCCTGTTGTTTGTATGCATCTTTCACTTAGGGGAGTCAATGTTCTTGCTCTTTAGTTTTAGTTGACATGCAACAACTTATGTATACTGCATGTGGAAACAATGGAAAGGAGTTACCAAATACATGCCATTCTAGTTCTGGGCTCCCTTGTTCCCCTGTGTACACCACTGCTTTCATTAGACATTTCCTTGATGGTTTTTTGCTGGTTGACTGAGATCAGAATTTGGCCCTTTGAAAACCATCCTAGTTTTAAGCAGGAACTCTCTTGGTTATGACTGCACTTCTGCTCTGATGCAAAATGCGGTTTCAATTAATAGGCTTTGTTAGCAATACTTTGCCAAGAAAATAATACAGTGCATATAAGTAGAGCAGAGTTATTTTTTAAAGTGGTTAAACTCATTGTTGGAACAATGAATAACACCACTGGACAAACTAAAGCAAAAAGGGACTGTTCCAACTCTCATTGAAGTCAATGGAAAGACTCCTACTGAGTGCAATGAGAATTTGGATCTGATCCAAATAGTGGAATAGTTTCCTAAGGAAAGTGGAAGCACTGTTTGGACCTTGTACAACATTCTTCCACCCTGATAAGTATCTCTGTAAAAACTGAACTTTCTTACACAACAGATTTGCTGCATGTGTATATCCAAAACTAAATCTACCCAACAAAAATAAAATATTTCTCCTTTACTCCTGTTAGGCCTGCAGAGCCTGCACAGCTCTGACAGTGTAAACAGGGTCTTGTTTCTTCTTGCACATAAAAATATAAATCCCAACTATGCAGGGATTTAATGCTGCACGTTAAAATTTCTGCACATGTGTAAATGAAGACATATTTTGAAAAGGCTGGGATTACACAGATGTAACTGAGGCTAAGGCTGTAAATTATGCATAAACTGGTATAAATGATCAGAAACCAGTTAAACTGTGTAACACAACAGAAGTTCAGTGCACATAAAACACTTTAAAAATGGCCAAAATTGGTTTCAGATAAACCTGAATGGATGTAGTATCAGACTTAATCAATTTAGGTTAAATTAGTTTGTTGAACTTCTGTTCTAGATATCCTCCAGATCAAATTAACTCATAGTCCCTCAGCATCCCAGGATGCTTTGCACCTCCCCACAACCCCTTTCCCCCCACTTGTAGGTAGGTAGTCCAGCCTTGGCCCAAGCAGAAGGCATGCTCCAGTGCCCCATAGCTTCTGACTTGGGCCACTTCAGGTTCGTGGTTGAATTTCCAGAATCAGAAGTGAATGTCTGTTCACTTGCTTTTTGGTTCAGTCTATGCAGTTTAGCCTAGCCTGTGAAGGTTGAATAGATTCAGCCTCAGGCTTTTTCATTGTCTGTACTTAGCCTGAGGAGCTATATTTTGCTTAAAGTATTTTACAGTATAAACAGACATAACAATTGTATCAATAGCAAATTGTATGGATTATAAACTGTTTTGATTTAACTGCATGTTTCTGTAGCAATCCAAGTGTACCAAAATCAGTGCAACTTTAATCTAGTTTCATTCAGGTTTTTAGTTTTGGTGATTTATCTGCCTTGTATCATTGCAAGAGCATGAAGACAAAACTATGAAAGCATAACCATTAATGCATGCTCCCAAACAATAGCCCATATTCCCCTCTTAAAGAGGTATTTGTCCATAGCTTTATTTGCTGCTATTTGATGCATGATAAAGATCCCATTTTAAATGTAAAATATTGTTAGGTTTATAGAGCTGGTAGACAGACTTTATTTAACTGAAAAATGAAGTAAATCTGTACTGAAATAATTCAGAAACAGTACATCTGAAAACCCATTAAGTCACTTTCCATAGAAGAGCATGCTTTCAGCTAGACTCAAAACTGTTCAAAGTTTATAACAGGAAATAATCTAAATGGATAGAGATATGGATTGAATGATGATCTGGGGTGTAAGAGTAGATTATTTATTAACTGGTCACATCTACACAAGATGCTTAATGTGCAGAAGACTAATTCTACTGAGCATTAGCATGGCAGGCAAAGCCTATGCTAATGTACTAGCATGCAGTAGATTTAGTCTAATGTGCGGTAATGTCACAAAAAAACCATTCATCTGCAGTAATGCACAGTAGTGCCGATTACGGTGCATTAAGTTAGTAATGCACTGTAATCATTACAGGTACTAAACTTAATGCTCCATAATTACAGCTCATTAATGAACATGTAGATACACCCACTGAGACTATATTAAAAATTCTGGGCATATCCTTAAATATTAGCATAAATATTTGGAGTCAAGATGATTGGAATCTCAGAAGCTAGAACTCCAGAGGAGGCAGTTGATAAGAGTATTTGTCAAGAGGATATGTGGGTTATATAGTATAAAGAACTCTGTACTTGCCCAGGATGGAATGTTTTTAAATTTATTGTCAGTCATATTTAATATGGAAGTGCTTGACAGGTGGGGGTCTCTACTTTTTGTATAAAAGGCTAGTGGTTAGAACACAGGCCCAAGAAGTTCCTGTTGAAGCCGGTTTTGGGACAGAAAAGTATTTGTGATTCTTTGGCTGTGAGAGAAAGTGCAAGGAAGAGTATGACTTGATTACCTTGTGGGTGGTGCACTCACTTCAAGACTTGGTTTCTGTTCCTGCTTCAGGAAGTGTTTTAGAATTTTATTCAACGACTGGTTAAGATCAATTCTACTCCCACCTCAATATGCCTTAACCATTAGTATACAGAGCCTTTCTTCCCTCTGAACACTTCTTCTGGCTGGCCCAGTGAATCTTGTACTTCTTACATAGTAACTTAGGCTCAACAGTAGAAATGGAGACTGTTCTGATCCAGGATAACCTATCCTGTATTCTGGACACTCTTGGGAAGTGAGAGAAGTGGATTTAACCCCATCCATCCTGCCATGCAAAAGGAGAGACTAGAATCTGGGACTCTCACTTTCTGGATAAACTCTGGAAACGTTACAACATTAAATCAACATGGGTGGTATTGGCTACACAACCTCCTTGTCCTTTGATTGACTGCTTTAAAAGGAAGTAGTGGCTGCTGCTGTATTTAAAGAGCAGCCTGATCCTATCAGTGTGTTTTGGGTGCTCACTGATCAACCCCCTCAGCATAGATCCTGGTTCCCAAATAGGCTTTGGTGTGAGATTTGGCACTGAACTGTTCAACCATGTCAAGACTGAATCACTTCTATACATACCCAGAAGTAGAATTTAGAGGTGCTTAGGGAACTTTAAAGTCAGAAGCTAGTTTCCATGGAATAGGAACCTCTATATTAAGTGGCAGCTGAGCAATAGTTTTCTGGGTTGTAGCTTTAGGTATAGATATTTAAATTCTGACTAAATCCCAGTTAAATACCTAAGGGACAGTCCCAAGAAAATACTTAATGCTTACTCTCTGATAATCCCCAGTTTGATTTGGGAAGTCAGGAGGGATTCAAAAACAGGGGAAATCAGGAAGATGATGATGACCCCTCAGGATCATAAGGCTTAATTAGTGCAGAAATATTTTTCTGGAAGCCCTAGAGAAAATTCAACTTGCCTCAATAAGATGCATCAATATTAATATTTTCTCCTTGAGTAAACTAATCCTATAGGCTGAATCCTACAGTCCTCCGTCTGGGCCTACACCAGCAAAGCACTGATGAAGCACATGTTTAACATCAAACCCTTAGACTTAACACGGGTCACGTCCATACTTAAATGCTTTCTTGGCACCTCTCTGTCCACAGGAATTTTGCTTGAGAAAGGTTTGCAGGAGCTGGCACTTAAAAGTTAGTCAAATGTCTCATAAAATCCACTGTAAATCTGAAGTTCAGCTACTTTCTTAGGGTACATATAGTCTTTTGCCATGCTTGGACTGTGTTCATGTGGCTTCCTTTAACCCATGTGAATATAGATCAGGAGCAGCATGTGCTACTGTTTGCTAGTGCTGGGAGCCATGTGGGGAAACAGGTATAAGTAACTTGGGGTGAGGAGAGGGGTAGATGGGATTTCAGGGGGAAGGAGACTAGCAGGTCCACAGGGGGAGTGAGCAGGTCTGGGGTTGGGCAGGTGGTTTCAGTGGGGAGAGGGAATGGGGGGCTAAAAATAGCCCAGTCAAGTTGGGTGGGGGGCATGGTACAGCGCAGCCTCAGAGCTGGAGCAGACAGTTGGGTTTTCCAAGCCCAGGAGCTGTCCTGCAAACCTGTACCGTCATTAAGGATATTGCGTTAACGTTGGGTTAACCCTTTCTTAGATCGGGTTATCACAATCTTGAGGTGAACTAACTTAGATCAGGCCTGCCATTTTTGTAGTGATTTAAGGCCTCTGCTTGCATGTATGACTGGGCATTTAGATCAACCTGACCCTGGTTAGATCCATCTAAATGTAATGCCTGTATGTACCCTTAAGGAATATTTGTAGCATTTTGTTCTATTATATTGTAGTTAGAGGCAGCTCAAGAAATGGTGGTGATGATGTATAGTACAGAAGGCATTTAAGATGTATTCAGAGGTGAATCACTGGTTGCATCTACATGTGCGCATTTACTGTGCAGTAAGCAAAATTACGGTGCAGTACAGGTGCGCGTCTACATGTGTAGCACACCCGTACTGTGCAGTACATGCTGACTTATGCCTGATTAGTTACTGCATAGTAATGCATATGTAGATGTCATACTGCACAGTAACACTGTATGTGTGGATTGACTTGGGACTAACTTTAGTCCCAAGTCAGTCCACACACAGCATTAATGCACCATAATGCCTGCATGTGTAGACATTGGCCTATTCCCACTTACTGCACAGTAATTTACTATACAATACATTTAAGCCGGCGTAAATGCATGTGTAAACACATCCACTGAATGGCAACATTTCTGACATATGATCCATTTTGAGATAGGAATAACAAATTAAAAGGTTACTATAAATCATTGAGAGTTGTTTTTGGTGACTTGAACAAATATGAGGAACTGCTAATATATTTATAATCTAAAATTCAGGAAAACTTACTCTACGTAAATCAGGATGGACTGACAGTCTCTAAAGAAGAAGTGGGTCATCTTGCAAATTTTGTAGCTTCCTTTTTATACCCAGCTCCTTCTAGAAATCTCGCAAATGCAGGATAGAAATGTGATTTCCTGTGCTCTATTTTCAAAATGGAATTCGCACAAATGCTCTGGTTCTACTTTCATTGTTGAATTTTGGAAAAAAATAAAAACAAAGCAGGGCAAAATATTGCACCATAATTACAGCTCATTAATGAACATGTAGATACACCCACTTCTAACAGTGTATTAGAATCTGATACCTCCAGTAATTTCAATAGCGTTTTTTGTGGGGTAAAGTACCATTTAGCATGAATAATGGTATTATCATCTAGCCCTTAACAATATTTATATGTATCACTGCTGTTCTGTGTGGTACTGCCCATGGAGTTGGGCAAATGGGTTTGCTAAAGATAAGAATTTTTCCTCTCTTCTGTTTTAAGTTAAAGTCAAACTGAGCATCCCATTTCACGTTCCTAACATGGTAAGATTTGTTTTTCTTTACCCACCCCCCTCCTTTTTAAACTACTTCCATGTTTAAATGAATATCAGAGCTGGAACTGGAAATGCATTAACTACACTAAAAGAGAGGCTATTTTTTAAAAGCCCCTGTACAATGCTATCATGAAATCCAATTTCATTGCTATATTTATCATTCTTGGCAAATTACCTGTTGCCAGTGGATGTTGCACACCTTCATTGTAATTTGCTTTTCATTCTGCTCTAAATAAACAAAACAGCACTTTTGTGATGTCTGCTTTTCTTATTAAAACATAAGGGCCCAAATGACAAATTAATTAGAGATGCTTGGAGAAGCTTTCCAAAACTTACTTCTGTTCATCACACAAATTAGTAAATTTTAAAGAACATGTTTTTGCAAATCTGTAGCAGTTTTAATTTTATTGGAGTTACTGTTTCAAAATATTTAGTGGAGTAGCAAGTCAGAAGGTCACTGCTTGCTGCTTTGAGCCTTAAGTTTGCTTGCATGCTGCTTGTGCTTTTCTAGTGTAATTAATGAGCACAGAGAAAATGGAAGGAGCTAACCTGGAGTTAACAAGGAGAGTTTTTCTTAGGAGGGACCTACATACAAAACCCTTTTGCCCAAGTTGAGTGGTTCTTTAAGCCCTAGCCAGCTGGTACAGCTGGAGCTGGAACTGCTATAGCCCAGGTCCTACCTCCACCTGAGTTGGTAGCCTGTGTACTTTACCTTGGGGATTCAGATTAAATCACTTGTGGTGACTAATGGTCTCCAGTGTCTTCCTGTACTTCTGAGCACAAGGAGGGAAAGTTCACCTACAATTCAGAGAGGAAGAATTAGTAAGTGACTCAGCTCACTGCTCTGCAAAGAAGCATGGGGTATATATAGTTATATAAGCAGCAGACATAGGAAAGTGTGAATAGGATATAATAGTATAGGCATGTTTTGTACTGTGGCTGCTCACATCCAAGTCAGGGTAATGTTTGTGCTCACAACAGGATGTCACTCACCTAGGCTCACTCTGCAGTAAATATTATTACCTTGCATAGTATTTCCAGTCCTAAATGATAGATGCCCTAGCACTTTTTCAATAAGTGTTACTGCCACTATTGCTATGCTCATGTTCCCCACACCTGCCTTTTTTGCCACAAGCTCTTTGCTAAAGCAGCTTCCTTTCTTCAGCAGCAGTCATCAATCGACTTTTCATTGCTGGAAATGAGTGTGTAGCTATTACCTCACCTTCTCTTTCACTTGTCTCTTAGATGGGACTGAGGCACCGCTCTCTTTTCTTTCTTAAGAAAAGGAGAAACATTTCCCCTTTTTCTTCTCTTCTTGAAAGATGGGGGGAAACCTACTTTTAGCTGCTCTTCATTTTGAGTTAGGACAGCTGGTTTAGTGGCTGGAATTCCCAGCCTGTGTTTGGTTTATATGTATTTGACTTTTTTCCAAGCTTTAGCTAGCACATGGCTAGAGGCCATGTAAATACCTAGGCAGATAAAGTAAGACCAGAAATCTCTTCTCTTGGGTCTAGCAAAAAACAAAAATAGAAGCTGTATATGGAATAATGTATTGTCATAAAGTGTTGATTTGCTTTTGGTTTGGGTTTTAACTATTCGGGGGGGGGTTCTTTTAATATAGTGTATGTTAAGAAGTCACTTTTTAAGGTACATATTATACATGTAGTGAATAATTATGCAGTTTAAACGCACAGAAAAGTATGAATGGGCTGTTGAAAAGATGCAACCAAGTTCTTTCTGGAGCTTATGTAGAGTTGATTAATCGCTCTCTCCCCCTCATTATTTTAAATTCATGTTTACCTCTGCATTTTCTGATTTTGGTCAGAAGCAGAAGTGCTGAACTACTGCCAGAAATGCTATTCTCATATTTCTTCCCAGTTTGTTAAAAATAAGGAAGTGCCAGAAATCTCATTTGAAAGGTTGTTCTTGCAAAATATCTAACACAGTTTTGCAGACCAAATAGATTCAGAGAACTTGGATAAGTTACAGATCAAGAACAAATGTCTGGGTGTTTATTTCAACACAGTGCTTGATTGAAAGCTAGTTTGGTCAAGACTTTAAAACTTGATTACTGTGTTGGAGGCCTCAGTTTTTGGATACCCAACCTAGGACCTTTAGAAAGATCTCATTCAGAAAGTACTAACAGCTGTCTTAAGTTGGACTGCTTAAGGATATTTCAAATAGGGCATCCGAAGTTGAAGCTAAATGACTCTCCATTCCTGAAAACCATGGTTATTGAAAGTTATAGGTTTCTTTCCATTAACTTCAACAGGCTTTGAATCAAACCCTTAATCTTTGAAACTTTGGATGTCTCCAGGGTGAATTTGAGGGAAGGAGAAAAAACCAGAAAACATCTCAGAGGGTTCAAAAAAGAATTCTGACCCTTTTTTTGGAATATGTTATATTGCATTTTCTATCGTTCTCAAAAGTTGGGACTTTTTTTCTAGCAATGCTAGGAAAAACTTAGAAGAGTTTGAAATTGCACTGAATATTTCAACATGTTGCTGCTGTTGTGGGGTTTTGTTTTGTTGTGTTTTTTCTTTGTTAAGCTTTTTAACTGAAAAGATCCCTACAAAAACTCATTGCTATGCAGTATAATGCTGGATGCATTCCTCTCTCAGTATTCCTTTTCAAAAGGAAAAGCACTAAAAGAAGTTCCTTTTAGGTAAGATTGTACCCAAAAGTACCCCAGGAGAAAAAAGCAGGGCAGTTGGGTCCTCCACAGAGCTGCTCTGGCAGCTAGCCAGAGTGTTTCTATGGCTGGCTCTCACTCCAGTGCTGAAGTATGCTGCCTACCCATGCAGGTCAGGCAGCAGGCTCTAGCTCCCCCTGGCTGCAGATCCAGGAGAAGCCAGGCAGGGTTGTTTTGCCTCAAGTGGCACAACTTGCACCACACCGAAGTGCAAGCTTGGGCAAGTGTGGTGAGGCAAAAGCCCTGGCTCAAATTTGCACCACTTCTATTTGAGCTGCTGTAAGTGCACGTGCCTGCATGTGTGGACACACCTTAGAAGACTAAGAGGGGATTTAATAGCAGCCTTCAACTACTGAAGGGTAGTTCTGAAGAGGATGGAGCTAGTCTGTTCTCCATGGTGGAAGACAACAGAACAGGGAGCAGTGGTCTCAAGTTGCAGCAAGGGAATTTAGGTTAGATATTAGGAAGAACTCTCTCACAAGGAGGGTAGTAAAGCCCTGGAACAGGTTGCCCAGAGAGGCAGTGGAATCTCCATCCCTGGAGATTTTTAAGACCCAGCTAGACAAAGCCTTGCCTGGGATGATCTAGTTTGAGCAGGTGGTTGGGTTAGATGAACTCTTGAGTTCCTTCCAACCTTAATTTTCTATGTTTCTATGATTCTATGTGGGAATGTGTCTGTAGAATGAGATACTGCAATCCTCTGAATAAAAATGGAATACTAGCATTCCTAAAATGCTATTCCTGGTCAGTTTGCTCCAGTGAGTAACACCCCTGTGGCCCATGTAAAGCCTGTGCAGCCATTAACTGCTAGGACCCATTCCTGGGCAGCTTGCTCAGGGATTAATACTCCCATGGTGTTAATTCCACTTAAGAAAAAGAGAAAAGAAAGAGAGAATAGGAGTCTCAAATGCAAAAACAGTTTTCTTTCTCTCTATCTGGTCCAGCAAAAAGGAGAAAGAGACCCTTCCATAGGAAGCAGGTTTTCTGACTCCCAATGTAGCTGTGCATTTCTCAACAGCCCCAGGAGAAAAAGAGGAAGAGAACCTTACTGAGTGGTTCTTATATACCTGGTGTGACATCATCCAAGCCTTGTCCAATCAGGGTGGGCCATATTTTAGTTTTTCTCCCCACCAATCTGCCTGAAGCATACTCTGCTTCCTTTGGCCAATGGGGCTGGAGGGTTTTATATCTTTTTCCCAGATATAGGCCCCACTTGTCATGTGCAGAACACAAGCCAGAGCAACAGGGGCCATCTTGCCCATATCAGAATACACACACAAAAAGCACACAATATACAAACCAGCATGCATGGGTGTGTTACATATAAATCAGAGATTAACAACCTTGTTGGGCTATGAGCTGATGGTTTTAAGATGTATGGCAGTTTCACAAGGTTAGAAGTAGAGAGTGGTAGTTAGAAGGTTTTTCGCAAGGTTAGAAGTGTTAGCCTGGGTGGCTAGAGCAAATTCCAGCTGGGATAAAATATACATAAATTCCCCTTGTGTTTTTAACGATACGGTATGTTTCACTATTTGTCCTTTAGTGTTAGTTTTCTTAGCTGCTGTCACACAAGTGGCTGCATTTCAGCATTGGATGGAATAATCCTCTGATCATATATTTTGTTCCTCAATTTGTGAAACTTGTTAAGTACCTTGATCTTCTTTGTTGTTTGCTTTATAGAATACCAGTTACTATTATTCATAATTACCTTGTTTGACAGTCAGCCCTGTTGGTATCCTGAATTCATTACACTACTGTTAGCTTGCTATTTTATGGTATCAGGTTTGAGTATATAAATGTTTTAATCTTTCTGGTTATGCTTTCCTGATGGGCATCAACTAGGGTGGCCATCATAGAGGACAGTCTGGTTGTCTTCTGTCCTCTATTAATACCAAAGCTGACACCTTTATGTCCTCTATTTTTCTTGAAGAGGAAAATAGAGGACATAAAGGCATCGGGTTTCATATCAATAGAGGACAGAGTAGCAGAAAACTGGAATGTCCTCTATGATGGTCACCCTAGCACCAACCAAGTACACTGCTCAGAGTAGTAACAGTTGTAGAAAAGGTGGCAGGAAATGCCAGTCTTGGGAGCAGAAGCTGAAGAGCTCTGGAAAGTGGAACATGACCTACTTTTGCTAAAATTACTGAGAATCTTTCTAGTAACTTTAATGAGTTTTGACAAACCACTGTTTCAAGTGTTCCTAGGATTGGCACAGCTGATGCTGATGCCTGCCTGGCATGACAGCAGCTCCTGCCTGGGTCCACAGCTGAGCACTGGGGCTCCTGGCAAACTTCAGCTTCGGAGGGAGGGGAAGGGAAGAGAAGAGACAGAGAGAAACAGATACCTGGCACAACAGCAGTTCCTACCTGGGACCACAGCTGACATCACTGGTAGGTTCTGGGTTCGGGTTCCAGGTGGGAAATTTCACTGCACTGAGAGGGCGGCAGGTCAGCTATGGGCGCTGCTGGCAGGTTCTTCATCTGGGCTCCTGAACCTGCCAATGGCTTCCACAGCTGATACTGCAGCCTACCCTCTGCAGCAGAAGCCCTGCCCAGATCCACAGCTGATGCCCAATGCTGTTGGACAGAAGCAATCCCGCTCACGCACCCAGCTTCATCTGGTGGCCAGAGTCACTGGCTGCCTGTGAGCTAGATCCAATGAGTTAGGAGCCATCCACTTGTGGGTTGGATTGAATCTGTTGGTGGGCTGGATCTGGCCCACAGGCCATATTTTGCCCACTCCTGATCTAATGTAACTCTAAAGCAGTGGTTCACAACATTTTCAGTCTTGAGGCACTCCTCCATAACTTTTGTGAATTGAGCAGCACCCCATTTAAAAAACTAATATATGTATTAAAGGGCTTATCTCCTTGCAGAGGGGGCAGGCAATGGGGGATAGTGGAGCAGCCAGGCACCCTGGGTGAGAATCACTGCTCTAAAGAATCTATTCTCCCTTTGACTGTATGTGAATAGCTCCTGTTAGATAAAGAGGTCCCTAAATGTAGAAAGAATTACAGGGGAATCACCTTGGGAAATCTAAAAGCATCTGTCAGCGAACCAAAGAACTTCAGGGCCAGAATAAAATAACTGCAAACTTGCAAATGGCAAGAAAATTAGATGATGCTCCCATAATTGAATAGGAAAGACAAAATCCACCTCAGAAGAATGGAAAAAAAAAGAGCACCATAAAATTGCCTAGGAAAGATCCAAATAACTGTGGAATTATACCACTGACAATCCCTGAGAAACTCTTCTCTACAGTTATTCTGATCAGAATGTGTAGTTTTCTCAAAAGCAAATTTTGAGAACAAGCTGGTTTTGTCCCATCTGGTCTTAAGTTGATTATATCTTCACACTATGGAATACTGTTAGATAAAGCAAAAAAGGCAGCCACCACTCATCTTAAATTTCATTGACTTTTAAAAAACTTTTGACAGCACAGATAGAGTATATCTTTGGCAGATACTGTAAATCTACAGTTTTCCTTGTAAAATTATCCAGATCTTCCAGAGCCTTTATCAAGATGTCAAATGTACTATGATCTCCAGCCAGGGTTTAACCTACTAGTTTGATGTTACCAGTGCAGTTAGACAAGGGTGTGTTCTTTCTTCTTTGTTGTTTGCTTTTTGCATTGATTTTACTATCTGACAGAACTCTGGTATGGAAATCAGAACCGCACCGGTAGACAGAGAGATTAGAAGTTTGGATTTTGTTGCTGATATCTGAATACATCAATAAACATAATGCAGCAAAATAAAAAAGAAAAGAAAAGCCCAGTTGGTACTGATAAATAATAGGTCTTATAATAAACAAGCTACAGATGTACTGTATTTACTCAAATATAAGACGGGGTTTCACCCCTCCACTTAGCATACGGAAGAAAGCTTCTCATCTTACATTTGCTTACAAGTATGTTGTTGGTATTTATGCATGTGGGGTTTTTTCGTTTTGCTTTGTTTTTTGGTTATTACACTCCAACTAGTCCAGTGCAGTATTCTGCATATAGTTTATTCTTCTCCTTAGATTTGCTTATTTGTTTTAATTTCACACTTGCTAAATGTATAATTATATAGCCCTTATTTTCAAAAGTGAATCAATTTTTACATTCCTTTGTAAGGCACTTTAAAGAACCTTGTTTTTTTTCAAAAGTTTGGTCTTTCGAAAGCATCTCAAATTGGCCATCCAAAGACACCAGCCACCTTTATATATTCAGTGAATAACTATAAATTATGGTGGATTCATGGCAACAATAGTGCTGGTGAAGCCCTAAAGGAAAGCATAGTTTCTATCCTATTAGATCTTACATTTTTAATTAACCAGATAATGCTGTACACACACATGCACATATTGATGATTACTCTCCCAGTACTGTTTGTATTCATAGTTTCATAGATTCATAGTTTCTAGGGTCACAAGGGACCTGAGCAGATCATCTAGTCCGACCCCCTGCCATGGCAGGAAAGAATACTGGGGTCAAATGACCCCAGCAAGGTGTTCATCCAACCGCCTCTTAAACACCCCCAGGGTAGGAGCCTGCACCACTTCTCTTGGAAGTTGGTTCCAGACCCTAGCCGCCCTGACTGTGAAGCAGCGCCTTCTGATATCTAACCTAAACCTACCCTCTACCCTCTGCCAGCTTGTGACCGTTATTCCTGGTCACTCCTGGCGGTGCTCGGGGGAACAGTGACTCCCCCAGTGCGTGCTGATCCCCCCTGACTAGTTTATAACAAAATGTAAAATATATAAATACAGTCTACCTAGACCACTTGTTTTGTACATTCATTTGTTCAATTTATAAAGTGGACTTACTTACTTTATAATATATAAAGGGAGGATTTGATGATGATCTGATTTGTAGAGTGATGCAGATGGATTGAATGTTCTTCTGCCCATGGCTTTAGTAGGTATGCCAGGAAACACATGTGTTAAAAGTGATTTGAATGAAAGTATTGCTTGGCAAAGGAACTATGTTCCAAAAATGGTTCAAGTTCCAAGAATAAAAGGAGTTATGGAAAAATCACATAGATAAAAGCAAAGGACATGGAGGGGGATAAGTTAAAAAGCACAGCCTGTGCCTGGGGAAATAAGGAGAATGTGAGCACTGATATGAAAGTAATGTTTTGAGTAAGCTAGGCGATGCCAATTATGAAAAGGGTGGCCAGATCATCAGCTGTGTATGCCCTGTAGCTCTAGCAGCTGGCTCAAAATTGGTGTGTGTAAAATAGCATGGACCTGTGATGAACAAATGCATGAAAAATTCTCCCCAGAAACTTCAGAGCATTTCATAAGAATTTTCAATGCCTGGAGTGTTCCAACAAGCTCCAGATAGGACATTGCTATCTCAGTCTTACACATCTATTCTTTTCTGCTCCTTCTTGATACAAGGAGCTTTGTATCACAGCACAGATTACTTTACTTGTTGGCAGTTCTGTAGACTATCACTTCAGAGTTGCCAAATCTGTTTAGTTTTTAGCCTTTCTTCTTCAGTATTTTCCTTTGCTAGAGAGTCTTTGTTGATGATATAACTAATTAATACAAGAGACCACCTACATTGCCTCTATGCCTTCCAGTGCTAGCAGCATTCCAAAAACTTGATTTATGAATTTATCAACACTGAATAATAGCACATTGTCTCTGAATGAACACCCCAGTTTCTCTGGAACAAAGCACCTACATTCCACATGCAGTTCTGTTTGGAAAAGACACTCCCCAGAAGAAAGTACACGATGCGTGTAGGGAGTGTGGTGAGTATGGTATTTTTGTTATTCTGTGTTGCTATACATATGCCCTGATCCTCAGTAAAGGTTTGCATAGCTCCAATTACTTCAGTAGAGCTACTTCACTTCAAAGGGGATCAGATTTTGTAGAACTTTTGCTTTTATTAAAAAAAAAGGTTTGCCAACACTCGGGTTCTTGGCAGCAATCAAAACTCCAGTATTTGTAAAAAAATTTCAGAAAAATGGGGAAATGTTCCAAGCGTCACCATTTTCCAAAGTATTCCTTTTGTGATCTGTATAGTCAATACTGAAATCTGGAGAGGGAGAAGTGATGTCAAATACCTGGGGGCCAATGTGTAAAGCTTATTCTGGAAAAACTCTCAGTTCTATGTATAGTTCAGAAACCTATTTATATCTTTCCAAGAATGCTTGTTGAACTGGGATCCAGGGCCAAAACAGCAAAATACAAGGTTGGAATTGGCCTGTAACAGTCTGGAATTGGCCTCTGACAATTTGGGGCAGCAGACTAGTCATGTTTGCTTGATGAATTGGGTGTCTATTGCTTTAACTATGTATGTAAAAACACTGTAATAAGGAGACTTGAGGAAGACTTGCAGATGTATTGGCTTCTGCTGCTAACTTCATTTTTGTTTCTGCCACTGAACAATCAAACTCTAAAATGTTCTTGGATCTGTTGAATTTGCTTGTTTGATCAATTATCAAATCAGACATAATCAGTGCTGTGCAAAGGGGTGACAAATAAAATGAAGATAAAAAAAAATCTGCTTGGTGAAAGGAATGTGTATATAAAACCACCTAATAGTATGACTGTAGTACCTGGAGGCGTCCAACAGTTGGGACCCTGTGGTATAAATACAATGGGTAGAATTCCATTTCCCTTTGGGTGCTTAAATGGCAGTCTTCTGGCCAGCACTTTGGGTGTGTATGTACATAGACTGAGCATATGCAGTAGATAACATATTGGGTAGGCAAATATGCATGTACCTGAGGCCCCTTCTACACGTTAGACTTAAGGCATGATTAACCAGGTAATCATACCTTAAATTGTGACTCAGCTACACGCTCAATCAATTAGTGGAGTGATAAAGCAAGCAATAAGCTACAAAGCTGTTCCGCAAAAAATGTGTAATAACTACGTAGCTTGTTCTGATCATGCCATTAACTGAATGTGTGGCTAAGTGCTTCCTTGTGGCTGGGAGCCCTACAACTGAGAGTTGCTCAGCCATAAGGGAGCACCACTGTCTGCAAGCTCCATGGCTAACCAGGCTCGGAGTGGTGGCAGAATTGTCAGTGTGGGGCTTGCAGTAGGACGAAGATTGTTCCCTCCTGAAAACCTCCTTGGCTGCAGGGCTTGCAGTGTGGGCAGTGTTTTTGACTGTGGGGCTCACAGGGGCACCAGCAGAAAGAATGCTCTCCTTTGCTTCCCCTGCTGTGAGCCCCACAGCCCATGTCACTGTGCTCTCCCCTTTGCGAGTCCTACTGCCTCTGCTGCAAGTCTCATAGTCGACAATGCTTTCAGTGGGGGCAGCATTCCTGGTGCTGCCCCTTGCCGTGAGCCACACAGCCCACGTTGGCAGTGGGGCTTGCCCTGGGGGGCAGTGCAGGGAACACTGCACCTGCTGTGAACCCCACTGAGCCCCATCAACTATAGGGCTTGCAGCCGCAGGAGCTGGTGCATGGGACACCTGAGATTGAGCCTGCACAGGTAATAAGGAGTGATAGGATCTAATGCAAGATCCCACAATTGTGCCTCTTGCTGTGCATGTGTGGCATGCCAGGAGGCGTGACTATGTGGATTGCACATTAGATCCCAATGCACCTTTACCTGCATGCATCCAAGTTTCTCTTGAAGGCGTTCAATGTAGGTGCTTGAACAACCTCCGATGGCAGGCTATTCCAGACCTTTGGGACTCAGACAGTAAAGAAATTCTTCCTTATGTCCAGCCTGAAACAGTCTTGCAGGAGTTTATAAATGTTCAACCTTGTCATCCCTTGGGGTGCTTTGGTGAACAATCATTCCCCCAGATCCCGGTGAACAGCCCTGATAAACTTGGCCATCAGATCGCCCCTGAGCCTGTGCTTTTCCAGGCTAAAGAGCCCCATAGCTTTCAACCTGTCATTGTAAGGTCTGTTTTTCTGACCTCTGATCATGTGCGTGGCTCTTCTCTGGACTCTCTCAAGCTTCTCCACATCCTTTTTGAATTGTGGGGAAAAACTGGACGCAGTATTCCAGCTGCGGCCTCACCAAGGCTAAGTACAATGGGAGAAAGATGTCCCAGGATTTGCTTGAGAAGCATCTATGGATGCAAGCCAGCGTTTTGCTTGCTTTACTAGCCACGGCATCACATTGAAGGCTCATGTTCATCTTGTGGTCAATCGTGACCCCCAAGTCTCTTTCATCCGTAGTGCTTGCCATTCAGGGATGATTTATACCATGGCCTATAGATGGGTCTTGAGGCGACTTACAAGTCCAATCCTTGAGCCACAGATGCATCTACAAAAGTTGCAAGTCTTTCTGCAGGAGAGAGTAGGCCATAGGCTAGGATTTATCTTTTTCCTTCCTCCATTCTCTCTTCTCTGCTTTGAGGGCAAGGTGCTTTACCTCAAAATGGGCCACTTGCTTGAGGTTGCAGTGCCATTGGTGTCAGTCAGCAGTCAGCTCCTTCTAGGTCTTGATGTCTGCATCTTTTTTTTTTGAGGTATGCCTTCAGTGTGTCTTTGTAGCATTTCCTCTAGTGACCACAAGATCTCATGTTGTTACTAAGCTGGGAGAAGAGCACTTATGTTGGGAGCCAAAAGTCAGGCATCTACACACAATGTCTGGTCCAGCTAAATTGATGCTTGAGGATCACCAACTCAATACTGGTAACACTGGCTTCAGCCATGATGCTGGTGTTTGTGTGGTGATCTTCCTATTTTATGTGGAGGATTTTCTGGAGGCATGGTTGATGATACTGCTCCAGGCTCTTGAGATATCAATGGTACATGATCAATATTTCACATCTGTAGAGGACAGCATGGATCATGACTGCATTGTAGACCTGAATCTTGGTGTCTTTCTGGAGTTTGCCATGAATAAAGACACACTAAAGTAATTTCCCAAAGGAGGTACTTGCACACCGGGTCCTGTGCTGAATCTCCTCATCTATGTTCACTCTGAGAGAGGTGGTTGCTGAGGTAGGGGAAATGCTTGACTATCTAAAGGTCTTTTCCTTAATGGTAAGTTGGGGAGGGTAATCTAATTCATGGCCAAGGGCAAGCAGATTGAGCACTTTAGTCTTTTTGAAGTTGAGAGAGAAGCCCAAAGTTCGATAGGCTTCTCCAAAAAGATCCAGTGTGGCCTTGAGGTGTTCTTTAGTGTGCACAAGGATGGCATAGTTGTTAGTATATTGAAGGTCAGGGGTGGTGTTTTTGAGTACTTTGGTCTCCAGAAAAACACTGTAAGCTAGATTGGTTGGGTTCTCCACCCCATGAAAACTTTTGTATATAATAAAAATATTTGAAGGCAAAGGTCTTTGAGTAGATGTGATATCTATTATTAGACCAACTGAGTAGTTGGAAAAAAATTCTTGGCAAGCTTTCAGGTGCAGTCACCCTTCTTCAGGCATAGAGAGTCTCTGCGGTTGAGACTCAGAGACTCCCCATACCTGAAGAAGGGTGACTGCACTGAAAAGCTTGCCAAGAACTTTTTTCCAACACCCAGTTGGTCTAGTAAAAGATATCACATGTACTCAAAGAACCTTGCCTGCCTATGTCCTTAGACCAACATGGCTACAACCAAAAACCCATAAAAAATATTTTGCTTTCAATGAACATTTCCAGAAGATCTGTTTCAAAGCACACAAAGTTGATGAGAATCTTTCCAGTTACTTTAATGGGCATGCATTATGACCAAAGAGGTTTCTGTCAAAGAGCTTACTCTAATTGGAGATGTAGAAATAATTCTTTTATGGTTTGCCAGCCATTCTTAAATTGCATAAAGTTAGTTTCAAATTGAATATGCCTATTGCCTCTTGACTATTTTATTGACAAATTGATTATTCTTGCCCTCTGGTTCTATAGACCTATGTGGTTCTTTGTCCATCCCTCAATTTATTCCTGATTCTTCCTGGGAAGTCTTACCTGAAACAAAAATTATCAGAATTTTCAATGAACCAAAAAATAGAAAAAAAAAGTCTGGAAAAAAAAATCCTGGGGTCAAATGAAATATATTTTTTCAATTTTAAACATTTTTCAACTGTGGAAAATTAAAAAGCAAAAGCTATTTCAAATGAAAAGTGGAGACCTATAATTCAAAATATCTAGCTACTTTTTAGGAATTTTTGTCTCCTTTTTGTTCCTTCTTCAAGACAGTACTGCAAAACAGACACAAATTTGCCAAATGTTGAATATATTTTACACTGAAAAGGTTTTGGCTCATAGGTATTATCCCACTGTAGTCTTAATTTACTCCAAAACATGCCATCTCTGTGCCTGGGATTGTTTTCTCACCATTTGTACACTTATCTCTCTTCTTCTTATCGCTCTATCAGAGTATCAGTTAGTGACTCACTCCTCATTCCTTTTGTGGTTTTTGCCTTGTCTGGTATATTTCCCTTCTTTACGGGTTAGTGTATTCTTTTCGTTTAATTCTTACTCCACATATTTATCCTCTTAGTCTATCCTTATTCTAACCACGGTTCTCACTTTCTCTCAAATACAGTTGTGTAGCTCTTAGTCCCCCAAGTAGCAGCAAACTTTTTCTCTTCTGTATCTTCTTTGCTTGAAACCATTTTGCACCATCAGAAAGGCCTGAGAGATCCCAGAAACAGGTTGTCACTTTACCTCTGGGATATGTCCTGCCTCTTGACAATGGGGATTTGTATGTTACTGTTATCACAATGTTAGAACTGAGGGATGCCCCAGGGTTTTATTGGAATATTTTTTGAGAGATGAAAAGTAACTTTCAATTTAAAGTTTGTGCCTGTCCATACTTTGATTCATCCTAAGCAATGTTAATCCCCAAATATTTTTGCCTTATTGTCTAGCATCATTTTAGTTCCATTATTGGCTTCTTATAGCTGGAATCTACTGTGTTTTAAACAAATTAATATTTCCAGATTTTCTGTATAAATGCAATAATATATCTTTAGGTTGCTATTTGCACCAGCAATCTGCCTAGGGGCAGGTTGGGCTAGGGTCAGGGGAAGTGGACAGCACAAAGGTGACCACCAGGTGTCCAGCACCTGGCAGTCCTCCTCCATGGCCTGCACTGCCGAGGCCACAACTGCACCCTTCTCCCACAGGGCCTCCATTCACTCATGCTCCAATGCCAGGAGCTGTGCCCTGACCTCCTGGTCTGTCCAGTCCCATGTGTCCTGCCAGACAACATCCTCTGCCTGTCCTGCCAGGCAATGTCCTCTCCCATCATGTCCATGCATCTGTCACCAGCTGGTCCAGGAGGAGGGTCTGATCCTGGAACCTCCTCTTGTGGAGCTGGTGTATTCCCAAGGTCCTGGCTGTGGGTGACAGCAACTGTGGCCTCTCCCTTGTGTGCAGCTGCATGGCCTTCAGAGCCATGAGAAAGAAGCTGTTTGTGAGAGTTCATGATATATCTGAGATAAGATGCTCTGTACCAGGAGCTGTGCAGTGTCTGGCCTCAGATAGGGGATTGGGTTTGAATGGGTGCCCAAGGCTCATGGGCAATGGGTGCCCAAGGTAAGTCAGCTGGGCAAACTAGGGCCCTGGTGGTCACAGGCTAAGCCCCCCCATCCCCACTCACTCCCCAGGGGCCAGTGGCTGCTGGGTGCTGGCATCGGATCTGTATCATCCTGGCTAGAAGTAGGCAGCATTGTCCTGCAGGGGTCTGTGCTCAGTCCAGTACTTTTCAACATCTTTATTAATGATTTGGATGTGGGGGTGAAGAGCTCACTGGCCAAGTCTGTGGATGACACCAAGTTATGGGGAAGCATGGTCACGCTTGAAGATAGGCTACAGATACAGGTGGACCTAGACAGGCTAGCAAGTTGGGCGGATTGGAATCTGATGAATTTCAGCATCAAGAAATGTAAAGTGCTCCACCTCGGGACAAGCAACCCCCAACACACCTACAGGCTTGGTGGCACCAAACTGACTAGCACCACAAATGAAAGGGACCCAGAGGTAATAATAGACCACAGTATGAAGATGAGCCAGCAGTGTGATATTGTAGCCAGTAGGCTAAACAATACTCTAGCATGCATGAATCAATGCATCTCCAGCAAACTAAGGAAGTGATTCTTCTGCTGTACTCAGTGGTGAGACCACAGCTGGAGTACTGTGTCCAGTTCTGGGCACCACACTTTAACAAGGACGTGGACAAACTTGAGAGAGTCTAAAGAAGATCCACCCATATGATCAGAGTCTTACACAGCAAGCCATACGAGAAAAGGCTGAGGGATATGGGACTCTTCACCCTTAGGAAAAGAAGGCTGAGAGGGGACCTGGTAGAAGCTTGCCACTACACTAGGAGAGTACATCAAGGGCTTGGTGAGCAACTGTTTACCACGGCACCCGAGGGGAAATCTAGGAGTAATGGCCACAAACTCCTGGAAGAACGATTTAGGCTCATCATTAGGAAGAACTTCTTCACAACCAGGGAGGGTGTCCAGACGGTGGAATAAGCTCCCTCTAGCGGTGATGCAATCACCTACCCTGGAAATCTTCAAGAAGAAACTACACAATCACTTGCTGGGGTCACCTGACCCCCAGTTACCTTTCCTGCTTGGTGCAGGGGGCTGGACTTGATCATCTTCAAAGGTCCCTTCCAGCCTTACAATCTATGAATCAGGCAGCCTGCCTCTCCCACTTTGCTCCCAGGCCAGGCCAGGCCTGTGGCAACACCCACTGCTATGGCTCCAGTCCCCACTGCCCCTTTTCTCCTGCAGGTCTGCTGGTCTCCTGTGCTGCCACCAAGCCCACAGCACCCACGCTCAGGGGTGCAGGCCTCTCAGATGACTGGGTTGCAGGGCTGCCTGGATCCCCACCCTCCTCAGTGGGGGCCTCTTCAGGCATTGGCAATGCATAGGTGGTGCACGCACGTGCACACGAACCCCCTGAGCATGGAAGTGCACCCCCTACAAAAAGGCATTGCCAACAGTGTCGGCGATGGCTGCAGGTGGTTGCTGCTCACCACCCTGCTTGCTGCTGACACTGCCAGTGGCATCTGCAGGCAGTCAGTGATCACCGCTGGCTGCCACCACCGCTGCTGGCGGTGTCTGCATGTAGTCACCGACCCCTGGTTGGCGCTCACCACCCCTTCCCCCTGCTGCTGACACTGCCAACAGTGTCTGTGGCAGCTCCCTGCTTACTGCTGCTGCACTCCCACCACTGCCACGTTCCCGCCACTGCCAGCACCACCATGCCCAGGGCACACTGCCAAGGTCATGTGTCGTTCATGTCTCCCAGAAGATGTCCTGGAGCCAGCCCATCCCCATGCCAGTGCTGCATCCTGAGCATGCCTCTGCTGCGCATATCCAGGGTGATGTGAGTAGCTGTTTGCATCGACTGAGGGCTGTCCAAGCCAGTACACCCTGCTGCTGCTGTTTGCCATGGTAAACCTGTGCACCTGGCATGGACCTCCTGTGCACCTGAGTTTTGATGGTGCGGGGGGCAAGCCCAGGCTCCCCTGCAACCTCTGCCACCACCTGGAGGGCTACCTGTGGCTGTGCTAAACATCCCTGCCCCCCACAGATGAGGAGGACATTGTTACTGGCATCAATGCATTCCTTGGCATGTGAAGCCCATGCCCACCTAACTGTGGGGACACAGGCTGTTCAATAAAGTCTCCTGCCTCCCTCTATGCTGTGGGGGAGGGAAAGCTGAGGGCCAGAGGAGTGTGGCTGGTCCAGACGGGGAGGAGAGAAGGGGCCTGGGGCCAGGGGCCAGAATGGGGAGGGCCCCTCCCCTCAGTGTGGGGCTTACCATATGGGTGGTGCTGGCATGCCTGGCAGCTCTGGTAGGTCCCAGCTGGCAAAGATAGTGTGCTGCTTCTGGCAGACTTGTCAGGTGATAGAGCTCTGTATGCGGAGTGATGGAGCGCTGTATGCAGGTGTCTGGCCAGGCCCACCCCCAGGGAGGAGCTGGCACTGCTGCAGCCGGTGGGGACATGACTGGCTGGAGCTGAGGCTGCAGAGCTGATGGGACAGGCACTGACTGAGGCTCCCTGAGCTTCTGGTGAAGGCTTGGGGGCGGGGAGCTCAGTGGAATGGTCTGCTGAAACCCGGCAACACATCACCATGGGTGCCAGGCTGCAGTGGAGTCTCAGGCAGGCCACCTTAGCTACTGTACACAGCATGGCTACAGCCTATGTCCTGGAGCACAAGGATGGTGTCCAGCTATTGCATAAAGGGCATGGACTTGCAAGTACTCCCCGACTGACGGTTGTGGTTGGTGATGGTGACCCACTGTGCCCACAAGGCCTTGTGGCACTGCTGTGCTGACTTGTTCTATCCATGTTCCTGCATCTGGCCTGACAGCCCCTCATAGATGTAGGCATTAGAGTGGCTGCCCCACATGAACTGCTGCTGCACCTCTGTCTCTCATCACAGTGCCACAGTCACCAGTCTCCTGCTGTGACCAACTGGGGCCCCGGGTGGTGTCATATGGCATCAGCAATGATGCCATCAGGGCTCCTGTGCTGGCTTTTTGGACTTCTATGTGGCTGTCCCTATGCTGCTCAGCCTGAGCAGCTGCCTGCAGGTAGAAGGCAGTGACTAGGACACGGGACTAGGAGCCATGTGGCAAGGTGATGCCCTGCAGAACCTGCAGGGCCCAGGCAGATTGCTGAGGGTTGGCTGGGGGCAGCTAATGATGGCCCAGGTGGCCAGGAGCCAGCTACAGCTGAGCTTGAGTGCTAACAGGCCTGGCAGGAGCCTGTAGTAGCCTGCAGGGCTGGATGGCATGTGTCTATGAGCCACGTGGCACTGCAGTGCCAGGCAGTGACACTGTGGTGCAGACAAGCTGGTACAGGTAGCCCACAGCCTGTGCAGGAGCAGCAGAAGCCAAGAGCCCCCCAGGCTCCCTGCCGTTGTGCTCCAGGGCTTAAACTACCTGCAGGCTTTTAAAGGGCCTGCATCTGGGGCTGCCATAGAGGCAACACAGTCCTGGGGCAGGAAAGGCTCCCAGCCCTTGGACCCTGGGGCAGGACTGACTGGGAGCAAGTGTGCTCCCAGTTGGTATTTGCATGTGTATTACTGTGTTGTAAGTACTCATGAGTAAATTTGCTTCTTGCAGTTGCAGGCAGCAAATTTACTCTTGAGTGGCTAAGTTTACTGCTCAGTAAGTGTGTGCATGTGTAGATGCACATGCTTACTGAACAGTAAACTATGCTAGTGCACAGTAAAGCATCTCGTGTAGACACACCTTCTGTTGCTGAGTTCATGACATTACTGTCATTGCCTAATAAAGGTACATTGCCAATCATTACTTTCCTTTTTGCTTTAAGAAAGATCAGTGTCAAAGGGCAGATGGGTGAGTTTAAACCTCCCTCATCAAGTTTCAGGGAGCTAAGGAAAAAAATAAGCTGTCAGGTCTGCACATAAATAGCATGGTACAGAGCAATCACTGACTTCAGTGAGCGTGCCAATTACAAATGTTTTCTCTGATTAAAAGGAAAGTACACTGTAGTACTTGGACTTGGGATTTCTAATAGGCTGAAACTCCTGGCTGACCCAACTAACGAAGCCAAGACATATTTCCAAGACAAATAAAGAAGCAAGAGCTTTCCTCATGCCCCTAGCTACCCAGTCACAACTTGGGATGAAAGGCAGTTACCTTCCTCCATGTCAATCTCTTCTCTTGTGTCTGCCAAGAAACCACTTAAAGAAAAGCTTATTGTATTCTAAAAATATTCTGTTAGATCAGGATTGTCAATGGGCAGATTCAGGATTTTCTAAAGAAGGGTGCAGAAGCAGTGATCAGCCCCACAGGGATGGCATTATTCCCTATCCAAGCTTTCCCTGCTACTGGAACAGGCAGACCACATTGCAGGAGCAGCAGCAAGTGACTTAAAAAAAAAGTCCCCAAATAAGGTAAAAGTATTCCCCCTCCTCTCCCCTCCATAGGCACTGACTTTGGTTTTTGCCTGTGGGTGCTCACAGAAGTAAAAAAAAAGAAAAACCCAAAGCACAGCACTTCAGTTTTAACTCAGCATGTTTCCGTGCCAACTCCCATGCATGCTCTGAAGATGCAGCACCTTGTTTCAACCTGGCTCTGCAGCATCTGTAAAGATGAGGTGCTTTAGTTGGACTATTTTGAAGCTTTTATCTAATAGCTGGTTGAATCCGATTTAGCTAAAAGCACAAAAAAGCCCTGCTGGAGTGCCTGATCTTTACAGATGCTGCTGAGCTGGGTTGAAGTAATACACTGCTTCTTCCAGTAAACCACATTTTGTTGTTTTTTAACTTCTGCAAGTATGTCTCTGTGGGTGCTGAGCACTCGCTAATTTTTTTTGTTGTGTGCTTGAGCCCCAGAACACCCACAGAGTTGGCACCTATGTTGGCCTCCTCTCTGTGCTCAGTGGCACAACTCCCTTCTCATTCCCACCCACACTTCTGCTGCTATCTCCACTGTCTTTGGCTGCTCCAGGGACAGAGGGAGCTCCAGAGCCACACCTGCCCCAGTCCAACTGGGACTGCAGAGAGAGGCTGCACAGGGAGCTGGTCTCAGCTTGGACAACAGCAGCAGCAGTGGCAGACAGTTTTGTCTTCCTTGAGCTTGCTCCTAGGCTAGTGGGGAACACCCTTGAGGATCTGGCAGAGAGAATCTGCCCATTTCTGCTACTGCTGTTGCTGTCCCTGGCTGATCCTGGCTTCTCATGCAGCCTAACAGTGGGGCAGGAGTGGCTCAGGAGTGCCCTGGGGAGACAGCAGGGATAGTGACAGGGGCAGATGGTGGAAGAAGGGAATGGGAGGGTATGGGACATGCCACTGAACATGGAGGGAAAGGAAGGGGAAGAATTCTTACCTAAATCAAAAACTTATTAAGTCCCTGGCTGCTGTTCCCAAAGAGTGGTCTAAAAAGGGGATATGGCCATAGTACTACACCCCCTTTAGATCTACCTCTGGCGCTGTATGACTGCTAGCCTATGGGCTGCATGCAGCCAGCAAAGGTTTGATTTGCAGCCCACAGGCTCTCACTCAATCTTCACACACCCCTCATTGCTCTGGCTCCTGCAGTCTCTGGGCTTCCTCCCTTTCCTCCAGCTTCCACCACCTGCCCACCCCAGGAGGCAGGGCAGTTTGGTGTGATGCAGTCCACAGTGCAGCAGGGGAGCACACAGTGCAGGTGTGTGGCCCACCCAGTGTAGCCTGAGGGGCCTCCAGCCCCTCACTGCTTAGAAGTCTGACAACCTTATGTTAATTACTCTCATTCTAAGCCGCTTTTCTCTAAGGTTTCAACTCCAACCTGTCTTTTCTATTGATGTACTTCCACACATATACATTAAGAACCAAATTCAGAGTTGAAGAATACAATGATGTGAGTGCCATGCTTAATAAATAGGTTTTAAGGCAATAGTCTAAGTAATTGCCTAGAAAAGTTACAAGGAAAGCGACTATAAGGTGGATTGGGGAAACTGTAAGCTGTCCTATTCAGCTTCATTTTTATTAGACTAGGGGTATTAAACATATGGCCCATGGGCCAGATACAGCCTGTGGAGGCAGTTTATTTGGTCCACAGGTCTTTTGCCTGCACCTGCCAGCAGCTAAGGAGTTAATGTTACCATTGCTAAAGTCCCGTAACTGTGGCTGCCAGTGCTGCAGTGTTAGTATGGCCAGGACACAGGGAGTTAAATGCTGCTGCCTAATTTAGTGATTTTGGCCACTTCTGGTGCCTAAAATCTGCAGTGTTCATGCCTTAGGAGCTGGCCATTCTGGGTAGAGACAAATGCAGCTCCCAGCTGAACTTGGAACAATTTTTGCAATGCATTCTGGGTTACAACATTACTTCAGACCAAAAAGAAGTTCACTGTTGGTTCTGGAGGGTGGGGAATCTAGCTGCCTCCTAGGACCCTGCAGCCAGCTTCCCACACTAATGGCCTGGCTGTCTCCCAGTGCTCACGGCAGAGGGAACTCTTTGGTGCTCCCCAGCTGGTGCTGAAGGGTGGGGTGGGTGAATTGAAGCTCCCTCACAGCAAGGGGGAGTGGGTTGCAATACATCCACCCCACCGTCCGGGTGCGGGGGGCGGGGAATGACTGAAACCTCTCCTGATTGAACTCCCTTTGCTCCCTTTCCTCCCTTCCATTTTGAAAACAGCAGCAGGCTGGGAGCTTTGCAGACACAAGTTACAAAAGACGTTACATTTTGAAATATCTTTATCTGATATCTCATGTTGGGGTCAGGTTTTCACCCAACTGGCCATTTTTAAGCTGTTTACAGCCACACACTTGTGTTTGATCACAGCTATAAACTGCTTTCTGTGCTCAGATCAGGCAAATATTGTCACTTCTGTCTGCACCCTCTGACACTGATGCTTTGGCAGCCACAGAGAGAAGCTCCATAGGCTGGATATAGTGGTGGGTCCTCCAGCTCATGAGAAGCTCTTTAATCCAGATCTGGCCTGCCAACTCATTTGAGTTCACACATTTGACCTTCTCTTTACTCTCTTAGCTTTCATTATATTTACTGATAAACCTGCTTCCTCATGACTGAAGTCAAATGGGAATTTTGCCACTGGTTTCAAGGAGAGCAGGTTCCAAGGTTTTGGCTCCCACGCATCTAGCCATGTATAAATGTTTACAGATGTGTAATTTCACTGCCTTACACTTCCTCTCTGAATTTGGCCTGAAGTCTGCATTATCGTTTTGTATTACTGATCATGTTCTCTTTGAGCACATAAAAGCCAACTGTACTTACAAATAAAATGCATGCCATTTTTTTAGATGTTGACCAAATAATATACTGCAATTCACATTTTTCTAGGGGACATTTACCAGAACTAACCTTTTTCTGGTCTACTTCTCAAAAGTGAGCTGTAAGAATAAAGGGCATACATCCCCCTCAATATTTTCTTTCCAAAGTGCATATAAAACTACCAGAGTATTTTAACATTCTACTTTTGCCATTAGCCAATATTAAAAAAATATATCTTGGCCATGACAGACCCAACAGAAAAAAGGTCAGTTTACACTAAAAAAGTTGGAAAGCAACATTTTGGAAACTGGTCTTTGTAACATGAACACATCAAACACGTTTCGCAACTTTAAAAATGGTATCACTGGAAAATGTTAGCTTAACAGATGTATTTGTTTAGGTGACTTTCTACTTCATCTGTGAGTAAAGCTTGCAGCCTGAAGGAAGAGTTCAGACTCCCTGTAGTCTCAATTTTGGATGTAGAGACTGAGTGAATATTTTGGATCAAATAAGAACCGATCTAAACATTCATCTAAAACTTGAACCAAACTAAAAACCTCAGTTATGTTTTTTCTTGCAATATTTTTAAAATGATCCTTATCTCTGTACTGAGTGGGACAGATTTTTTTTTCTCCTTGACACCATCTGGTATCATGAAAATGTCAGTAGACATCAGATCTTTTCAGGTGGGGATTCCTTCAGGTCCTATGCTACATAACTCTTCTTCAGTGCCCAGTAATGGGATGTGTGCAGAGCTCTACCCTGTACCTTGATGATTCTCAACTGGGATATTGGTTCTTTAGGGAATTGACCAACTTTTGTAAATAAGAGAATCCCCAAAGCTGTTCTAAATTATTCTGGGCATTGTGTAACCCAGTTGGCTGGTTTCGCTGCTGGCTCAGTGATTGGCCCCCCAGTTGATGATTGGCCACTGGGCACCCCCCATTGGCAATCTGGTGCCCACCCAGACTTGGGAGGCACCAGTCACCCATGCCAATCAGGACTACATTGAACCAATTGTCCCTTTTTAGCCCCACAGGGCTGCAGCTGTTTCTTTCTCAACTTAGAATTTATTAATTCCTTATCTTCACCCAAGATTAGAAGTGTAAGTATAGTAACCTCCCTCCCCCCTTCCCATCAATCAACTTCCCTCTCCCCTCCACCAAGTTTCTTGGAATTTATATGATACTTCTAGACCAAATAAGCGAAACATCTACATTCATTTTGGGATACTCACCTGCACCATCAAACCTACTCAACTTGTCCCTTTTTTACTTACTGTGGGTTATATCATACAGCGATGACAGTGATTGCTAATGACACCTATCACTGAAAAATACCGATGTGAATGATTATCATCAAGACAGAGTATGGAACTACTTGTTTGGTTTTACTGCTTTTTTGTTATTGGGTCAGGGTAGCATTTTTAAATATGATCCTATATGAAATGTTAATAAATAGGTAATGCTAAGTCTGTTTATTTATCCTTAATTTTAAATAAATGTGAATTAATAAAATAATCAGCATAACCCGTATATGTGGGAAAGGGTGGAAGTTCAAATGAAATGGAAGTTCTGCCATGAAGCAGATCTAAAGTTGATTGAAAAAAGGGGAGTTCTTCTGTTGACTTCAATGGACTTCGAATTGGTCAGCTGGACATTGAATCTAATATTCTTTTGTAGTTCTACTTAGGGTAGATTTATGTTCCTATAAAGCTATATGCTTTTATATATTCTTCTTCTTCTGAAACGAAGAAGAAAATTCTTACCAAAGATTTGTTCTTTGCAGGCTGACAATAAGGATTCCTGAAGGCTATTTCAGAACAATGCTCTCTCTCATTTAGATAATTGGCTCAGTTTTTTAGGGACTTCTTAAGTATATGCCTGGCTTATGCAACCAAAACAAAAGAGGGAAAATGCCAGCATCAAATGAATGGCAACAAGTTTTACCCAGTTAATACAGCAATAAACCTAGAATAATTTTCCTAATATGAGCAATTAGCATTATGTGAAGCTAATATTCTGATTATGTATAGTTTGTGATATAGGCCATACTTACAATCAGGGTTCCTTGGTGCTTGTTGCCAGTAACTCCAAAACCCTAATTTATGGTGAAGGAACTTCTGTGAGGAACCTTCATTTAGTGTTTTACAATAAAGTTTGTAGCCATGGAAGCAGTTAATTTAATTTTCCCGGTTTAAATATGCCAAGGCAGGGGATCATTCTTAAACATAATTGCTCCCAAGAAAGGGAGACAGATGGGATTACATGCAGCACCAACTTGTTTTTCTGGTATGTGTTACTGTTTTTTCATTTTCTTTCTGTCTCTCTTTCTTTTAATCTGTAAACATGGAGCTGTATTCTATGTGGACTGCTATTACCATTGATTGTCGTCATCAGCCAACTGCAAGGTAACCACAAAGGAAGTGGAATGAGACCCAAACAGGGCAAAAATGGGAATAAAAATCCATTAGATTCTCCAAGATGCCTTGCAGCAAAATAGTATATGTCCATTACATTCTACCCTCATTATATTACCATCCTTTGAAGCCAACTATTTTGTATGTTACAGGGTGTAGTTAGTGAGGATAATAAGAATAGTGTTTAATTTAGTTGCCAAAATCTAATAAAACAAAGAATCCATGTAAGTACTGAGAGTCTTTGTACAGCCTTAGATTTTGTCATAAAGTGTTAGCTTTACCAGATTGTTATAGACGGAGAGTTTGTCACCTTTCAGTTAAATGTTAATCTACCATGCTTTTGGAAGCTTTCCTTTATAGTGGTTATGAGCTGTTTTCCTGCAAAATGCCTGTGCATGATTTCTTCTGTTTTTGAGCAGCACATCAGCTTCCACGTGGTTCTTGACAGACCAGGACCTTGGCAAGGAGGTGAGGACAAATGGATATCTTATTCTGCTGCAGCTTTTGTCCACCTTCACAACCACTGAGATTCTAACATCTTCTGCCTGCTCCACCACTGAGGACTTGAAGACCCATGGCTGGGGGCTGGACAGGCTTATTATAATGGCAACCTGTACTTGCTATGTCACAGCACCATCAAAGGATATATGTAGCTTTTCAGGTGGGAAAGCATTGCCATCTGCTTATTCGTCAGAGTTACTCTTGCTTATTTTGCAGCTAACCTTCTTTGAAGGTCATTCCACTATCTGGCACCTGTGGATGCGCTGGGCAGCAGTACAGCTCTGCTGCCAGTGCTGACACTTCACTTGAGACACTGCAAGTCATTGGAGAAGTACCATCAAAGCTGCCCATCAAATCCTTTGAATCCAGTGGAAAGACATGCACCAACATTAGCAACCTCTCACAAGCAAACATCACAAGCATTGAGGCAATGATTATCCAACATCAGCTTTGCTGGGCTGGTCACATCATCTGGATGTCTGACGCAAGACTTGCAAAGCAAGTTTTATTCTCCCATCTTAGTCCAAGCGCAAGCTCAAGAGGAGGGCAGAGAAAGCACTTCAAGGACGTCCTGAGGGCCACCTTAAAAAAATGTAACATCAACTTCAATTTGTGGGAGACTATTGCCCAGGACTGCCCTAAGTGGAGGAAGAGTCTGCTGCAAGGATCTCAGTACTTTGAAACCTTATGTTTACAACCGGAGATGGAAAAGTGGGAGTGGCAGAAATAGAGTGTTGTGGATGAAATCAAGAATCCAGAACCACCCATTCCATGAGGAAACGTGCCCGAGTTGCAGCAGAGTCTGTTGATCCTGAATCAGCTTCATTATCCATCTTTGGACCCACAGATAAAGCAATTAATGATCATCCTCAACTGCAAGGGATTGCTGATGGAAAGAGGGGTTACAGTTTGAGAGTAAAAAAATGCTCTATGCTAGAATTTGGAAATGGGGCATGAAAGTTCCAAACTGCAACATAATGCGGATGTCTTCCCTCTCTAAAAATCTGTGGAAAAAAATCTGATGCCTCCTCTCTGAGTTAGAGCCAAAAATAAAAACAGACAAATAAATACCAGGAAATTTCTCCTCCCCGCTCACCGCCCCCAAAAAAGCCAAAACAAAGGCCCACCTCCATCAACTGAAAATCTCTCCTAGCAGTATTAGGATGCTTGCAACAATGTTACAAAACAACATTATAGAACCTAATGATGTGTTTAAGAAAAATTGGCGGTGTCACTTTAAAATGAGCGTTGCTTTTTCCAAGGAAAACCACTTGTGCAAGTGGCAAGGCCCCCATTTAGCAAAGCATTTCAGTATGTGCTTAACATGAAGCATGTGCTAAGTGCTTGTGAGAAGCTTAAATACATATCTTAGCAAGTATCTTTCAATGTTTTTAAAGCAGAAAAATATACTTAATTCCTCCGAGCTGTGGGAAGTCCAAAAATAACTTTAGAGACATTAAAATGTTATTAGTTTTGTGCAATTCCTACTGTTACATGAGGATTCAACAAATCTGTCCCAAAGTGCACATTTTTAAAGATGTTAATCCTACAATGCCAGCTTTCTGAAATTTCAGACCTGGCACTTTCTTCAGCTGTAGGCTGTTAATGATGTTAGTAACAGGCACACCAAGGCAGTACTGTCAACCCTAAAAGTTCAAAACTCATGAGGGTTTTTTTTTTTTTTTAATTTTAAAAAAGGTTTAATTTATTATTTTTGGCCTTTCCCCTGATTTTTTTGGAAACCTCTTCCCTTTCCACCTTTACCTTCATCGTTAGCTCTAGGAGTAACTAGCAGTTGGTACGGGAAGCATTTTCTAGGTAAATCATGGTATGCAGGGCTTAGTCAAGCACTTCTGACATGGCAGTGGGAAGATGGTATGAAGGTTCTCAATTTCTTTTCTTGGCTCTGACAGTAGATTGTGGTCCAGTGGCTGGACAATATAGTTAAATATGGTAAGGTCCTCCCTCACCTCTCCTCCACCGCATTTGGGTCATGCAGAGGGACTGAATCTGTGCCTTCCACCACTTGGGCTATACAGATGTCCAGCTAGGAAATGGTACTGGTCAGAATGGCTGGGATGATGTAGTGGGCGATGGTCCTGCTCTGAGTACGGGGGTTGGATTACATGACCTCCTGAGGTCCTTCCAACCCTCATTTTCTATGATTCTGTGATTCTAATCTCTGCACATTAACTGCTGGATGGTTGTAGGAAGCTGCAGACCTGGTGTAGCCTGATACCTGAGAACTGGGTGAACATTTTATTATCTGTATCATGGCTGGTTTGCAAAACTGGTTTGTTACAATCTGAACAGAGATATTAGCAGCAGTCACTGAAAGAGCCAAACTGAAAGTTCATGCTCCCTAGCTTTGCATTTTAGTGTACCCTAATCCCTAGATTACAGGGAATTGTGGATAGGAGAGAGAAGAGTCTCTTTCCTTATTCTATCCCCTAATAAAATGATGTGACAAGCTGAAACTTTTCAGATTGCTGCAGATAGTCCCTAAAGCCTCAGAAGCAAGGTGGCAATATTGCTACTGAGAACCACCATTTTCATTTTTCACTTCTGCTAGTGAGGAATATAGCTCTCTGGGGCACAAGTTCAGAACATTAAATTAATATTGGGCTACATAAACCAAATAGTTTGAAATGAGTTATAAATGAATGAACATGCAATGTAATGACTTCTGGTTATGGAACTGCTTAGGCAGTGCATGTACGGAGAAATAAAAACATATGCTAATGGGAAAGTCCCCATTTAGTGTTAACATTGGAAACATTAATATTTTGAATAAGAATAATACACAATTTTTGGAGACATGATTACCAAAACCTGTGACAAGTGACAGTAGAATTTAGCTTACCCTAGTGACATAGTTTGGAACATTAATGGAATATTAGGGAAAACTGAGTTATGCCTGTGGATTGTAATCCTGGTTGTTGAAAGATTTATGTGATATTAAAAGAGAAAATTTTACAAACTGGCCAATAATTTAGAGCAACTCTTTCATATTGTTGTCTAACTCAAGGTGGGTTTGATTTAAATCAGATCAATTTAAATCATGATTGGGATCACAATTTAAATCACTGGTCAAGAAGCCTCCATTTAGTCATTGTTTTCTACAAAAAGTGCATTTTTGTTTTTTGATATGCTTTATGCATTTAACTTCTTGAAACTAAGCACGTTTACAGACAGGTAAGGGCTTGACTGTATGTACACAAACTTGCAGAGAGACAATAGGGCTGATGGGTAGGAAATCAGGTCTGTTATCTCTCATCTCCATATGTTGCTGTTAACAAGAATGTTATCTCTGGAGACAAACTCTCCCTCTGCCTAAAGAAGGGTGTTTGTGCCCTAAAGCTTGCAAAGAACAATGTTTCCAACTATTTAGCTGGTCTCATAAAACATATCACATCTACCCAAAGAGGATTGTCTGCTTATGATCTCTGGAGACAAATCCACAGTTTGAGAACTGAAACTAAGCACCATGGACATACTGAGCACTGAGTCCCATTGGGCAGAGTGGTTTTCTTTAATCTTTACTAATCTATAGAGGAGACTCTGGGAACCCCATAAGATTGGGCACCTAATATAGTACATGGCCTTTTGTGACCTATTTATAAAACTTCTAAAAAGTTTACATCAGTATATTGTCTCAAATAGTATATCATTAGAAGTTATAATCCCTATTCCATGGTGATATCCTTGAGCTTTAATATACCTTAAATTAAAATTTTCTTTAATAAGTTTATTTTTTAAAAAGAGCATCTTAACTAAAAAATAAAAAAAAGATTAAATTAAAAAAATCTGATTTTTTGTTTAAAAAAATCATTGATTTTTTTTTTTATCCATCCTGCTGTAACTATATGTTATGATCTTTTGAAGAGGTTGACTATGTTTTATTCCAGTTAAACCAATGGCGCCTGATATCTCTTAGAAATACTTTATCTTGATGTCTGAAAACTGGTAACCAGAAAATTGAAAAATTCAGAATTAGAGGGTTTTTAGAGGAAATACTGATTCACATCTCTCTGCCTCATCTTTTTATACTCATATAAAAGTATATTTATACACTTAGATATACACATAGGACTGAATTCATTCATATTTGTAAAGTACTTTGAGACTACCTGAAAGCATAACAATTTTGAAACCCTAGTATGCATATTTTAAATAATGTTTTATGGGCACATCAAAAAAACAACCAATCAATTGGAACTTGTGTAACCTTTTCCTGCATGGCACTCTGAAAACATACATGCAGAGTTTGTGCCCAAGATCAGCAAGTGGGCACAGAAGCTTTACCCCTGCTAGGTCCTTCTGGCAAAGCTGCTGCCATCACCACTCTCTGTTGCTCTGTCCACCCTGGCTGTAGCTCTTAAAGCAGCAGCAGTAGCTGGGGCCTGTTCTGGAGCTCCCAGAGGAGGTAAGCTGTGGGACTGGTCTTGCTGCTGGGGCATGGGCTCTGTAAGGTGGGCCATGATTCCGGTGCCCCTCCTAAATTGGCATCGGGGTGAAGGATCCTCTTATTCTCCCCTAGTTAGTGTACTGCCTTTTATATGCATCTCTGCATATCTTCCTTTTACAGACCTCAGTTATAAAGGCTAGGGATAGACATTTGAAAATCCTGAGCATGAATTAACTCACTCTTTGCACATTAGTCTAACTTGCCTAGATTGAATCAGTTTGGAACTGTACAGACATTCCCTCAGGACTGAGGAAATGCAGGCACATGCCTACAGGCTAGAAGCCAGGGGGTGCTAGAGCAGCCCTCCCTTCAAGGGGTGGGAGTGTTACAAGATCCCAGCCCCCAGTGAGCACTCTGATGCAAAAGTGGTGTGCGCAGTACATATATCTGTTGATGATACTGAGCTTTTCAATTTCCCTCTCCCTGGTTCTTCATACTGTCTGCAAACCTGACAGGTGAGGGAGCCAGAAGGGAGCTGAAAGCACAGCGTTTATTAACAAACCAAAAGCCTCTCTCATTAGTTCAAACTTTTTTTAAATAGCTTTTTCCAAGAAAGGAATGGAGGAGCACAATCATCTGGGATGCTGGGGGGCACTCTGTTTTAACTTAAACCAGGAAGGGGTTCTGGACAGATATTGCATAAACCAGCTTTACCCAAATCAGTTAAGTCTGAAACCACATTCACCAAGGTTTGTCTTAAACCAGTTTCAGCTGTTTTGAAACTAATTCATATGCACTGAACTTATGTTCTGTTACAGGTTTAAACCAGTTTTTGATCACTTAAACTGGTTTATGTGTAAAGTTTGTAAAGGGTTTCAAGTAGAAGTAGTTACTAGAGAAGGAAAAGAAAACTAACAACATCTATGAGGAAGCCAAGTACACTTGCTAACTTCCTTTTTTAGTGATGTGGATTGAGAGACCTGATAGAAAAACAAATTAAAACAAGAGAAAAGAGGGATTAGTAAAGAGTACACTGGAAATTAGGTGGCCTTTGTACCATGGAAAATAAAATGTCTCACACACATTTCAAAACATTTCTCTAGATTTCTCAGGTTTTGACCATTTTACTCTTATTAGTTAAACTTGTCATGAGATGCAAATGGGCAGGGCTAAGTTCTGTTCTTGAGATGCACATGGGACTCTTGTAGACATCAGTGGAGTTTCCTGCCTCTGAGCAGGAGTTAGATCTGATAATTAGATAAAGTGATGATACAAAGTCCCCTGATTATTAGTGATGATGATCCAGATGATAATCCAGAGCCAGATGCAAAATCTGATGGTGTTTGACCTGTATCTGAATCTTGTCATATATCTTTAATAGATTTAACCTAAGCCTGTCTACCAGATGTTGGTGGTATTTGAACTCTGGATCCAAATTATGTGGCCTGAGACTCTGTTATTACAATAACAGTTATAAATACAATTCTTAGTTTTATGGTTCCTTAGTGAGCTTTTGTTACCTATATCAGTCTGTGATGTATTAAGGCAACGTAGCAACCACTCACCTGATAATAATCATTTTGTGTAATGGACCCTGATGGCTGACTGGAGACCAATTAATGGCGGAAAGGATGTCATTTGTTGACAAACATATTGGTTAACATGTGGTGAGTATATATTTATTCATTCCAGTGCAGAGGTCCCAGTGGTCAGTTTAAGGAAAAAAAGAAATAGTGGTGAAATTAATCATACTGACGCCTGTTTGTCTGATATTTTTGGCATGTTGTGGAACACAAGCTAAGTAAGATTTGGCCATGAGTTCTGAATTTTTTTTTGATGAAATCATATTTTTTGGTAATAAAATAATATTTTTGGTAAAGTATTACCCTTTTATCTTATCTTTATTCTAAATAATGTATTCATATTCTACATTCACACATTATGAGTTTAGACTAAAATATTCATTTGTCATTTAAAATCAGTTACAAAATCTGACAAGAAAAAATCAAGTTACAGAAATCATTTCCAGTGCAGGCTGTGAAAGGCTGGATTGAGAGCCAAATGTGGGACTGATCAGACCTATGTTTAGAAACCCAGCATAAGTACTAAGCACAGTTTGATGAGAACCTGATGCGTGTCTTTCCTTTCACTGTCATCTGCTGACATTAAACTGTAAAGTGGCCTGTGATGTCAGTTCTGAATTATTATATCCTGATTGCTGACTCAAAGGCTAGATGTGCAGGGAGAGTTTCAATTTTTAAGAATCAGGAAACTGGTTGAATACCTCTCTGACTGTTTTATCACTTGCATTGTCCCCTTGAGCAATATTAGTGGTGCATTCAGGTAACTTTTTTCCCCCTCCACAGAGGTATTCTCTCTTTTCTCCTTCTGGCTGGAGAAACAGCTGCTTGTGCATGAGCAGGGTTTTCTGGTTACATTTCCATGTTAATATAAGGTGTAAATGATTTTCTTCAGTTGCAAGCTACTTTTAGATGATTTTATTTAGGGGAATGAGGAGATTGAAGCTGTGAAATTTGGAACCCAAGCTTTAACACGCTTGCTTGGTGCAAAGATACTCTGGGGAGCTAGTTGCCCAAAGGGGTGAAGATCTCTTTCCACACTGGCTTGTCAAGCCAGCACGCTGCACCTTCCTAATGGTAGTGCGATGCGTGTATTCTTTGCCATGATATGATGTACTCTGAGAAGTGTTGTGCTTTTCTGAGGTATGATGCCTGCCACTGTATGCCCCAGAATAGACTAGTGCCTGATGAATAATACTCACTTCTTTATCTGATCTGCCCAGAGTTTAGAAATACAGAACAGGCAGCCAGACTACATGGCCATTCAGTGCTAATTGTCAGACAGACTCAGACTGAACCAGATTTTGCCTCAGGATATTTTAAGTGTATTTATTGTGGTTTCAAGTCTAGTTGGTCCTCTGTCCCTTTCCTCATTACTCCATGTACACCTCTTTTGGTATCAGGACTTGAGTCTTGTCCTTGGACAGACTTCCACAGTCCTCTAGCTTTTAGATCTGGCTGCAGTACCCAATGCAGCAACTGTCCCTATGTGTCTGGGTTTCCTTCTTTCAGGGGTCTGACCATTAGTGAATAGAGTGACCAGACAGCTTCTTAAAAACAAGGTATTTTGTTTTACAGTAGCAAAAAAAGCATTTAAAGAAAGAGTTTAAAGAAAGTAAAAGTCTGCATGCATATCTATCTTTTGTGAATCCAGTGGGTGTCTCTGTCTCATGAACAACAACTCCATTTTGCAAAAGTGCTCGTTTTGAAACTTCTATAGAACTTTTACTCTTCTGGTTCCCAGGCCTTTTCTTGTCCTGTCATTAACTCTGGTATTTGGAGAGAAGTGACTGATCTGGATCTGTTATTGTTTTCTTTCTTGCTTATTTTTCCCAACAACCTCTATTAAAATAAACCAACATTTTCATGTAGTAAACATCTCAATAACCGGCTCAGCATGCAGTCATGCATGTATTAAAGATCAGCTCCAAATCTGTGTGTGTTAACCTCGCACATTTTTGGTTTGGCAAGAAATCTGGTGTGGTTACAATAGAGTAGTTTCCATTAAAAATCAACTTTTATCTGTTATTCTTTTCCTGTTGTGAGAGGAGGTGATAACTATGACAACCCAGATACCAAAATGTTGAAACTTTGAGTAGATGTTGCTTTTTAATGATGATCACTTAGGTTGCTACAGAAACGTTTGCATTAACTCTAGCAGGAGAGTGATAAAGGAAAGGATAGCTCATACAGAAGAATCAGTGGAGAGAGGAAGAATAAAGATGAAGGAAAAGGGTGACATGAAAAAGAAATAGAAAAAACTGAAAAAAAATCAACCCTATTTAGAAAATGTAATTAAATACAACATGAGTTTTAATAATGAAACAATTGGAAATGAACAGTAAAAACAACATAGGGAAGAAATGTCAGTGCTTGAAAGAAACAGAAATCTTGGGATGAACATGGAGTAGCCTGGGGAAATGGAGGGGAAAAAAAGAAGAAATAGAAATTAAAAGACCAGTTCAGGAGGAATTGGGTAAAGTGGGAGGTAGGAAATGCAAGCCAGAACACAATAAAGTTTCACTTACACTATTTATCTAGGACTAATTAGTAGGGAAGTAACTGTATAAGCTTTGGAGACATGTAAAATACCATTTATTTGATGTTGTATTTGACATTGTTCATTTTAATGTTGTGCATCATACTCATCATCCTGGCAAGCAGAGTATTTATTTCTAATTTCCTGGTTGGAAAAAGTTACTTACAACTTTCCATTAATTTGACTCTATTTTGAGTGCTGAAAGGTGCATTCTTTTCAGCACTGATGAGAAGTAGAGCTCTCTCTCTGCTGCCTTTGTGTTCCTCCTTCCCTGCTGACTTTTGGTTGTCCAAGTAAAATGAAAACAAGACTCAAATCATTCCAGGCTGTCTGCAAGATCCAGCTCTGATTTGAAAAGCTATCCCAGTTGTCCCATTACACAGCTTAATCTGAACTAAAACTGGGTTAATCATCATAACCCAAACATGGTTTGGTTACGAACAACCTGACTCCCTACCACTTCGGTCAATGAGGTTGTTCAAAGCTAAAATTAAATCTCAGCTCCCTCAGTTCCCTAGCTTGATAACTCTTCAGAACCCTAGCTTGAGTCTGGGATGTTAGAAAGAAGAATTTTTCTTGTCACTTACCTTACACTAATATTAAACCCAATGCTTTGGGTCAGCTGGAAATTTAACTCATGAATGTCATTCTGGATATGTGCAGACATTCCTGGGAACTGCTGGGAACTTACTTTAAGCCATGTGATTGTAAAGTGGGTCCTGGTTGTGCAGATGTTCACTGATGCTGGACGCCACACGAGCAATGTGATCTAAATAAATTGGGTTAGAGGGAGGGGCAGGTGGGCGGGATTGAGGTCAGCTAGTAGATTTTCGGGGGTGGCGGGGAGGGAGGCAGGGGATAAAAACAACCCATTTGGAAAAGTACAGCTCTGGAGCTGTGGGGAGCAGCTGGGCTTTCCCAGCCCCAGGGCTGCGCTCCAAACATTTACACGTTTGGTGGGTTGGGCTAACCTGTGCCCAGTCTAATATTAGTACACTAAAGGTGCACTAAATTAGATAAGCCGAGCCATTTTTTCCAAAGGTAACCCTGACAAAGTTATGTACAGATCAGCACTTAGATCTAACCCTAGTTAGGTTGATCTAAGTATAAAGTCTGCATGCAGCTTCCAGTGTTTAAGAACAGACACTTGACAAGAAAAAGTGCAGCTTGCTAAAATGTTAAGGTGTTCACCTTTAGAACTTGATTCAAAGCCATGAAAGTCAACAAAAATCTTTCAGCTTACTTCAGTCAGCTCAGCTTCAGTCTGCTCTGGTCTGCTAATGATCTGCTGTGATCAGCTTCAGCCAGCTCTGATCTGCTAATGTGTAACTAGCATTCCTCCCTGCTTTACAGTTGACAGGCCAGCTCGCATTTCTAAGTTATTTTATTTATTGCTTTAAATATGGAATAAAATAACACTCGCTGGGTCAGAATCTAACTCCTACTTCCATGCTAATTGGCTTCTGCCATTTTCAGTGGCTTTGGTTTAAATGACTACTGTGTTTTCTGTGTTACATTGTACTTTTGTCTGATAAGAACCTCTGTTGTCTACATCTTATGAAAAGACTAACACATCACATCTGTGTCATGTTCAGGCAAGAAATAGGATCCTTTGTTTGGGATTTCCAGGATTCAGTGTTGTTAGGGCTTTGAACCTTGCTACGTCCAGACATTGCATAAACAAATTCATTCTGTAAGTATTAAGCCTGACATTTTAAGCCCTGTGAGATGGAGAAAAGTGGAATAGGGTTACAGTGCTAAGATTTTCAGATATATTTTTAGATTATTTTTATGGCAGCAGGATAACTTGACATGCTAGTCATTGTTTGTTATTCACAGATATAAAGGAAGGATACTACCCTAAATAAATATAATCTCGCACTGCATGTCTGGAGACCATTCTAACTTTTAATATTAGTAGAGATTTATGATCTAGAATCATTATGTTTGTAATTCAGGGCATTCTTAAATTGCCATTTTAATTCAGAATATTGGTGCATGAAACATTTGAGCTGCCCAGGGTTTTTGTTTCTTATGAGTTAATTTTTTTAGGTGGCAGAATAGAGAAATACCTTACAGACTAACTACATCAGAGATGCATAAACTTTCATAAGTCCAAGATCATTTCCACAAATGCTACCTTCTGCTTGACTTCAGATTAATATGGCTAACTTATCTCTCTCTTTATTGTATTAGCTGGGAAAGTACAATGAACTGCACCTGGTGAGGGAGGCTAAAGACAAGAAGAGGTTATATATGTAGCTAAACCCCCAGTTCTTATTTTTTAAAATTTTGAAACACATTCTCTCTCCTTCCCCTAACCACTTCTGACTTTCTCTCTGCCCTCTCTATCCCTTATAAGTGATTACAATTAGTACTAGGTAAGTTAAGTTCTTGTATGCTCTTATTATAATAAGTCCCTTTTTATATTGTAAATAGTGTTCTGTTATGTTTGTATTGTTTTATATTGCATTCCTATCATTTTTTGCATTGATGTTTATTGTTTCATATTAATACTTTATGGTTTAGGCCTGTGTCGGTAAAGTAATGTCTAGTTTCCATTTTGTATGTCAAGCCTCCACCTTATGTCCCCTGCCCTATACAATATGTTGCAACTATGACTCATACCTACCCCTCCTATGTACATTGGTTTTCCTTGAATGCCTGAAACATAAGAGTGAAAGGATGAGTGAAACACAACAATAGCTGGACCCCCTACTAAATCACCCCACCATCAAAACCAATACTTGGACCAACGACCCAGCCATTGAAACCACCCTCAGCATTCAAGAAACAAAAGATGAGGCAACTCACCATTGTGCCAAGGCTGCACATGCTCAGTATGAACATCTACAGCCATCTGGAACAGGGCTACTATTGCCTGGACGTGCCCTCCTCTTAGGAGATCATAGGTAGTCTGCCCCATAAAAAGGGGTAGTGAAGACTGACTCCTGAGGATGCCATCTTCACCTGGACCAGACCTGCTCCACGTCATGCTGTCTATCAACCCAGAGACCCTGCTGGCGACCCCCTCTGGACAACACCTGCTGGAGAAAGACCCCGACTGGCCATTGAGGATCCCTTTCTAGTCTGGATAGGTAGCTAGCACCCCCACCCTCTCTTCAACCAAGAACTTGGACTCTGTTTCTCTTCCCCACCTGGACTCCAACCCTTCCACTGAGTCTCTTTGTCCTGCTGCCATTGTGTGAGTGTGTGTGGGAACCAAGCTGTACAGTACTGTGTTCATTTAATACAACTGTTATTTGGAACCTGGAGTTGGGTTTTGCTTTACTATGGTTCTGGCCCTGCTCCAATCTCTGCTCCTCGCCCCTCTAACTTGTGTCTCATTTCTCCTCTCCTGCTTCTGGCTCACCACCCCCTCCAACACCTGTCCCATGCTCCTGTGGCTCCAGCCATCCTGAGCTCCTCTCTGCCTGCAAACCCCTGTTTCTTTGCTATTGCCTCATCCCCAGCCTTTCCCCCTGATCTCTGCCATTGCTATTGCCTCATCCCCACTGCCTTTTTCCCTGATCTCTGCTGCTTCCTCTTTAGTTACCAAACACCCCAAGCAAAGGTACACCACAGGCACCAGCACACACACACACACACACACACACACACACACACACACACTGTCACCTGAGTCAGTGTTTAACCCATGTGTATATGTGTATGTATGTGTGTAAAGTGTATGATTTCATGTCATTATCATTAGGGTGTGTATGTGCTTGAATTGGTGATATATGTGCATGTGCAATTGTACACTATGCCCTCATGTCTAACAGCATGATATTGAGATCCTGATTGTTGGCCTGACCCCAGAGGGCCAAAAAAGAAAGACCAGGAAGCTGTGAGTCCACCTTTAAATAGTTAGGGGGAACTGTTAACAGAAGATGCAAAGAAGGTGGATCTACTCAATAATTACTTTGCTTTAGTCTTCACAAAAAAATTAACTATAACAAGACTAATGATTATTTGGCTAAGGAAGGGGACATGCTGAGGGATAAGCAGGAATCCGGGTTTTCTGTTTGCTGTGAAAAAATGTGGCAAAACACAAATTTTCTTCTTTAAAGGAGAAAAACATGGATTTTCTCCTTTAAAGGAGGAAAACCTGGGAAACCACAAGTTTCCTCTTGCAGGCTAATAGAGTTACAGCCTGCAAGGGGCTGCTTAGGGCTGGGGGGAGCAGGATGCAGTGGGCATCACATGCACATGCATGAGCACACATGCACTTAGCAGCCAGGTAGGGTGGTAGAGAGCAGCTGCCACAGCTCCTTCCAGTTAAATCTGTGGCGGCTGAGCGGAGGTATAAGCAATGTGTTGGGAGGCACAGTTCTGCACCACTGCCATGCCTCACCCTGGTAACCATGGAGGTGTGGTGCTCCCTCCTGCACCACATCCTGCCTGCTGGGCCATGAAGGTGTTTCCTGCCTTGATCTGGTCCAGCCAGGCTGCATCCCTGCACCCCACTGTGGGTGCAGAAATTTGGGGAGCACATACTCCCTCAATGCATTGTCTGTGGCTCCCCACCCCCTTACATGTCGCCTATGCTTACATCTCATCCTTCCTGCATACCCACCCCTTTCCTTATACATTGCGGGGCTGAAGCCTGGGGTTGGGGGGGGCTGCACATTGGGAGTGAGGGGCACCAGCAGGGCTGGGGGGTGGAGGGCTGTGGGTCAGGAGTGAGGGGCACTGGCAAGGCCAGGGGGCTGCAGGTTGGGCGTAAAGGGCACCAACAGGGCTGGGGTGAGCAGGGGACTGTGAATCAGGAGTGAGAGGCACCAGTGGGGATGGGGGACTGTGGATTGTGAGTGAGAAGCAGTGCCAGGGCCAAGGGGTTGTGGGTTGTGACTGAAGGGCAATGGCATGGGCAGGGGCACAGCACTAGCAGTCAGGGCTTCTCAGTGCCACAAAGCACCAGGAGGGACAGCCACAGCTGGACCTGCATCCTGGTGAGTGAAGGGAGTAGAGGCAGTTCTGATTTTCTATGATAAAAACAACCCCTAATCAAACAGCAAAATATGGGTATTTAGAATGTATTTTATTATAATGATTGAGGCATTGGTAGGCTTCCAAACTGCTTTAAAATTGTAAATATATCAATACAACATTGTGTTCAACTGATAGCTATACATATAGTGGCATTTCATTTTAATTGTGGAAAGAAGCAGATGGGGGGGGGAGGTTAATAAGAAAATTTGAGATTTTTAAACAGAGAAAACCAGGATTCCTGGCAATGCAATAACAAATAACAAAAGAAACCGAAACAGTCAGGGAACTTTGGTGGGCCCTAATGAATACAAGTCAGCAATCCCTGATGAACTTCATTCCAGGGGACTGAAAGATGGCAGAGGAGATCTGGGAACTCTTGGCAATAATATATATGAAATTGTGGGAGATAGGCAAGGTACCAGAGGAATGGAAAAGGGCCATCATATTTCCCCTCTTCTAAAAAAGCAAAATGGAAGAGCTGGGGAACTGCAGACTGGTTAGTCTCACCAAGAACTTACTGGAGCATATCAGTGCATTTGCAAGGAAGTGCATTTGCAAGCAACTAGAGGAGGAAAGGCTGGGCAGAAACCAGCCATCATAGATTTTGTTGGAGCAAAATTTTAAGTATAGGTGCTGCCAATGCATGAACTCAGTTTGACTGAGAGTGGAAAATTCCATACAGGGCCTGGACTACCCTTTCTATGACCTCAGGAGCTGTCAATCAGCCCTGACCCACTTTCAGCTCTGAGCAGACTCAGTTGCTATGCAGATCTTATTGCAGAGCATGCCCAGTGTACGACTGGAACGAGGTAATACCTCTAGAAATTTCTCTTAGCCAAGCAGCCTGATTGGATATAGGGCTGCTATAAAAGGTCTGAGGGCCCCTCCCTCGGGGGGGAGAAGATCGCGTCACTGGAGACAGAGGCTGGTGTTTCCAGGGACTGTCTGGCAGTCAGGCTCTTGGGCCTACTGGTCTCCTTCCCCAAACTGGCACTCTGTGCTGGTTAAAGCGATTGCGGTTTTTCATCTCCTGGTTCCCGATCAAATTTGACCGATTGCTGACTACGATTTTGGACCATCCCACTACGACTTCACCTCAACATTCTGGCATCCTGACCTCGGCATTACTCTACGACTACTCGATCGTCCACCAATATTGGACTGGCGTCACGTCTCGTTTTCATTGTTCACCACGTTACA
>NW_017728886.1:53149711-53160302 GCF_001723895.1 Crocodylus porosus
CGGCCTGTTACCGTGTCTAATTGCCACCCCGGCCCACCGTGACTCTGGGGTTTGGTTCCCCAACCCGGGACAGATTTATTAAGACTAAATTGGCTAAACTTGATCTTCTTTCACAAATTAATTATTTGGGTGGATGAAGGAATATGGTGCATACAGTGTAGTTCAGCAAGGCTTTTGACAAAATTCTGCATGACCTTCTCATAAATAAATTGGAAAAATGTGGGCTAGAGAAAACTACTGTAAGATAGATACAACTGGAAGTAAAAGGATCTGTGTCAGAATGACAGAAGGTTTTGAATGGCATCCCAAAGGGGTCTGCCCTGGGTCCTATGATGTTCAATGTATTTATTAATGATTTGGAATTGAGAACTTGAGCAAATTCGCAGATGACATAAAAATGGGAAGGATTGTGAACATGGTGGATGGGACAAAAGTGAAATTCAGGATCTAGAAAGATTGACAAAATCCCACATGACCTTTTCATAACAAATTGGAAAAATGCAGGCTAGACTAAACTACTATAAGTCATATGGAGGACAGGCTGGAGAAGCTAGGCATGCTCAGCTTGTGGAAAAGGTACTTAAGAAGGGACATGGCAGCAGTCTTTAAATACCTGAAGGGCTGCCACAAAGAAGAGAGTCAGATGTGAACCAATGGCTTAAATTTGAAGGAAAGTAGGTTTAACGTGGCTTTCAGGAAAAATGTCTTCACTGTTATAACAATGAGGTAGATGAATAGACTACCTAAGGAAGTTGTGCGCCCACTCAAGGAGAGGTTGGATAGGGAAGGCCAGGAATAATCTAGGAGTAGCTATGCCTGTGTTCTACTGGGCATTTCCCATGCTTCAGCACTTTGCTTATTGCCACATGGGATTGGGAAGGAATTTTTTCCCCCTTCTGCTGCTTCATGTATCAGGGTTTTTTGTTTGTTTGTTTTTCACCCTTCTCAGAAGCATTGCAGCGAAGGCTGGACGTTTTGACTGGGGTGTACCAATGCTTCTGCTGGGACTTAAACCCAGAGATTCCTGGCTAGGAGGTCTTGTCCCTCCACTCAGGGTCAGACTGATTTTTGTATTTGAGGTCAGGAAGGAATTTTACCCTATGGTCAGATTGGTATGGACTGAAGGGGGGGGGGGTTGCTTTTATCTGTAGTAGGGTGTGTGGCCCTCTTCCTTAGATATCTCAAGCTTCTTTTAACAATATTTGCAGCAGCAGGATGCTAACCATGTGTTAGTTTTGCTAATAGGTCAGACAGTGGATTTGTATAGGATGGTTGGATAGGGATGATCCTGCCTCAGGGGGGTTGGACTAGATGACCTACTTTTCTATGCTTCTATGATTTAAAAAACTCACTGAAAGAAGAATTTAAATATGAAGTCCACCCACTCTGGACTTAGCGCTGACCAAAGGCGACCTGAGGATTGGAGGTACTCTGGGTGACAGTAATCACAATCTGATTAGGTTCGCCATCCACCAAAAGTCTGGGAATTCAGTCAGTAGAACAGAAGTCCAAGACTTCAGAAGGGCAGATTTGGCAAACTCAGGAGGCTAGTTAGAGAGGCCCTCTGCAACCAGCAACTGGACCATTTGGAAGTTCAGGAATGGTGGTGCTTCCTTAATGGGGCAATTCTGACTGCCCAAAAAGAGGTCACCCCCACATGGTCAAAAAGTGGGAAAGGGGCCAAGAGACATGCTTGGCTCAACAGGGATATTAGGGAACTATTGAAAAAGAAAAAAGAAGCATATAAGCAATACAAAAGTGGTTCAGGAACCAAAGAGGAGTACACTTATATGGCCAGGGTCTGTGGGTATGACACACGGAAAGCCAAGGCAGGCATGCAGATCAAGCTAGCAAGCAAAATTAAGGACATCAAAAATTCATAGTTTTATAGTTGGTAGGGTTGCAAGGTACCCAAGCAGATCATCAAATCCAACCCCCTGCCATGGGCAGGAAAGAATGCTGGGGTCAAATGACCCTGGCAAGGGGTCTATCTAGCTTCCTTTTAAAGACCCCCAGGGTAGAAGTGAGCACCACTTCCCTTGGAAGTTGGTTCCAGATCCTAGTCGCCCTGACTGTGAAATAGCGCCTCCTGATATCTAGGTGAATCTTCTCTCTGTCAATTTATGGCCGTTATTCCTTGTTACTCCCAGTAGTGCTCGGGGGAACAGGGACTCTCCCATTGCCTGCTGGTCCACCTTGGCCAGTTTATAGATGGCCACCAGATCTCCTCTCAGCTTTCTCTTGTGGAGGCTGAACAGGTTCTGGTCTCACAGCCTGCCCTGCTGTCCCCTGTTCATGAAAGTGGCCCTTCTCTGGACCCTCTCCATGTTGTCCACATCCTTCCTGAAGTGCGGCACCCAGAACCGGATGCAGTACTCCAGCTGCAGCCTAACCAATGTCATATAGGATCACCTCCTTGGACCTGCTCGTGATGCATCTGTGGATGCATGACAAGGTATAGTTAGCCTTCCTGACTGCATCCCCACATTGGTGGCCCATGTATATCTTGAAGTTTATAATGACTCCAAGATCCTCTTCTGCCTCTGCACTGACGAGAAGGGAGTTCCCCAGCATGTAGGTATGCTGCTGGTTCTTCCTCCCCAGGTGCAGTACCCTGCACTTGTCAGTATTGAATCCCATCTTATTTTCATCCTTCCACCCCTGTAACCTGTCCAGATCCAATTGCAGCCTGTCCCTCCCTTCTAGTGTGCCTACTTCTCCCCACATCTTATTGTCATCTGCAAATTTGAACAATGTGCTTTTCACGCCCTCGTCCAAGTCGCTGATGAAGATGTTGAACAGTGCAGACCCGAGGACCAAGTCCTGGGGGACCCCACTGCCCACATCTCTCCATGCTGAAAATAACCCGTCTACCACCACTCTCTGGGTGCTGCCCTCCAGCCAATTGGTGACCCATCTGACTGTGTAGGCATCAACACCACAATCACCTAATTTTTTAATGAGAATGGGGTGAGAGACAGTGTCAAAGGCCTTCCTAAAGTCTAAAAAGTCTATGTCCACCACAACACCTGCATCCAAGGCTTTTGTGACCTGGTCATAGAAGGCCACCAGGTTGGTCTGACAGGACCTGCCTCTAATGAACCCATGTTGGTTGCCCCTAAGCATACACTCCCCTGCTTGCCCCTCACAGTTGTGCACCTGGATAATTTTCTCAAAGAGCTTTCCCAGGACCAAGTTAAGACTACCAGGCCTATAATTTCCTGGGTCTTCCTTCCTCCCTTTTTTGAAAATGAGGACCACATTGGCCCTTCTCCAGTCCTCTGGCACCTCACCAGAGCATCACGAGTAATTGTAAACTGTGCAGAGGTCCTGCAATGACCTCTGCTAATTCCCACAACACTCTGGGGTGGAGATCATCAGGACCTGCTGATCTGAACATATCCAGTCCCACCAGAAGTTCCCTGACTAAGTCCTCTCTGACCCTGGGCCTGGCTGTGCCTCCCCTGGGACCATTGGGGATCCCGGTGGGGGCGGTGACCTGGTCCCTGCTCAGAAAAATGGAGGCAAAGAAATTGTTAAATAGGTTAGCTTTGTCATCTGGCGAGATGAATTCCTTCTATAGGTACATAGGGAGCAAGAAAAAATCAAGCTCCACTGTGGGACCCCTACTGAATATGGAGGGGCAGCCCACAGTTGATTCCCATGAAAAGGCAGAGCTCCTAAATATCAGATCACATCACATTCCTTCACATCGCTTCACATCAGTATTCCTGAAATCAGATAGGAGGTCTTCACCTGTCCAGAGGCCCAGGGATTATGGGGAAGGCATTAGATCACATGAAATCAGCCCCGAACAGGTGAGGGTACTCTTAGAACATTTGGACATTTTCAAGTCTTCTGGGCCAGATGACCTGAATCTGAGGGTCCTGAAAAAACTGGCTGAGCTCATAGCAGGTGAAGCTATTTAAAGAGTCATGGAACTCTGGAATGGTTCCAACTGACTGGAAGAGGGCTATCATGGTACTTATCTTTACAGTGATGGCAAGGCATGAGCTGCCAAGACCAGGGATGACCCAGAAGCACTGGGGGCTCATGACCCCAAGCCTTACCTCCAGACATGCCAGCAGTGTGTGCTGGAGAAACGCCAACACCATTGCCACTGTGCTTTGTCAGCGTGTGCTGTCTCTGGTTGGCTGGGCTCATGCTTCATCGTGTCATAAAGATGCTCCTGCCCCTGGTGGAGGGAGAGTGGGGAACTGGAAGCCGGGCAGCAGAAGAGCTGGCCACAGCAGGGGCATAGGGAAGGAATTGATGCTGGTTCCTACCCCTGAAGACTCAGGGGAGCCTTACTACTCACCTGGAAGATGATGGAAGCAAGAGTTGGACCTGTCCTGGGAGTGTGGAGTGGCGACCAGCACACGTTGTCCTGTAGGAATAAAGAAGACTACTAATCATGAATGGTTTTGGGTGCAGAGGAAGAATTCTCTTGAGAGCCTAAAACAGCATAGTGGGTGTAAAGCCCTTATTAGTGTGCTGAGGGATAAACCCTGTCTCACGCGAAAGGCTGTGAATACAAGCAGCCAGAAAGTCTGATTACAGGTCTAATTTTGATTACAGGTTTTTCATACTTACGTTATCATTGAGCTATGTATTTGGGGACTTTCTGGTACCTTAGTAACTGTAATAACTGAAAAGTAAACAATTCTATCAGGTTGGCATTTGGACAGGGTGCCAGGGGAGGCAGAGCCCTGAAGAACGTTGTTTGACTAATTAATTATCTGTAGAAAACATAGGAACCTCCCCTTTCTTTATTATATTATATCAAAGCGTGGCAGGCTAAAAGAGGGATTGCACCAGTAACAAGGGGCATCGGAAGTCAAATTGTCAGGTCCCAAGGGTGGGTGCACTGAAGAAAACCCCTCAAGAAGTAGGCTTCCTGCCAAAGTGACACAGACATTTACAAAAGAGGGATGACCCTGCAAACTATAGACCAGTCAGTCTGATTTCAGTCCTGGGAAAAATCTTTGAAAAAATTGGTAAGGAGACCATCAATTAAAAGCTCATAACTGGTAGGGTATTAAGAAGCAATGAGCATGGCTTTGTTGAGAGTAGGTCATTCCTAACAAACCTGGTGGCCTTTTATGAGCAAGTAACTAACCAGCTGGACAAGGGACATGAGGTTGACATCATTTACTTAGATTTTATTAATGCTTTTGGTTCTGTTTTCTATGAGATTCTCTCAATTAAACTGGAGGGTACTGGCCTAGACCAGTTTACAGTGAACTGGTTAGACAACTGTCTCAGGGGCCAACCCCAGAGCATTGTAATTGATGGGATGGCCTCATCCCAGAGGGCCATCTGCAGTGGTGTCCCCCAGGGATCAATGCATGGGCCTGTTCTCTTTAACATCTTTCTCAATGACTTGGATGGAGGAGTGGAAAGCACAATGATCACATTTGCAGATGACACGAAGCTGTGGGGAAATGTAGGCACATCAAAGGATAGGGTAAGAATCCAGAATTTCATAGATTTCATAGACATTAGGGCTGGAAAGGACCTCAGAAGATCATCAAGTCAAGCCCCCTGCCCAAAGGGCAGGAAGTCAGCTGGGGTCATAGGTTCCCAGCAAAATAAGCATCCAGTTTACTCTTGAAGGTATTCAATGTAGGTGCTTGTACCACCTCCGATGGCAGGCTGTTCCAGACCTTGGGGGCTTGGACAGTAAAGAAATTCTTCCTTATGTCCCACCTGAAACAGTCTTGCTGTACTTTATAACCATTTGACCTCATCATCCCTTGGGGTGCTCTGGTGAACAAATGTTCCCCCAGATCCTGGTGGTCATCCCGATAAACTTACAGGTGGCCATCAGATCACCCCTGGGCCTGCGCTTTTCCAGGCTAAAGAGGCCCATGGCTACCAGCCTGTTGTCGTAAGATCTGTTTTCCTGACATCTGATCATGCACATGGCTCTTCTCTGGACTTTCTCAAGCTTCTCCACATCCTTTTTGAATAGTGGAGCCCAGAACTGGACACAGTACTCCAGCTGTGGCCTCACCAAGGCCAAGTACAAGGGGAGAATGACGCCCCGGGATTTGCTTGATGTAGTAGGGTACTAAGGTGCCTGCTACTGAAAAACAGCAGTATGGGCTCAGCTGCTGGTTGTTAGGAGCAACCAGGAGGAGCTAAGGGCTGGCACCTGGTGGGTCAGCTGACCGGAAGGGGCAGGGCTGACCACCATAAAACAGAGACAGGAGGCTGAGGGAGCTCTCTCTCTGTCTCTCCCTCCCTCTCTTGACTGGTGGCTGGGTTGAAGGGGCATGGTTAGGCTGAGGAAAAGAGCTTGACCCTGAAAGGAAGGAAAGGAGAAAGGCCAGGAGGTATAAGTCATTTGTTACATGTGCAATATGGTGTGTGTTAGAGAAAGTTTGTTTAGAGTTAGGTTCTAGCCAGGAGGCTTATGTTTGAGTTACAGCCAATTGGCTTGGGTTATTATGTTGATTGTTTGTTGTTACACCAGAGGACTGGGTGAGGCTATAACGGGTTGGACGAGGCCTCATAGGAGCTCCCCAGTAGTGTGGGGGTTCCTGGCACCAGAGAGGATGCTGCGTTTGGGGGGTGTCCCGACCCCGGCCCCAGAGTGGGCAGTATTGGGAGGAGCCCAGTGTGGGTGCAGGCGAGAAGCTCCGGTGGGGTGCAAGACCTGGAAAGGGGGTCTGGAGGCCAGGCATGGCTGTGGCTACCTGAGCCTCGATTGCAGGGGATCGCGAGGCAAGGTCCCGGTGCGGGCGGGGATCGCGAGGCAAGGTCCCGGTGCGGGCCACAAGAGCCGCGGGGAGACAGGCCCCGGTGGGGGCAAGAGTGCAGGAGACAGGCCTTGGTGGGGGCAGGAGCTGCAGGAGAAGCCAGAAGATGCCCGCAAGGGTGCAGGCAGGCAACAGAGATGAGTCCAGGGACCCATGAGGATACGGGTGACTGTAGGACTCACGTCTAGCCCCAGAGGTTGGAGTGCACTGGGCGACTAGACCGAGCCAAGAAACATCAAGGCACCATGCCAAAGAGGGTAGAAAGGCAGCCTCCCTTTTACTATATCAACATCAAAGACGTGGCAGGCGAGATAAAGAGGGTGCATTTGGGACTGATTTGGCATGGTAGCAGGGTGCTAGGGGAGTTCACGGCACTCCTAGGTCGTGTCCTGCCACACTTGAGAAGCATCTATGGATGCAAGCCAGAATTTGGTTGTTCTACTAGCCGCAGCATCGCATTCCAGGCTCATGTTCATCTCGTGGTCAATGATGACCCCCAAGTCTCGTTCTTCGGTAGTGCTAGCCAGCATAGCACTGCTGAGCCTATAAGGATGTTGCAGGTTTTTCCTCCCAAGGATGACAGTGACAGACTGGTTCAATGGGCTGAATGGAATTAGATGAGGTTCAACAGGGAGAAGTGCTGGGTCCTTCATCTGGGTAGGAAAAACCTTCACCATAACTATATGCTGGGTGGTGGTCCACTGGCTGGCACTGCATCTGAATGGGATGTGGGGGTGACAATTGATCAGAAGATGAACATGAACCAACAGTGCGATGAAGTTGCTAGCAGGGCAAACAGAACTCTGGTGTGTATCAGCCAAATGTGTTGCCAATAGATCCAGAGAGGTGCTCCTCCCCCTCTATTTGGTGTTGGTGAGGCCACAGCTGCAGTATTGTGTCCAGTTCTGGGAACTGCACTTTGGGAAGGATATGGATAAGCTTGAGAGGGTACAGGGAAGGGCCACCCATATGATTAGGGGTCTGGAAGATAGGCCCTATGAGGAGAGACTCCAGGAACTGTGTCTGTTCAGTCTGAGTAAGAGAAGACTGAGGGGTAACTTGACTGTCACCTACAAGTATGTCAGGGTTGAACACCAAGATCTAGGGGAGCAACTCTAAAGGCAGGCACCACTTGGGAGAATGAGGACCAATGGGCACAAGCTAATTGAGGAAAAATTTAGGCTGGACATAAGGAAAATCTTATTTTCCGTAAGGGTAACTAAAATCTGGAGTACATTCCCAGCACAGGTCGTGCAGTTGCCATCCTTGGAGGAGTTGAAGAGGAGGCTGGACAAGCAACTTATTGAGCTCTTTTGACCCTGATAACTTCCTGGGTATGGCAGGGGATTGGGCTTGATGAACTTACTGGTCCCTTCCAGTTCTTTGATTCTATGATTACACATGTCTTAAATTTAAAATATATTTTAAAAAAACTTCTTGAAATATGAATTCTAAATGTTTATACAATTTATATAGCAATTTGTGTACAGTCTGGGTGAGAAAATCCAAGTAAGCAAAGCATTGACCACTCCTCAGCTGTTATAAATTGACTTCAACAAAGTAGTGCCGATAGTCAGAAGCAATTTGCGCCTGCTTAGGATTTTCTTGAAATTTTCTTGTGTATCTCAGGGTCAAAATGGTACTCTTTAGAAGTTGAGCACACAGCAGAATAAAATATAAAGGGTTAACATTTCTAACTCTGATATCAAGAATTCAGAAAAAAGCTGAAAATAATATTCACAGAAATACACACTAGAATTTAGACTGCTATGCTCTTTTTATTTTGGACAGGAATATAAAAATCATCCCTTTTTATATAATATAACAAATCCTGGTGTGAAAGCATGCAAAATGTGCAGTCTTTCATGCTGGTCAAAATCTTATCTTCACAGTTAGTGTGGTAATATAGGAGCTTCTACACATACAGGGACCTTTGGCATGCAGGTCAGTCCCTGTCCACAAGAAAAGCAAGGAAGTAAAAATGACATAGTATCTCCTATATGCTTTGCATTATGGGAATGCAAGCCATCACTATGTTACTTTGGCTCTAGAAAGGACCGACCCAATGCTTGTTGTTGTTAATAGGTTTCATGAGTTTTTAGATCACTCCATTTTTAAACCTTCATGAACTTTTGTACCCTCTCTTGTAGGGATGTGCTGCTAAGGATGATAGGACCAAAGATGCAAATGAGGATCAGTAGCTATATTGCTACTGTTGCTGTTGCCAAAGAACAAAAAAAGAGGAAGGTATGTATCTGTGTATCCAGGAAACTGCCAGTGCTGACATTGATTGGAATCTGAGATAGAGTCTTTCTGGTCACATTTTTTTTTTTGCTGTACTTCATGGTGATATTTAAATTCTGCACTATGTATTATTTGCCTCTGCAATGTCGTCTTTATTTTGAAGAGCAAATTAAGCAGCATTACATATGCACTGAAAATGCTTCACCTTATTGGAGCTTGCTGGTTGGCATCTCTAACAAAGCAGAAGGAACTACCAATAGCTCCATGTTGGAATAACAATATGGGCAAATGACAGAGACTCAGTTGTCATTTCCTGTTGTTGTCGTAGTTTTCTGTTAGGCTGGTTGTGAAACACATGGGCACAGATGATTTTGCATAAAAAGTTTCTATTTTTTGATATGCTTGCTTGGGCTTGGTGTGTTTTGTTGTAACCTACAGAGTGATTCTGCTCCCTTGGACCCCAATCCAGTGAGGCAATTATGCACTTGCTTACATGTAAAAATGGGAGTGGTCATATAAAATTGAGTTAGTGTATGTTCATACATCATACATCAATGTATGTTCTTTGCTGGATCAGGGCCTTGGATAGTATTGCTATATTGTGTTCCTTCTGACCTTGTAAATGCTGCTCCAGTACTGTACAGAGGCAGATTGTGGGGGAGCTGTAAGGGGCCTGATCCTTGTTGTGGCTGTGCTGCCTCAGCCCCTTCCCCACTGTTTGCCACAAGGTGCACATGCCAAGCAAAATGCCTTTGTATGCCATGCTCTGGCACTCAAATTCAAGAGATGCAAATCTGCACCTCTATTTATCCTTGAATAATTTCTTTTAGAAGGATATGGTATTTATGATGATCCAGGGAATATGCTTAAAGCAATATTTTTTACATGAAGTAATCACTTGTATTAAATCAACTTTATAGTTGAGAAAGTTGGGCAAAACTTGAAGGCTAAAATTCCCTAACTCAAGTCTGAGAGGAGCAGATACATCCTGCACTAAATATCAGTTGCATTAATTTAGACATGTTTTAGACCATGCCAAGTTAATGTTTGCCTGCAGAATTCCTGATTCACCTCTTATTGTGTCAGCAATATGCAAACCAGCTTTTTGTTTGACTAGAATCTCTTTGCCTTAAGTTGTTACGGTTAGCAATGTTAGTATGCTGTAATATTTAAAGCTAACTTATAGGTACCTGTACTTGACTCCATTTTATATTGCTATATCCTTATAATAAAGGACAGATCATTACTGGGTCACCCTAAAGACTTGCCTTTCAGGACCTGTATGTCTGTGTTTCTTTTGGGAAGTGTGGGGAAAATAAAAATAAAAGACTATGTACTTTGTCTTTATTCTTTATTTTTAAAGACAGGGGGTACTTTTATGTACTTTTATGTACTTTTATTTTCCAATGTACTATAAAGACAGGGGGTGGACAGCAATACGGCACAGGTAAGGAACGGGAAGGTTAGAGACAAAAAGCCCTTTAGGACTTGGAGTGAGGGGGTAGCAAAAGCACCAGTCACAGGGCTCAAGTGCCTATATACTAATGCTAGGAGCATGGGGAACAAGCAGGATGAACTAGCGC
>NW_017728886.1:53163357-53168026 GCF_001723895.1 Crocodylus porosus
AAGAGAAGGTTGGATGTGTATCTAGCTGGGGTAATGTAGGCCCAGCACTCTTTCCTGCTTATGCAGGGGGTCGGACTCGATGATCCATTGAGGTCCCTTCCGACCCTAGCATCTATGAATCTATGAATCTATAAACTTGCTGAACTTCTGTACTGTTCACTGTTGACTAGTTATGTCAATCTAAGTGTTAGGTCTGCACCTAGGCAAACTAAGTTAGATTAGGTGGCCATTTTTAAGACAATCTAAACCCCCACAACCTCCCCAAATGTCTGTATGTACCCCAAATGATGTGTGTTTGGGCTGCCTAGTCCACTGAATCACAAGATCACCAGCCACACACTACTATGTCCCCACCTTTGTTGCAGCTTTGAAGTGAGAACCACCACAGAAAAGCTACTTCCGTAAATAATAGAGCTCTGTGGTTGTGCTGCTGCTTGAACCCTGCGTGCCCAAGCAGATTAGGAGGAGGTTTGACCTTAGCTGTGTAAACATGTCAGTGACAGCCTAACAATACGGTTATAACCTTTGTTTGAGTTCATGTATACCAGATAAAAATCTACTAGGCAAATATTTTGCATATGCTTATTAGTGTGAATCAAAAAAGAAGAACTTGCAGGAACTTATCTTAGAGACTTTTATTTCATCCTAAATTCATCTAGAGACTGTCCTAGCCCATCATAGTTATTTATCAATTATTAAAATACATGTTTCTTTTCAAACACCCCCTTTTCTTTTTGTTCAGCTTTAGGTGGTTGTAATGCTAATACTCACTGTAGCACAGCTATTCTATTTTTAGGGGATCTTACTGATTTGAACGTAGTAGCAGGTATGGCAAATCGGCTACACTAATCTTTTTGTTTCCAGAGGTGAGTGGATGGATAATGAATTATCCAGTCCTACAAAACTATCCATTAAAGCATTTGAAGAGCAAATATCTCCTGAATATCTGATCAACAACAGCCTTTCTTCATGGATTTCCCTCAGCAGGGGAACTAGGATGGCCCATTATACAAGTTATCTTTGGTTCCATTGGAGAGTATGTTTGGAGTGGTGAATAGGAAAACACTGAGAATCTGAAAGGTGCATTGCAATATCCAAGGATGAGGCTAGTTCACTGTTCCAGAATGAAGAAAAACTAAATAAAGCGAGGTCTGTCCAATTTGGTTTTATGGTCAGATTGGCATGTATTGGGATAATGTATCTATTTCAGAGTTTCCTGAAGAAGGATTTTTTTCATAAGGGATAAAACACATCATATATGGTACTTTTTATTATATTACAATGATATTATATATTTTTTAATGAGACTGGCTAGGAAATGCTGTGAAGCAGGAAGTACTGTCAAGACCAAGCATTTAGATGATAATGCTTAGAATTTTGGGGAAGGCCTTGTAAGGTTTCTGAATGACTGAGTTATGATATAAGCAAACATCCGCTGTTTGGTCTACTTTTCTCGGTTATTTGCATGCCACCTGTCATTGTTTGCGAAGTACACGGAAGATTCTGCACCCACAATATTTAAGCTGCTACGTCTTCTTCAGACCTGTATATATGTATCTTTCTCTCTCGCTCTCTTTTTTTTTCTCTCTCAGACACTAATCAAAAACCTGTAAGTAGAATTAGGCCCAAAGCAGAGCACCCAAAACTCCTAATGAAAATTGGCACGTAAATGTGTCTCAAACTGGTACCAGAACTCATTTGTTAACTTCTTTGCATCTCAGCTCCCTGACATACAAAAGCAGAGAGAAGAGAGAAAGAAACTCTGGTTTCGTGGTTTGTAAGGTCTTTGTAACCATGATCATTGTTGCCACAAGAAAAAGTAAGTACGTTTGTACTTGTTTTTTCTTTCAAGGCCTGAAAGTTCAAGTGTCTTTTGGGTGTTTAGTGTGCTTGGAAAGAAGGAGTCATTTGAAACAGGCATGTCTGACATGTCCATACATCAGAAACTATTTTATTATTGTGTTGTTGTTCTCTATTGCTATAACTCACTGTTCTGAATTTTTATTCTGTTTTTCTAAAGAGAAATGAAGGAGAAAGAAATGTCACACATTGGTATAAAATTAAGGTTATAGAAGCTGCAGAACAAGCGTTTCTTAAATTGCTTATTGCCGTAAAGTTTTTGTTGTTGTTCTGTGTTGCAAACTTGGACTGTGGACTGTGGCATGAGAAGCTGCTCAGCTATAGGTACCTGGTTGGCAACCCAGAGAGAATTTGTGATGACCTGAGTGCCCTCAATAGCAGAATGGGCAGCTAGATCCATTGTAGTTAAGAACTGGTCGTGGTTCTTGGAAAAACTGACAGAACCACAGGGGCAGAGGGACATAACAGCAGGCTGGAGGGTTATAGATGGTTGCAGAAAAATTGCCGAACAACTTATAGCTTTACAGACTAACTTCATATTGGAGTGGGGTAGTGGATCAATGGTTCCCAATAGATTGTGAAATCAGCCTTCATGCTACTCCCTAAAATCAGAGGGGTTCCTGGCTGCAGGTTTCAGACACCTTTGTTTTCAACCCTGTCATCCTGCTTAATCCATGAAGGCTTATAGAATAGCTAAAAAAGCAGGATGGGGGAAAATAAAATCCTCTTCCTTGTGCTAGTGCTATTGAAATTGATATGTGTGAGGTTGGTTCTACATATCAAACTGCTGCCAAGAGCAAAGCTGAAACAGTTAGTCAAAATACCCTCATTTGTGAAATACAAAGGTTCAGTGTATGATACAGGGACTTTGATAAAGGGTGCAGTATTGCACACTGATCCTTTGTATTTTGTGTTATTCACAACAGTCACTACCCTGGTAAGATTAACTGTGTTGAAATTAGGGGTACACATCACTTGCTGTCACACAGGAATCTTCCTCTTCCCTTTTATAATTACATTGCTTAGCAGTTCCTGTGCTTCCCACCTGACTCTGTATCCCAGCTGAGCTTTTTGCTAACTCTTTACCTGATCTCTGCTGCTGGGAGGCAAATGACTCATGGAATCATAGGGTTGGAAAGGACCTTAACCCTCTGCACAAACACAGGAATGCTATTTCTAAATCACACCCATGCAGTGCTTATGCAGCCTCCTCTAAGAAAATCCCCAGTAAAGGACATCCTGTAAATTCCCTGCTTAGTCTGTTCCACTGATGAAGTGAACCTGAGTTCACAAAAGCTCAAGTTCACTACATATATCTCACAGTTAGTTAGTCTATAAGATGCGTATCTAACCTGCCTTCTGCCTGATTTCATACTAACATGACTAATTATCTCAGTCTGTTCTAATCCCATGCTGTTCTGAATGTCAGAGCATTTTTCCTGATATCTAACCTAAATCTACTTTGATGCAATTTAAAATGGGTTGTTGGAGAGCTTGGGCTGTACTGTGCTTGAAGGGGCAGCCACCCCATATTATCTCTTGGAAAAATTCCCACAGGGAAGATGGACAAGGAGATTCAGCAGACGTCTGAATTGCTCACCAGTGATGAGACTAATCAGTATTCTAAACCTTACATTTTATATCGGCTATATGGAGTATACAAAAACTTAGGTTATGTATTCTGACCAGTGAATAGCAATCATTGGGAGATGCTGACATATATGTACCTGAGAGCAATGAATGGCATGCTTTCCAGAAAGGAAGAAACCAAAAGAAACAAGCTGCAGTCCAGGATGCACACCAGGATGTAGGCAGGAATGAGTGAGTGCCAGTTGCAGCTTTGTGAGCAAGACTTTGTTTGCGTAGTTTAGAGGGTTACTCATTTCTGTTTAAAGCTGGCCAAAGGCTGGCAAATAGCTACAGTTCAAAATAATCATTCGCATACCGTATCATGTGGTCTAAGGTTACGAGCATTTCTGAAGAAACAGCTTTACCATGAGGGTTTTATTCAGTTAGCTGTGGTATGTATCGGATGACTTCTCTGGAAAATGTTAATCTAAAAACAACTGTGTTTTTAAGAAACCCCAGCAAACACTGTGAAGTGCAAAGGCAGCATTTATATATATGAGTGGAATAACAGGAATCAGTGACTTCGGCCTTAACTTAGAATTTCCTAACTTGAGATTTTAGATCACAGTGAAGTTTTATCTAATGCCTCTGTGGTGTGAAAACAGCTGCTCATGTCAGGCTTCTTTCATCTTTGGATCCCAAGTATAGTCTAATCAATGCAGTACTGCAAAGAGTGTCAATTGCCACCTCATCTTTTTCACAGCTTCTGATATCACGTACACTCTCACTCTTGCTGTAAGCATGATCAGATAGATCAAAGGCTGAATAGGGTCTGGAAAAAAAACTGCTTTGGAGATAATTTTTAAGTTAAAGACCACTTATAGGAAAACTAATTTAGTTTATACCCATGCTGGCCCTGTCCTGTGAACTGTTGGCTTGAACCTATAGGTCTATCAGTGAAGTTTAATATTTGTTGTTAAAGTACTTCCATTGTCATCTTACTGTATTAAGCCCTTATCCTGCAAGCTACTCCACAGGATACAAAAATCTGCTTGACCAGACTGGCATGATCAGGACCTCATTGTGAAAACTATCAGTCTAGGTCAACACAAGTAACCTGAACTTTATGTTCTCATTTTTTTTCTGGATCTTTTTTTAAAGGTGTTCCTTGGCAATTTGGTGTGATTAGTTTTACACACACACACACACACACACACACACACACACACACACACACACA
>NW_017728886.1:53168171-53198200 GCF_001723895.1 Crocodylus porosus
TTATATATATAATATAAACCAATCACACCAAATTGCCAAGGAACACCTTTAAAAAAAGATGGAATATATATATGGAAAATCCAGTTGTTATTTACTTGACCGATGCCATAGTTCACTTAGCTTTTATTTCTTAGTGCAGTTTCCTTAAACTAGGAAATATTACTAAGTCAACTTGCCCAGTCAACCCAATATGACAAAATCACATTAACATGTGAGTGGTCTCTGAATGACAGAAAATATACATGTGGTTAATACATTATTCAAATCTTTAGGGATCTTTTAGGTGCCATGATGTCCTCATCAATAAAATAATTAACTGTAAAAAATAGCATAAAGGGCAAGAATTTGGTTTGAAATCTCCATTGATAAATATTCTGCACAGCACAGCACTATCACAGCTTCATCTCATCAAACTACATATAGGAGATGATGGGAGCTCTTGAAAGAAGAATCAAATATCAGAGGAAAACCATTTGAAAGCTGAGTGTGCCATTGATGTTTTGACCTCCCTCCATTCCCCGCCTTTAATGTTTTTATAATGTTTTGACTAATTAGTAGGAGTAGAGTAGTAGGAGGTATAAGTATAGTACTTGCAAATAACTGCGTCCAAAATGGGTTGTAGTTGCCTGGATTTAAGTTATGTATAATTCTTTGGAAGTCCTTCTGGAGGAGCCATTCTTGACTAGAGCTCAGCTGGAAATTGCTTTCCCAAGACATGAAATTTCAAAATGATTTAAACTTTTAAAAAAATTTTCCTGGAAAAAAGAGAGAGAGATAGAATACCCAATAGCAGAAAATAGGAGGTAGGGGAGGGAGGCCACTCCTGGAACAGTCTATGCAGGATGGTTAGGGTGTTCACCTAGGTTATGAAACTGGAAGTTCGAGGACTTCAATCTAGGTCTTCCATATCCCAAGAGAAAATTCCAGTTGCTGGTACACACAATTGGCTCTCTTTCTGGCCCAACAAAAATGTAATTACTTTTACAATGTGAAACAGTGCCAACAGGAAAGATTGAAGACATTCCAGTAATTTAGATAATTGATAATAATGGCCTCTGCACAGCTTGTGTCTACATTTTATGTAGTTTTGGCATCAGTAATCTCACCAGACAACTGTTGTGCAGAGCCTGGAAGTATTCATTTGCCACTTCCTTGGTCTTGCTGGTTCTTGGTTATTTATTTATTCATTGTTCTGTAACTATACTTTCTTTTTCCTTTTTCTTCTTTCTTTTAAGAACTCCCATAATCACAATCCCTGCTGCTAATCCCATGAGTATTTTTAGATGGACATGTCATACATTAATTTAGATCAAGAGCGTGATACTCATTTGGTTCCACAGGCCAAACCTGGGGCTTCCCACAGGCTGGATCCAGACCACGGGACTTCCTGTGAGCCAACCAACCCAGGAGCAGTGGCATTGGCATTAATCCCTGCAGCTGCTGGACATTGGCGATGCATAGCGGGTGCTTAGCAGTGGGTAAGGTCTGTGTAATTGGGGTGGGGTAGAGTGGGAAGGAGGGTGGGCAAGCACTGTTAACTCCCTGGCTCCCTTAGCTGCTCTGGAAAAGCAGCTCCAGCAGCCGCAGGGATTACTTCCACTGCTGCAGGGCTCCAACAGCCCTGTGGGCTGTATGACCCACCTCTGTGGGCTGGATCTATATCCCTGATATACTCTATGGCAGGGGAGTCAAATGAGCCCATGGTCTGAATCCGGTCTGCACAGCTTGAGTCAAAGCCCAGAGACTTTGCCCCAGCTCCGATTGCAGTGGGGAATATTTCCATGGAAGCAGCCAAGCACCTGTGTGAGGGCTGCAATGCTGAAGCCCCAGCAGCACCACGGGAACATGCCTACCACCACAACTTGTTGCTGCCACATACTCACAATGCTAAGCTTATTCCTGTTGTGCTGCTGGTGCTCCAGCAATGAGGACCTTACCTGCTTGGCTGCCAAGCACTGAGGCTTAACCAGTGGTGCTAGAGTCCCAGCAGCATTGTGGGAAGAAGCTGGGAAACCATTACTTGTTCCTGTGACTGCAGCTAAGGGTCTGGGATGCTTGGCTTCTTCCCACTAGGTCCTTGACTAGTTGGAGCAGACACCACATGTGGCACTGTCTGGCATTTGCCTGTGGCGCACTCTCAGACCGGCCAGAATGGGTGCCACATGTTTTATCTGGCATGGGGTGGGGGGAGGGAAAGGGTGTGGGCCTAATTTGGGCCATGGGGCTGGCACCATGCCATTCATACAGCCCATGGACTGGTCCTGCACCACTCATCATTTGGCCCATTGGGCCAAATGAGTTTGACACCCTTGGGCTATGGCCTTTGGATGCTTTTCTGCTTTCATGCAAAAATTTCCTCAGTTTTGTCATAAAAAGCAAATTCTGTTTCATGCAAAACCTCGCCCCTGCTTTTCAATCACTGAAAACCTGCATGAAAACAAAGTTAGTTTCACAATTCTCTTGCAGCTTTCTGTTAGTGTCAATTGTAACTTACAACCCTATATGATGCAGTATGTATATATTTTTTTAAATCAGCTTTGAGCAAATCTTTTATTGTCTTCACAAGGAAGCAAGGAATTGTATGACACAGTGTTCTACTTTTTATTAAGATTACCTACAGTGTCACAAACATACTCAAAGCTCATACTAGGCCAAATTGAGCTTTCAAATTATATTTGTCCTTAATTATTCCTAGAGATACTTTTCCAACATACAATAATGACCATTCACAAAATATCTATGTTGTGGGACAAATTACAGGGGCTCCTGGAGGATTTATTTGTGAATAAATTATATGAGAAAATGCATGCTTGAAATGGTGTTTATAAATGCTATCCCACTTAATGGAAAAAAGGTCCTCATTGCTGATAAAATTCTGTCTGGCTGCAAGTCGTCAGTTAACTGCCAGTATATACTTATTCCCAGTGTAGCAGCAATGCTAGTCCAGCTGTGTTAAAAATTCAGTATATTAAATATAATTAAAATATTATAAATCACCAGTGAAAGTGGTTTACATCAGTCGTAATCCTCAGTCAACTGCTACTGAAGTCTGCCTGTTTGTGAGAAAAGCAGGAGGCCAAAATTAAAAGAAATTTAAAAGCAATCCATTATTTTTAAGAAAAATCATTTTCTCTAGGCCTGTTTCTAAAATATTTTTATCTTCCGAGCCAAGAAGAAAGAAAAGCTGGAGAATGAAAAGTGTCTGAGAATCTGCATGAGAATCAGGAGATAATTTTGGACAGACCAGAAACAACAGATAGAACAGTGTATAGGTAAGAAAATATTAGTCTTTTTAAAACTTCCTACACATCTAAAAGATCTCCAGATGCTCTCAATCCACCATTCTGTAATGTATATTGGTTTCTTTTTTTAGATTTTAATAGTAAAACTAATAGCATGGACCATAATAATTGCAACTTTATTACCTTTATTTCACATTTTGAGTGATATATTTTAAAATCTAGTTCTCTACGAAAATAGAAATCTTATAACACTAAGGGAAATTACCTATTCTTCTGGGCTATGAGCAGCTGGGGCGAGCATTAACTATAATATAATATTTAAGGGAAGGAGAAAAACTCTTTCATTGCAAACAGCTTTCACAGGATATTTGATATGCAGTATTATGAACTATAAACTGCAATCAAACAGAAACAATCACTTTGATGACATGTGCAACATCTGGGTCAGAGGCAGCTTGACAGTGTTTCCCCCTTGGGCATTAACCATGTCAGCTTTAATATGACATTTAACATATTTAACCACAAACACATGACACATCTTCTGAAATCTTTATTGTCTAAACAACCTATTTCTACATGCGTAATTGACAACAAGAATAAATAAAGCCAAGTTTGAAATGACGCTCTGTAAGTCTTTATCAGTTTTGTCTTTTAGGAATAATCTAGAGAATATTATTAAACATGAGGCATGTAACTATGGATTGTTTCTTTCTAACAACAGCCCATAAGCATTCATATTTACCACCAATTAAATAATATCTTTCAACTGACTGTAGGTAGAACCTTGAATTTTGCATGCAACTATACACTGTTACTGTGGTTTCAAATGTGCTTATGTTAGTAAGTTATGATACAGAACTTTTAGAACTGATTGCTGTGCCTAATTTAAAAAATGAGAGAGGTAGATCACTGAAATAACCACATAGCTATCAATGTCATTATTAACATTTGCATAATAATTAGGTAATTCATCTTGATAATGGGTGAAGCACTCATGTTCTAGAAGCAAAAACTGGTTTTGATAAGTTCCCCCAGCCTTTCTATGATAAGTTGCTTAAGTTTATTGAGTTCTTTAGGTTTGAGAGAAGCCATTTTGTTTGGTTCAAAATCCTCACTAAAAATGATAGGTTCTAGAGTTAGAGAAAAACTCTAACCTTCTTCTGAAGTACAGTTCCAAACCATGCAGACAAAAATGAATTGCTGTCTTCTGTCTATTCGTAGAATTATTAGCAAAACACAGTCTTTCCTAGCTGCAAAGGATGGGTTTCCACTTAAACTGAACTTGTATTGCTAATCTTGAAAAACAATGAGATAGATCCAAACTAGAATATACATTCCCTAGTCTCTGGGAAGATTTACCTTCATATTGTTGAATTCAAGTCCACACCTATGAATCCAGCTTGGTCAAAACCCCAAAGGAGCCTGTTCTTGACTTCTAACCCCATTTTAATTTTTATTTACCCTCAACCCTAGCTCTGTTGTAATGCAGATTGGGATGTGAGTATTGCCCCTTCAGCCAAGACCTGCTTTAAAAGGGGGGAGGGGAAGAAGCATGGGGTAGAAGCAGAGGGGGAGTGAACTCCTGGAAGGTTTGGCTTGGTTTTGTTTTAAGTAAGCAGAAGACACACATCCATTCCTAATTATGGTAGCCAAAATTCAACTAAAGGTTGAATATTTAAAACTAAGAGACAAGGAAAACAGATGTAAAGCTGAGGTCTGGATTTTCTCTCTGTCTGTCTTTCTCTTTCCTTTTTTTGGGGGGCGAGGGCTTTCTTTTGATCGTTCTGGCATCTGGATCTCTTAGCAGCTTTAGAGATTTGGCCATTTAGTCCAATTTTCTCCCAGATGTGTTTAATGTAGCTTAATGATACTTTTCCAGATTTGTAAAAAATGTCAGAAGGCAGGTAAGCATGGCACCTTCTAAACTAACTCAGAAAGGCATACGTTTTCATAGGTGACAGTCTAATTTGTTGGATTCTGTGAATAGATTTGCTGAGACGAGGGGTACTAAATAGAAAGGAATAAAGTAGTTTAAATACAGGGGATAGAGAAAGGGAGAGAAATGGATAGAGAAAGGTGAAGGAATAAAAAAAGCAGTTATCGCATTTGGCTTGACTTAAGTCTAACAAAGCTAATTACCTCTTTCTCCACATTTGTGTCATTGTTGAGGACTTGGCTAGAGTAATGCATCCAGAATTAGTTCACTTACTTGGATAAAGATGAGGATGAATGGGAATGAGTCCAGAGAAGAACAGCAAATATAACTGAAAGTCTGCAAAATATGTCATATAAAGGAAAGGCAGAAGGAATGGGATTATTTGGTCTGGAGAAAAGAAGACTCAGAGGAATGAATTTGATTAGTTTTCAAATACAAAAAAGGGTTGTTGTAAAGAGGTGACCAGTTATTCTATGCATCCGCAGTAGACTGGACAAAAAGTGATGGCCTCGTTTACTGTTATTATGGTCATTGAATTGCCACAAGGGAGATCTAGGTTAGATATGAGGAAGAATTTTCCAAATGTGAGAATATTTAAGCACTGAAAAATATCACTGAGGCCCCTGGAAGGCATTATTTTCATCAAGCAACAGGAAACATCTACCATGTGACCTGCTTCATCTTCAGAGGCCAAACTATCCAGAGGGGAAAAGCTTTTTGCACTGAGAACACTTGCCAACATAGGAAGCTAGGGAGGTACTGGCAGGGGCTGATATTCTTGTCTTCAGCTGTGCTGGGAATGAGAGGTCAGGTGGGCTCTGCCCCCCGCCCCCGCCCCCAGGGAAAGAGTTGCTTTCCTGACCCACTAGAAGATCTAGGGAGACCTGTGGGAAGGACAGGTGGGGAGCAGGATCAGCAGGGGTCCAATTACCCAGCAAACTTAGGAGATGATTTTGTGCATGTAATTGCCTTTGGCACAGGTTTCTGAACAAACTTTACCTCCTCCCCATCTTCTCTTTGTGTAAGACAAGTAGATCATGTCAGGTGAGTGTTTGTTTGCCTTCTGGCTTTCATACAGAAGTGGAGAAAGTTTGGAAAAAGGAAGGAGGAGTAGCGAGTCATGATATCTGTTGCTGCCCTTTGGGACAGAAGAGTTAAGCAAGGGTCACAGAAAGTTCCCTTACAGAAAGTATGGAAGTGGGGAGGAAACGGCCTTTCTTAACACTACAGGCAACACCCGCATAGTGCTCTTAATTGGTTCCTGAAAAAACAAGCATTAAGTGAAACGAGCACTAAGTGAAACTGAAAGTATCTGACGACCCAAGATGGTGAATGCAAGCATTATAACAAAACTCACTGAGTGCTAAGTGGAATCAGGTATTAATTTAAAATGAGCATTAGAGCAAAATAGTGCTAAGTGAAACAAATTGTTAAGCGGGAGTTGCCTGTATCACCCTGGGCGCATCTACACATACAGTTAATGTGGCCCAGCCCCAAATGGAAGATGTGAGATGTTAAATGTATTGTTGTCAGCATTTTTTAAATTAGTTCCTGTTTTCTCCCCTGTCTTTCCTCTTTTCTTTTTGAGAATGCTCATGAACATATGTTTTTTCTATAAGAGATGCTATAGTTTAACCAGAAGTTATGGGCTTGATGAAGCAGGATTCCCAACCCAAGACAATTTTTTTTACTGACAATCTGCAAACATTTTACTGACAAACTTCTTATTTCCATTGTCAGTTAAAAAAATGTCTTGGGTTAGGAATCTGCGTGAATGCAGCAGTGCTTTTATACCCTGCACCCTCACCACAGCGGTCCTTTAGCCACCCTCACACACTGATACCCCAAATGTACTTTGTGCCACACTGCTCCTCCAAGCCCAACCAGCCTGACCCCTATCCAGAGGCATAACAAGGTATTTCAGTGACTGGGACAGAGGTGGGGGGACAGAGAGGGAAAATATGCTGATCACCTATGAGTAGGTGGGGATGGTAGGGGAAGGGGAATCTTACCTCAGGCACTCAGGCAGAAGCTGCTACAGTTACTGTGTGAGCATGGGTGTTGTAGCTGAGGGATGGGCTTGATGCATACTGGGGCAGCAGTCCTGCTGTTGCAGACTCTATGGGGCTGGTTGTGCTGCCTCATTCTGTTCAATCCTCTTCCATTTCCCTTCCCCTTCCCCTGTACACGTCTGGATGCTTTAATTATGCTGCTGCCCCCAGTGACTCCTCTCCTCCTGTCCTGGCACAGACCCCCACCAGCTTCTCTTCCCCTGCTTCCAGTCCCACAGCTCCATCTTTGTCCTGACCAGCCCGGTGACCACTTGGACACTCAATGGCAGCACTGGCTAGGATGGGAGGGGAGAAGGAGCTATGGACGCAGTTCATTGCTGGGCTGCGAGCAGCAGTACCTTTTGGACACCATGTGGTGCTGCTCTGCTCTCTTTGCCAGCACCAACACTTGAATGTAGCTTCATTCTGACACAGATCTTGAAACAAGCTCAGTGCTTTGGCTTTTTACAGATGATTTAATTGCTCTTACAGACATCACAGACAGGCGTTTTTAGGCTGTATTTTTATGGACCATCTGTAAATTTACAGGAAATTGGCAACCCCTTGATGAAAGGATCATTTGTTGAAATCCCATGGCCTGTATTATAGAAGCATTCAGATTAGATAATCATAATGGTCCTGTCTGGCTTTGATATCTATGACTATATTCATCTGCATTTGGCATCTAGGAATATATGAATATACAAAATTAAGAGCTTTCTAAAACAAAAGTTGAGGAGGGAGAAGAGAAAAGACTCTTTTCATTCCCTCTTTCTGTGGTTAATCCTAAATTCTATACACAGCCTAGATGTCCAAGTAATTATGGTACACTTTAGTATTGAGATTTATGTTGTGAGTATCTGAACACCATTGCACAGAAAGTCCGTGGCACATTTTACAATACTGCAATAGTAGTGCTCTTCGATTTGATTTATTTTTAATACAGACTATGCCCTTTCATGATAGGTTTAACAAGAATTACATGAAAATGTAACTTCTCCAGCAGCAAGTTTGGGCTGATATATGATTACATGCAGAAAGTTAAGGTTTGGTTTGGTGGCTGGAACAAGTTTAAATTACCAGAAATAAGCATGGTAAAATGGGTTGCTGTCATCAGCTGAGTCAAATAAAAATGAACATTTTCTTTTGGGGGAATATTCATGTATGATTGAAGTATCAATTTAATTTGCTTGATGATTTAATTTGCATGATTTACTTGTCTTACACAATTTAATAGCTATTCACGCACAGTCATTATGTAAAAAGTAAAAAGTGTAAGAACTCCTATAAATGGCATTTTAGTTTTACTCTGTTGTATGCTGTCTGTGTTTTTTCTATAAAGTGCACAATGTAATTTGCTTGCATAGGCAGGATAGTAAGTCTTCATAATGCAAAACAGAAGTTTTGCATACTACACTTAAGAAATGCACATGTATATTGCAAATTACTTCATTACAAATCATTTTGTGATGGCTTGGGGAATCTAGGTGCAATTTATGATTTCTGGTTGATACTATGAAATTGGTGTTTCAAGTTATACCTCAGTATGAGGTGAACCTGCCTTGAATTTACTGGGGTCATGTCATGTATCTGCCAGACAAGAGGCAATGATCAAAAATTTGGCCACTGTTATATCCAGTTTTGATGGACTGTCTATTGGCTGAAGCTAGGAGATCTAGTTTCTTCAGCTTCTCCACAGAAGGAAATTTCCCAAACAGGAAAGAAATAATAAAACAGGAATTCAAAGCAATGGGCAAAAGGGATTAAAGCTGCACTTCAAAAAGGTGTTAATTACAGGAAGGATAAAAACTTATGCTTTTGGAGGATCAGGGAACTATAGGTTAGAGGGAGCATCACAGGGGCATGTTTTGGTGACAATAGGCTTTTTCAGCTGTGGGACCAGTTAAGGTTAAAGTCAGCTTGAAGTAAAGAATGAGAAATAAGAGACAGGGGCTAACTATGAATTAGAAGAGAAATATGAGCTGCAGGAGAAGGATCCCTACCTTAATCCAAGAACGCGCCACAAAAGTCAGGAACTTTAAGAATATATATAGATATAGATATAGATATATATTAGAGCTGTGTGAAATTTCACTGGGTGTTTCACTTTGAGGCTGTTTCAATGTATTTTGAGCTTGAAACAATGAAATTGAAATGAAACAAAAGCCTTCGAAACAGCTTTGAAATGAAACAAGGGCACTTGAAACAGTTTGGAAGTTTCAAAACATTTCAAGTTTCAAAACCGGGCTTGGCTTCAGCACCAGTCCCCGCTGGCAGCAGCAGCCTCCTGTCATCTGGCGCAGATTCGGGGGCTGTGTCCCCCGGGAGGATTCTGGCACAGCTCCCAGTCCTCCCAGGGGGTGCCAGCCACTGGATCTGCTTGCTGGATGACAGCATGCTGTTGCTGCCGGCTGGGGCCAGTGGTAGCACCAGTCTTTCAAGTGCTGGGTGTGGGCTGCGCCCGGCACCAGTCCCAGCCGGCAGCAGGAGCCTCCTGTGATCCGGCAGGCAGATTGGGGCTCACCTGCACCCCTGAGAGGAGTCCAGCAGAGCCCCACAGCCCTCCCATGGGTGTGAGCCCCTGATCTGCCTGCCAGATCACAGGAGGCTGCTCCTGTTGCCTGGGACTGGTGCTGGGCGCAGCCCAGACCCAATGCCAGGAAGACTGGTGCTGCTGCTGGCCCCAGCTGGCAGCAGCAGCCTCCTGTGATCCAGCAGGCAGATCCCAGGCCTGCCAACACCCCATGGTTATTCAGGGGTTATTCTGGGCACCTCCTAAGGGTGCGGGCCCCTGATCTGCCTGCCAGATAATAAGAGGCTGCCGTTGCCGGCAAGTGAAAGTTTTGCTTGTCAGCAACTTGAGGTGCAGTTTCCCAGAAACCTCTGCACCTATCTCTTTGAAACCTTGCAAGCTTTATGACCTTAGGAGGAGCTACCATCCCTGCAAGTTTCATCCATGTCAGGCTAGAAATGACAAAGTTATAGAAAATTTTGTGTTTCCCCATTATAGCCTATGGGCGAAACGTCAAAACAGCATTGAAACAGTGAAACAGTTTCGATGAAATGAAATGGAACAGTGCTTTCAAAATGAAATGAAACTTGAAACGAAACACTGTTCCACTGAAATGTCAAAACGGAAGTCGAAGCAAAAAGGTGCTCCCCAGCGTGCTTGGCAGCAGACCCAGAAGTGGACCGGAAGCACTTCTGGTCCACTTCATGGTCCGCTGCCCCCCACCTCCTCCTCCTGTGGGGCACTCTATCCACCCAAGCATCGCAGCATTCACAAGCTGCGCTGGTACCTTGAGGTATGTAGAAAAATCTTTTAACGCTGTGTCTACATCCAAATCGCTGATTCTCTGAATCAGCATTGAATCTTCAGATTTGGCTGAATCAAATCAGGGACAGTGATCTGAAGCAATTAATCGAATCACTGTCCCTGATACAGGCCAAATCCAAATCTTAATAAAATAGGGTCCACTTTGCACAGCCCTAGTAGAGATGTATATTTTCTCCCAAAAGTGCATAATGTAGCTTAATGATACTTTTTCACATTTGTGAAAAATGTCAGAAAGCAGGTAATTTCATGCCATTTTAGTAAAGAGTCATTGAGCTTAGAAACTTTTGCAGTGCACATGTCTATTGCTCATCTTTGGAGAGTTGAAATGTAAACCCAGAGAACCCACAAAATAGAACTCTGGGAAAGCGTGCAATTTAAACAACAGGTTACAAGAGCCTAGGGCTCTGTGGGACTATGTTGCCCCACTTCTGTGAAAGTGTAAGATGGAGAGAGAGAGGCTTTGTTTAAGAAATGAACTGAAGAATTTACAGAAGGGAAAGAGTGGTGCTGGGTGAAGGCCAAAGCACATGATCCCAGCATGATGGGACACAACCACTTCACCCTGGTGAGTATCTAGCAGACAAAGCTCCACCAAGAGCTGTCACACTGACCTGACATTTTTCAAGGTTACAAGGAAGTTTCAGCAGGACTTGGGCTCCCCTTGAACATGCTTCAGACCCATGCCAGGACTCTGGCAGGATAACCAGTCCAGCAGAATTTAGATCTGCAGCTCCATTGAGCTATGAAGGTGTATGGCTGAAGTGTAAGTCATACAGGAGTAGAGGATCCCAGCTTACAGTAAGATCTTGCTGTGGCTGTTTTAAGACTTTCTTGTTGTTTTAAGTTATCTTGCATCTTGCATTTTGAAACATGATTTGAGATGCCACAGAAAATGTAGTTTAAGTAGCAAACACTGTTTAAATGCTAAAAAGATAATGAAGGGTGGGAGACCGAGCAAATGGCTCTGCCCCAAGGCAATCCTGAGAATCATAACCTGATACCATGGGAGCAGTGTTTCAAAATCTCTGCCTGAAGAAAGAAAAGAGTAGTTAGCTATGTCAACTCTTTTCTGTGCCTTGGTTTCCTAGTTTTAAAATGAGGAGAATGTTGTACAGCTAGTTGAAGATGAGAAATCCCATTTTACATACAAAGTATTTTCATTATCATTATATAGCAGGATATGTGTCAACGCTGCTACCATTTGTATTTCTATTGTACTTAAGCTATTCTGTATTTTGTTATAAAAACACTTGAGGTTTTTTTTTACATGCCTTTTATTCCTTAACTCTTGAGTAAAAACAGAGTATGAGCTTATACTTGACAGAATTATATACAACTCAGTAACTAATGTATGGCAGTTCAATGACTGATACCCATTTTGTCTTTCTAAGAATGTTTATTAGATTTTTTTCTGAAACATTTTTGCTGCTGTAATTTTACTTTGAAAACAGAAGCAATAAAATCATGTTGTGCCTTTAGCATTAATCCATTTTATTTGTTTGTTGTTACAGGTAGCCTAAAGGTCTTTCTTTCAGTCACTATATTAATCCATTTTTAATAGTTGATCTTATCAAGCTATAAGAAATTAATCCAAAAAAACAGAATAATATAATTAAATTATACTAAAATGGCCCATATGTTTTCAGTCCTGCTTGGTTGTGGCTTAGTTTATTAATGCTATTATTTTAGCTTTTGATAGTTGTAGTCAAATGCTGAAAAATATTAATATCAATATGTCATGGGGATACTGCCTGTATCCTAGTACTTCATTAGAGAAGTGTATATAATGATATTATTTCTTATTTACATAATCATTTTGTTAAAATTTCTAACTTAAAACATCAGGTTGAGTCCAGAAAGAAATTACACCCAAAAATATTTGCAGCAAAATGTTCAGGTTTTTCTTGAAAAATTAATTTTAATGGACATTTTTTATTAGAGCAGATTTTTCTTTTATTGAAAATATTCACAGGGAAAAATATTTCCTATCCAGTTCTAATAATTAGACAGTTTTCCCATGAATAGAAACTCATAAGACAAAATTCTCTACTTGTGTATATTGGCGCCACTTCAGTGACTGTAGCAGAGATGTGATAATATTTACCAGCAGATAATTTTTTCCCTTGAAGTTCTCTCAGATTATATAAAGAAGGTTGAAATTATTGGGGTGCTTTTTTGTTTAATCACTATCCTCCAAAATTAAGCAACCAGGTGACTTGGGTTCTACTATTTGCTCAGGCACTGAGCTCTGCTGCTTTGTGTTTTTAGTTTCATTACCAGTAAAAGAGAGCTAGGTAATGACTCTTACCTACTTTTGTGAAGTGTTTGAGACTATGAATGAAAAGTTCTACATAAACATTTTCATATATTTTCTAGTTTATTTTGTTATTTCCTTGACAACAATGATCCTGATATGTTTGAACTTATCCCCAGCTTCTTTTATTGTAGGGCACCATGAGGAATATTCCCATGAGATAAATGTCTGGTTAAAAAGACAAAGGAAATATCATTCATTATATTTGCAACACATTAATCATTGAACTGTATAAAACATGTGTAAGCCACACCATCAGCTATAAAGAATGAGGAAATTAAAGGGATTTTTAAAGATTCCCAACTGCTTTGATAAGGAAGCGTATCTTTTTTTGTTTGTTTCCCATAATCTTCCTTCTTTGTCCTCAAAACCTCACTCGTAATCTCCTTTCCAAGCTTTCTCTAATCATGACGTCCCAGCTTCTTGAATCATTTCATGGCCTTCCTGGTTTTTACCACATCAAGATCCTTTCCTCCCCTGGTAGGCTTTGCACAGATTCTTTCTGTCTGTTTATCTGCTTGTAGGTCTTCCTGCACTATTCCTCTTTTGTGCATTGGCAGCAAGACTATGTCACATTTTGTTCCATGATAGGCAAATGAAACAGGTTGCCATTAACAACATTTGATCAGGTTCTTCGGAGATTTCTGTCACACCAAGTATGGGGGGAAGCATATTCCAAAATGAATGTGTTTCCTGAGAGATACTTTGTATAACTCTTCCACCCTTAATTTCATCATCAGTGCTAAGGACAAAGAGCTCGTCTCTTCAGCTGAAGAGACATTGCATGCTAGAATGCAATCATTGCCTTTCAATCTCTCTGGAAATAAAATAATCTTTTAAGAGGAAACCATTAGAAAGAGAATATGAACAAACTGTTTGAAACCAGCCTCCAATAAATACAAAATATGACAGTGACCAAACCAACAGGACCAGAAAAAATGAGTGTTAAGCTTCCCCTGGCCAAATACAGATCTTCTCTACTAATAAAAATGGCAGTTTTATCTGCTTATCCCAGTGCTGAATTTGGTACACTATTCTTAGTACATCCTGATCCCTGTGGAAATAGAAGAGATGTCTGTGAGAACAGAAAGCTTTTAAGAAATACACACATTCTTATATCTAAAGCTACTTATTTGTACGAATTATAGTCATCTTGGAATTATTGTTTTCGACTCCATGTTCTCTTCTTCATGTACAGCAGATAAGTACAGAGGAATTGTAAAATCATTGTGCGTGTATTTGTTTTTACTTTTTTCAGACCTTTGGGTTGTAGCTTCCCTTCCCCCCCTGCCATTTAGCCTTCCTTAGCTCTGGCAGATTAATTTAGCCTCCTTAACCTTTTCTTTTGGCTCAGTTTGATAACTTTACATCATGGGGACAACATCAAGGAAATTAAGTAATTGTGTTATTTCATTTATATAATTGGATTGGTCTGAACTATATTTGAACCTGAATCCAAACTTGGGGAGTATAAATATTTGAAAATTTATAAGGAGGGAAAATGGTTTCTGGCTTTGAGACTAACATCTTGGTGTTTACCGAGGATACAGGACTACATGGACTGCAAAAGACGAGGTCATAGACCTAAATAGGAGTCACAGGGCCATACCCTTATAAAGCCACAAAAGTAAGGCTTATGTTGTCCTTGATTGTCCTGGCTAACAAACACTTAAGAATCTATTTCTTACACTAGTGTCCACTATAAAGTTGGGGAAATACAGTACATGATCGCAGACACAGCCATGCTTCTTTGTAAACTTTGTGGCATGCAATTGTCTTCATAGTAGTTCCATACTAGACTCTGTCACTAGTATAAAATGCCCCAGACATCAGAATGGCTCTGCTGCTGAGACTAGTCTTTATTCTTGCCTGTCATATGCTATAGGAAACTTTTTTCCCTAAACCACAGGCCTCTCTAAGATTAAAGAGTACCTGCCAAATTTGCCCATGCTTTGGACAAATTCTACAACCCACTTATTTTTATCTTGCCATAGTCCCAGAAAGACAAATCTTCCAACTTGTTCCCAGACTCTAAAATTAGAAATAAGTGTTCCCAGAGAGTTTCAATCCCAGAGTGTACATACATTTAACACACAATCCGGCACCTGCTGCCACATGTCCAGCATGAGACTCGATCTCATTGACTGATCTTATTTGGAGGGACAGAAATCAATATGTGCAGGAAGGGGCAGGCATGGGGATATAGGGTGGCAGGTTGGCTTTGATCCTGCCAAGAGAGTTCTGTGCCAGAAGCAAACAGCCCATTATGCTGGCAATAGTAACTACAGTATTTACTTTCATCTTGAATTCACTTGGTTTTGAGACAAAAGGTTAAAACACCCTGTAAGGTGTGAGGTTTTGTCTTAGGTTTTCTTTTAATGTCCACTGCTATTAGGTTTAGAAATAAAGTGAGCTTAGATAACGAAAATGCCGTTGGTACTTTTAATGAGCAACATGTGTGTACTACAGAATCGCCAGTCAAGGCTATATAACACATTCCAAAATTATCTCCTTTCCCATCAAATTCTATCTATATTCAGATAACACAGCTTAAAAATAGCAGTTGGTGCCTCTTACAATATTGTTTCTATGCATCAAAAACAAAGAAAGGGCATTGATTCAGCTGATCTAGTACCCGTCTAGTGCCTGTCTCTAACAGTGGTGTGTATTAGCTGCTTCAGAAGAAGTCAAATGAAACCACATAGTAAGAATAGCCTGCTACCCCCACCATGAAAGTTTCTTACTGAAACATTTGGTTATGCCTTGAAACATGACAATGCATATTCCTTCCCAATGTTCCACTTCAGTTACAAACCCCCCCCAGATTGGCTGAAAGATTTAATTAAAATACCATAATGCAGAAGCCATTTGAGTGGAAGGCATGTTATGCTGCATAGCAGCAGCATCAAATTTGTGTCCAGCGCCAGGCCAGATCCAGAAAAAATGGTTCCTTGGGACTGGAATTGGAACTCAAGGAGCCTCCTTGGGGCAAATGACAGCAGACGAGAGGTTGATGCAGCTATCATTGGTAAGGCTGAGCATACTCTGTTAGAAAATATAAACTCTATTATTTCTACAACCTGCATTTTGAGGAGGGAAGAGTTACATAACAGTATGTGACACCTCATCCAGAATAATAAATCAACAGATGCCACTATACTTTGTTGTGTGCAATTCATGATCAGTTAAGTGGTAACATGGTAGAAGAAAGATAACGTGGGGCTTTTGATGTTTCTCTGAGTCTACTTTCATAATTTTTATTTTTTACTGTAATCTTCAACCTTTTCATATCAGCTCATGCACAGTGAAGGGCTGGCATTCTGTGATGGTAGAGGCCATGTTCAATCATCTATTGTAAATTAATTAATTTAATGCTAGATTTTCATGTGGTTCAAAGGCCAAACAGTTGTCTTTGTAAGGAACGGTGGCAGTGAGTGACAGAGCATCTAGTACTTTCCCCACAAATATCCCATAAAGAAATTGGAAATGAAGTAGAGCTGATTTTGCATCTCTCTGGTGTTGTGCTCAATGCATAATCTTAAAAAGAAGTCAACAATTGCTCAAAACACTTGGAGAGCCAATATTTTAGATATAGTTAACACCATGCAAACATTCCACATAGCTGATTAAATGAAAAGCAACACTAAATAGCACTCTATCTATAGTACATATTTCATTCATTGCTCAGACCTGGCCTCAGGCTTGTTTAAAAAAGTACCAGATGTTTCTTTGCGAAATGTATTTGTCTTTGTGTGATGACAGATGCTCTTTGAAATCCTAAAGTATGTAATAGCGGAGTTTGCCATCTGAAATCAGGAAATTCAATTTGTTTTCTCAGAGGCACTACTGAAGGGCAAAACCCAGTAAGAATTGCTATATAAACTAATGCTTTTTAACATTATGTACAAGTCCTGCCACTTTGAACCTTGCTTCCAACACTGTTCCCAGACACAAATGGGAAAATTGGTTTCCAAACTCAAGGGACTTGTGCCAGTGAGAACCCTCTTCTGGTCCTGTCTTGTATGTTGTTTTTCTTACACGCAAGTTTACCTTTCAGATTAGCCACTTAAAATGGCCTCAGACAGTGAGTTTTTAATAAACAAATCACATTGCTAATGGGAAGAGAATGCTCTCTCTGAAGAGCAATTAAACAAGAGAAATATGGACACTTCATTATAGGGGCTCTTAATATTTTCAGTAAAGTCAATTAAAATGTCACTGTGCAGCTAAAGAGAAATACATGGTATTTGCCAAACTCAGTAAGAGCAGAATGGATTTTCCTGAACCTTTCCAAAACAAACAAACAACAAAAAAATTGCCATTAAGATGAACTCAGTATGTGAAGTTATAGTCTCTTATACTCAGTTAAAGTTATTGAGAAAGTGATGAGTGAGCAGAAACAGGAGGCTGGATTGAAATAAGTTTTTGACTAGAGTCAAGCCATACTCCTCCAATGACTGAAGAAAAAAAATTGCTGTGCTTCAGCTTCTATTGCAACCCCAAAGCTTGTGTGAAGTTTATAGCAAAGTTTGTCAAGGTTCACAAACTGGATGATTTTCATGCCAAATGAGTTAATTAGTGGTTTGGGGTAGAAATTGTGTAAATCTCAGTGGGTTTGGCTGTAGTCAAAGCATAATTATGAGTCTGAGCTGCTGAAAAGGGAAGCCAGAGATCTGAAAGCTCTCTGACACACTGTACAGGGAGAAAACATCTCAGTATACAGTAATGCATCTCTTATCGTAGTCCATGGAGTTGATGGCCAGAGGATGAATCAACAGTATTACTATATTGTAAAACACATAGGTTTATGAAGATACATTTTTAATGTATTAATGATCTAAATATTCAGAATTTGTTTGGATTTAGCTTTGATGAATATCCAATACTTATAGTCTTCCTTTTTTTTAAATTATTGGTTATGTTAATATAATGCTCTGCTACTTAAAATTAGATAACGGATTACTTGTGTCTATCTGGTCTTCAACCATTGTCTAGTAATATTAATTATTAACACTTTCCATGTCCTTAACTAACAACTGGTTGTTATGGTAATATTGCCAGGGTACTTTTATTTCTTTGTCTTTCCCTGCACCTTTAGATTTCAAGGCCTTGTCTTTTCTCACCATGCTGGAATTTTTTCAATGAGTGTAAAATCATTGCTGCTGTCCTGCTCATTTAAAATCTCTACCTTTCCTAAAAGGACATAAAGCAAGGCATCAAAAATGATAATATATACTCTTATAAATACAGCATGAAAGGGTGCTAACCCACTAGGTTTACTATAGAAGTAGTGAATCTCTAGAGGGAAATTGCTTTTAGGAGTGACCTACTGGAAAACCCAAGTATAAAAACTTAAAGTAAGTTGCATAACGAGCATCTTGCACATCATCTATTCTTGCTAACTATAGTGAGTTTTCTTCATTCATTCCTTGAGAAATTGTGTAATTTTTATTTGAAGAAATCCTGACTCACCTGGAGTCAATGACAAATTTGTTATTGACTTCTGTGGGATCAAGATTTCATTGTGTATGACACCTCAGGAGTTTAAAGTTAAGCTGAAATATGTCCCTTATGAAGACCTTTTTCACTATCTTTGGTTTCCAGGTTTCCAGTAAACTCTCCTAAACCCTGGATTCAAAGCTGCATCTGACATAATACTGAGAGGGACTTACTGGCTCATGGAACCCAGTTTCCTGCCATCAGAGATATATCATATAATTCTGTTAATTAATTTATCTCATGTCTATCACCACAGTACCAGGTTAGTGTCTTCAAGTTTTGTTTCATCTTTGGAGCTTTCAAAGTGTGCTGTATTTTATACTGTTTTATTCTTTTGATATTCTGCCAAAGTGGGATAATTCCACTGATTTATAGCAGCCAGTATATAAGGGACATGAAGCATCAGTGCAGAACAGATACAGACAAAATTATTACCAAATTTTTTTTGTATATTATTTACAAAATTGATAAACAAACACAGTGTCTCATGTGACTTTTCAACATGACCATGTAATTTCTTACTCCTAGAATAAAACAAATGGATCCTTTTACGATTCTGAGTTCCTTTCAAAGCAAGGTATAGAGGATTTCCAGTGGGTGGTCTAAGAATATTGTCTTTTGTTCAACTAAATGTCCTGAGATGTGAATAGATCTGTGTTTACTAAATGCGTCAGTGCAACAGGAATATATTATCAGATAATTCACAAGGAAAATTGATGACGATAATGGGGTGAAACGTGAATGAACATCTTTTTGTGCAAGACTAATGAAGCTAGTGGCTACTGGTTATGAGCTCCAGACATCTCTGTTGGGGTGATCAGACCAGGAAATGCCTTGGGCTAGATCATTTAAAAAGGAAAAAAATAGACTTTTTAAAATCCTGCATGGCAGGCCTGCCTTTGGCAGCATAGTTTCTGAAAGAATTGCATTAGATGAATTGTACTAAAGATGACTCATGACTTGGTGGGCCCCTCCTTGTTTAAGATGCTAGTCCTAATGTTGGTGCCCTAATTTCTGGATCATGACAAGGGATATTTAACCAAATGTCCTAATCTTTTAACAGGTATCAGACAGAAACAGCCACTCCTCTTCTCTATAGTTCTGTATCTGTTTTATAAAATTATGCAAAAATTAAGCATGCCAACTTGGTCTCAGCTGATGGCAACTTTTAATTTGTGTTTTTTATTAGGATTTAGGGACCAGTTGATTTTTGTGTTAAAGCCCTTGGGATTTCAAACTAATAAAAGGAAAAACTTGGACTCCTACCAAGTTCAATAGAGGGCTTTGATTTTATAGTATATTCAGAAAATCAAGCTTTTTTTTACTCCAACCACTAAGGGAGATTCCATTCTGACAAAATCTGGGAAAGCAATGACATTCAAACAAGTGTTTAATCTAGGGCTAGACAGTTATTTAAAAAAAAGGTCCCAAGAAGGACCTTTGCCAATGTATTCAGTAGAATTTTTTGGAAATTACCATTTCAGTGTTTGCTGTGAAGATATGGAAAACTGGACTATTTTGCTACCTTTTTATCTAGAGACGTCATGGGTTTGGGAATGTGGGATTCAAAATAATGCAGTCATTCATCATTTGTTATTTCTCATTCTCCTCTGTTGAATTTCTTTTCTGACCAGGCTTATTTGGGAAACTTGGTGTGGGATAGAAATCAGCTGGACTGTGAATAGATTAAAATTTTTACTTTCAAGGAGTCCTTTTCAGTACTTTTCTCCAAAATGCCAGTGATCAAAAGGTAAATATGTATAGGTACTGTTGAACAACAGTAGTAGCTTGTAAAAAGAAGGAACACATCTATAACTAAAGATTTTATTATTGGCAGATCAGAATCAATGGTTTCATTTAGCAGATCACAATTTGGACTGAGAAAATTCATAACATACGTTCTTTGTAAAGACTCAGATCTCTGTAAGAAGGTACGTTTTTGTAGAATATAAGTCCAAAATAACTATTATCAATGTTTTCAAGAAATTTGTTTGCAATCAAGATACAAGTGGGTAACTATTTTTTGCTAGATATTAAAAATGCAAAATCATGGAGGGGGGAACTCATTATCACTAAAGTAGACAGTAAGTCATTTTGGCTTCTTGCTTTATCATGATTTATTAAATCCAAAGCCAGAACCATTGATTAGGAAGTGACTGCAGAGGAGTTTGCTTCAATAACATTTATTGCCTCTTTTATCAAGCCTAGTTTCAAGGCCTGTATCTCAAGGTATGTATGGACATTGCATTTAGATCAACCTAACTAAAGTTAGGTCATTCTAAATGCCCATCTGTGCAGATGTTTGTGGGGGGGGGGGTGTTAAATTGGGCCAAAAATGTCTAAGTTACATTGGGAATCGGTTAACCCCATCTAGGGAATGTCTGCATGGATCCAGAGCATAGCCTGGGCTGGGAAAGCCTAACCACTCACCCCAACCCCAGGGCTATGCTCTTCCTATCTCCTCTACCCTGAGCAGGCTGTTTTTAGTTCTTCAACACACCCCCTGGCAGACCTGACATGTTTCACTGATACTGCTAAACCCACACCCCCACAGACCCTCTAGCCTCCTCTAACCCTGTTGTTCCCCCTCCACCCCTAGTTACTTACATCAGGTTCCCCACAGCTTCCAGCACCAGGGAACATCTATGCATGCCACTCCTGGTCTACTATCTCACTGCTTAAAGTAAACCATGGGATCATAGACCAAGTGTGGCAAATGTGTGTACACCCTCAGAATGTGAAGTTGTTCAGTGGCTGTGGAGGAAGTTCTCAAACACAGAATTTAAAATGAAAACACATCTTTACAGTAGTAGCTTGGATTCTGACTATACACAAATGCAATCTCTTAGAACAGAAGCTAGCTAAAATAAATATATATGGAAGCTGAAGATTAGGAAGTTGTGAATCATCTTTGGTGTCTGATTCTACAATGTGCATAGGCATTAAGGGTGCTTAGGTTTTGTAGAAGGGGCTTAAGCCTTTGCAATATGGGACAGTTTAGTTTTGAAGGTGATTGTCTACAAAATTTGAACAAAAAGGAAAAAATTGAAGGAATGTTTCTGTTTCCCTAAAATGCTGGCTATCACTGAATGTGAAACACTTTCCACTCTACTAGAAATCCAATTTGTGCTCAGAGATATGGGTTGAACACTGAACAGTGACCATTAGTTAACAAAAAAAAGAAGTAAATCAGTTTTGCTTTTTTCACTAATCTGCCAGATGGAAACTCTACTTAGTCCCTAAGCTAGTTCCAGAAATCCAAAAATTTGCCTGAATACTTGGTAGGAAAGCAGGAAAGAACACAACATAAAATCAGCTGCATGTAAACTTTCCTTTTTAAAAACACAACTCTTTCATGTGAGCTGACTTCCTAACTGCCTGTCTCTTTCAAAAAGCCTAGTCCTGGTATTTAATATTATATTAGTAAGGAGTTATTATTCAGTAATTGTTACTGGCTAATTATATTAATTAGAAGAGGCAAATAAGTAGAAAGAATCATGACTGGCTAATTACAGTAAGTAATATAGAATTAAGTAATGGGATAGGAAAACCTCTACAAGAAACTCTGGCCAGTAACGGAAAATGAACAAGAAAGGTTTTAACTGAAAGCCTTCTCTGAATACACAGATCCACATTAAAAGATCTTTTTATCTTTTATACAGTCATACTTTTGTTTTGTTTACGGCAATTCATTCATTCATTCATTCCCAAAGTTCAGTCCAGTCCCAGACTGCTTAGAGCATGACCCCGCAGTTCTTTTGTTGTCCTGAAGTTGCCACACTGACAAGAAAAATTTAAATGTCATATTTATGCTCAGAAAGTTGGCAAGTGCATCTTGAAACAAAAATGCTCACATCAAACAGACTTCTATCTGGGGAAATGCTTTCCCGTCCAGAGACCAGTATACATTAGTAGCCCAAGTAACTAAGGCTTGGCAAGCAGACAGCGCAATGAAGAGATCCTGAAATGACCTTACGAGGTCAACAGTCTGAGATAGCACTGCAGTGTGTGTGGGTGTGTATTATACACCCTCTGAATATGCTTTAATGTTGTTGCTCTAAAAGCCTGCTCAGATTTTTTTCTGATTGTTTTTGGCGCGTTCCCTTGGCATGAGACTATCATCGATGTCAAAATGATCAAAGAACCCATTGTTATAGTGGAGTCAGTGACTCTGAATCACCCATCCCTTGCATATTTGTTTGTTTCTATCATTTATTTGAAGATCAGTAAAAACAAGGATGCTCCCTTGTATCTATTTTGTGCATCTTGGTATTTCTTTTGCTTGACACTAAGTTTTCCCCTTCAAGGATTGCCATAGGTATTTTAATACAAGGAATTCCTCTTCACAGTAATGTCCTTTGAAAAACAAATATGGCATTTTCTGGGGAAATTTACATGGAGTAATTTAGTTCTGCAAGTTTAAATATGCACATATTATAATTAACTTCGGCATCATTAGAATAGTTGGTGCAAAAGGGTGAGAGTGAAGAGGTGGACAAGAGTGGAGAGCCTTGGGCATAAAAAAGATGGAGGCAGTAAGCAGAATGCAAATCTGCCAGAGGCAGAGGAATGAAAGAGACAGCAGGTAGGATACATCCATGATCACTTGGAGGTGTGGAAGAATCAGTGGATGGAGTAGGGCAAGGAAGTCATTCCAATTTGAAGGGAAGGAAATATTCTGGGAGATAAAGCAGTTTGGGGAGTGAGTCAGAAAGAATAACAAGCAGAAAGGTAGAGCTGGGATGTGTTTTTTAGCTGAATGGAAGATCCTTTATGGGGAACAAACGGTAAACTGTGTTTGCAGAATTCTTAGACCAGAGAGGCATTTGGCAGTATCTGAGGGAGGAAGAATATACTTATAAATGTCTGACTTGTTCAGACCTTAAATCAAACCTCAAACCTTCCAAAATGGTTTGCAACTGCAGAGGATCCCTAACCTTAAGAGGAATCTGAACATGACACCCAAGATTTGAACACCGTAAGAAATTGGCTTCCTTTGGATTGGAATACCATATTAAGTTAATCACTAGTTCTTTCTCTCGCATTTATTTTGAAACTTCCACTCGACAAGTTAGTATAGTTCCTTGTTTTAATTACTAGATAATTTTTCCCTTTTAAGCATATCATTATTGGTTGTGGTTCACTGTATTAAAACTGGATGTAGCAGAGCATCAGGCTTCATGTAAATGGATTACAAGTATGCACTCCTAGGAGTTCATACTTCATCCATTATCTTTCCAGCAAATACACACCTCTTAAAGTCTAGTTGCTGCCAAGGACCTTATGAGCTAAAATGTTTCCCTACTCCTACAAGGTCAGCATTTTCCCTGTTCTCTGGAAACTATGCTTAGATACAGCTGGAAGCATAAAACCTCTTTTTGCCTTTCTTACTGTTATGTTGAGGAATTATAAAAGGGGCTGCCAAAAGTGGTTGCGTCTCCTAAGGAGTGCAGTACCATTATTTAAATTGTTTGCATAAGCTTCTTTAAGAAGAGAACACATGCTCTTTCCTAGGGTATGAGAAAATAATATCCCTGCAAAAAGAATATTGGTTTGGATGTAAGGACAATATAAACACCACCTCTTCTTGCTGCAAGTCCATGGATCAAATTGTTGTTCAAATGTACAAATTGTGTCAATATCTAATAGTGTCTTAAAGATTCCAGCAGATAAGTTTTTGTACCCCATGCCAGTGTAGCCCAGAGACCAACCCACTGTAGTTAGTCTTCTTCATGGTGTAAAAAACCAGAATCTCTCCTATTTTATTTGCCCTGAGCTATTTATTGCTGCAGCTCTCTTTCCTCATAAAAAACTATTTTTCCTTAGCAAATGAGTTAAATGTGTTAAGTTTCGTTCCTGCCCAACACAGATATCTGCTCATTAGGCATCTGCATTATGGAGTAAGCTGTAGATCGGCAGTTAAATATGAAACTTAAAGCAGATCTTTGTTAACTCTGGTTTGTTTTAAGCCCAACACAGAAGTTTAACTGTTCATTTTCATTTAGTATCTAATATATCCCTGAGGTTTCAGTATTTAAATGTCATTATTTTCCCTTCCATGCCTCAATCTTCATTCTGCACCTTCTTATTAAATATTGTTTCCAGCCATGATACTCAACTTACGGTTATTTCATTTTCCTTCGTTTAACTTTGGAACTGTATTTTCCCCAATATGTTCTCTCAATCCAAAATTGGAACCTTGACACTGGGTGAGATCCTGGCAAAACTCTATTAGCTTCAATACAGCTAGGATTTCACTCCCTGTTTTCATTCAGACAAATTCCCTTTGGTGCTGGATGGCATATAATCCTGGATGCTAGATGCAGCCTTGTCCCACAGGCAGTCTGACCAAATAAAATAGAGAAATACTGAAGACTTGGCCCATATGGAATTGTCTGCTGCTGTTTTATTCTACTGATTGTCATTCATGCCATCAGGGGAAGGCTCTCTAGCAACATTATATTTGGAAGCTGTGCTTACTGTACTAGTTCACAATTGAAGATCATTGCTTTCTTGAGCACCTTGATGTTATGCGAAATCTTATTATATACAATTATAAAACAAAGACACATCTCCTTAACATTTATGCAGTCTTGTGCAATTTCTACTTCTGTATAGACCAAGTACAATCCTTGAACTTTCCAAGTCAGTGTAAATCTACAAGAAACAAGAATTACAGACGATAATGCTTAGATTTCAGGAGCTGGGTGGAGGGAGAAATATAACAACATGAATATGACATAGGAACAAATTAACTTTAAATTCCCTGCTGGCACCTTAAGCTTGTACATGTGTTTGGCAAAAACAAAATACTTGAAATCTGAAAGCAAGCAGTGTTGTGGTGCCAGATGTGCGTAGCATTATAAAGTATTCTTCCAAATACTAAAAGCTGTTGGAAAAACAGGCAAGTTCTAATAGCAAAATATAACCTGTAGCTGGGAGTACATGTGTATAATTTCCATTAATAGTAAAACATGTATTGGTATGTATATGTATTCAGGAGAGACTAGATAACATTAAGTAGCAAATGAGGGCCTCCATTTTGCAGATTTTCTGGCAATTTGACTCTATTCCATCCACAATACTAGCATAAAGTCAATTGCTAATGAAAGTTAGTGCCAACAAATGTTCTCTATCTTTCAGCAAATACTCTGCTTTCTCGTGCCACTGTTTCAGCTTCCACATTGATCATAAAACAGAAAGTCAGTGGGGTCATCTTGAATTTAATCCTTGTAATCTTGTCAGATTCTTAATAATACAGATACATAAGATACACATTTTATTTCATTAAAGTAATTCTTTTAACTTAATTTCACATTCAGTTGATGTCACGCCATCTAGAATAAGTGTCCATGTCCAGAATACTGTGAAATGCTGAAGGTCACTTAGAGGTAAACTTTCAGAGCTCCCATGCACACTACCACTTAACACTAACCATTGTGACGCTGAGAAATACTGATTGGCATTTTTTGGTCATGGTGGCTTGAACATTATGTTGACTTTGAGTTTGCAGGCAGTTGCTGGAGGCAAGAGGAGGAAGGACAGGAGGAGGAGAGAAGCCAGGCAGCAGATCCTGCCCAGGAAATGTAAGTGATCCAGCTGCCTGTACCTTTGGTTTTGCTGGTTGTTTGTTTGGTGGCCTGTGTGTATTTGGGGCATGTGCTCTGAGAAGATGGGAGTGATTTCTGACTGGTGAGTGATTGCTAATTGTTGTGGGATTGCTGACTGCTGTATGATTGCTGCCTGGGCCTGACAGAAGTCCTAACAAAGGGGCTGAGTCAGCCAAGGCCCAGAAGGGTATAAAAGGAGACTCCCTGGTGACCTGTGACCAGGGAGCCAGGGAACAGGGACTGCAAACAGGGGAAGCAGTTTTCAGGCCATTTGCAAGCCAGTTCATGGGTAGTAGCATAACATGGCTTATTACCATACAGTGGTGGGGAAGCATCATACTCAGTGGCTTCCTTCCTAGGCCACAACTGGTGCTCCCTTCCCTTGCACCACTGAGGCCTCCACCCAGATGGAACCCATGGTTTCAGCCTCCACCCAGATGGAGCTCCTGGCACCAGACTGCAGGGGCTGCCTGGCAAGGCTGTCAGCAACTGGGAATGGGAGCAAGAGCACCCCCACCTGTGGTGTATGCCCTGGAGTGAGGTCTTTGGAGTCCCAGGTGATTGAGCTCCAGGCCCAGGTAGGCAGACTTCATGCCATCAAGGCCCATAAGCAGGAGAGTGATGACAACTACAGTCAGGTCCTTCTGAAGAATGAAGAAGAAGAGAAGATAGAGGAGAAGGTAGCCAAGAAGAAGGCTGGCCAAAAAAACCCACCTGGAGCTACCTGGAGGATGGTTGTCTCAGGCTCCAGAACATGCAGGGTTAGGGCTGCCCCTCCCTTGGCATTACACAATAGGTATGCTTCCCTCACTATGCATGAGGAGACTCCAATGGAGACACTGGAGGAGGAGGTGGGTAGCCAGTGAACTGCTACCCCCAAGGGGAGATGCAAGGTGGTGGAGGTGGGGGACTCCCTCTAACAGGGCACCATAGGACCCATCTGCTGTCTGGACCCCTTAGCCCACGAGGTCTGGTGCCTCCCTGGGGCCCATATCTGGGACGTTGCGGAGAGGATCCCAGGTTTTTCTGGCTCTCCAACCAATACCTCATGCTCCTCATCCATGTGGGCATGAATGACATGGCCAGAAGTAATCTGGACCGGGGCATGAGCGACTACAGGGCTCTGGGAGCTGGGCTCAAGAGGTTGGGGGCACAGGTAGGCTTTTCCTCTGTGTTTTTGGTTGCAGACCTAGGAGGGAAGGATGCATCAAAGAAGAAGATGACTCCAGCGGTGGTGCTACTGAGAGGGTTTCAGTTCCTTCAACCATTGCACACTTCAGGGAGAGAGGACTCTTGGGAAGGGACAGCATGCACCTCACATGGAGGGGTAAGTCCCTGTTCTTGGCCAGGATGTCCAATCTTCTAGATAGAGCTTTAAACTAAGATTGCTTGGTGGGGGGGACACTGACTGGAGCATGCCCAGGGATGGGCACACAAGAAAGCTCTGAAGTTGGGGACACTAGGAGAGCCACTCTTGCAAGAGCTGAGGGAATAGTTCAGTGACAGGAAATTAAGGGTCTCAATTGGAGGACTCAGGTGTTTGTACACTAATGCCAGGAGCATGGGGAACAAGCAGGAAGAGCTAGCCCTCCTACTCTCCAGTGGGCATTATGATCTAGTAGGGACTACGGAGACCTGGTGGGACTTCTCACATGACTGGAATGTAGACATAGAGGGCTATACGCTGCAAAGAAGGGACCAAGTTGGGAAGAAAGGTAGAGGTGTAGCTCTCTATGTGAGGGAGCAGTTCACCTCCTTGAAGGCTGACACAGGCACCAAAGAAGAGCAGATTGAAACCCTCTGGGTCAAATTATGGGAAGCAAGTGGGGGGTGCTGTGAGAGACCTCAATTTTCCAGACATCTCTTGGGAGGAACAATCAGCTAAGTCAGATCAGTTGCATTGCTTCCTGACCTGTATCGAAGAACTCTACCTGACTCAGGTAGTGCCTAGGTCAACCAGAGGTAACACTCTCCTAGACTTGGTCTTGGGCAAAGGAGACGATCTGGCGAGTGACTTGAATATAGAGGGTAGCCTGGGCAACAGGACCACAAAACCATCATGTTCACTGTCCATCACAAGACAGGAAAATTAGCTAGCAGGGTTGAAGTTTTGAACTTCAAAAAAGCAAATTTCAACAGGCTCAGGATGCGTAGGGGAAGCGCTGCAGGACCAGGGAATGTAGGTGAAAGGAGTTCATGAAGAGTGGTTGTTCCTCAAAGACATAATCCTTGAAGCACAAAAGAAGTCCATTCCCAGGTGAAGAAAAGGTAGCGGAAGGGCTGGTAAACCCTTTTGGCTTAATAGACATATCATGGTCCTCTTGAAAAAGAAGAAAGAGGCATACGAACAATGGAAGCTTGGGACAGCCTCCAAGGAGGACTATACAGCAACAGCCCCACTTGTAGGGAGCAGATTAAAAGCCTAAGGTGATGACTGAATTTAAACCAGCAACACAAATCAAGGATAATAACAAGTCCTTCTTTAGCTATATAGGGAACAGGAGGAAAACAAATGGAAGCATGGGGCCATTGCTTAACAACTCAGGACAGCTAGTTACTGATACTCAGGATAAAACTGAACTCCTGAATGACTACTTTGCTTCAGTATTTCACTGGACTAAAGGGAAAATCATACTAGATAAGGTTCAGAATGGGCATAGTGGGTATGACCACCTTCCTACTCTTGATGTTGAGCTTGTGTGTGACCAGTTAGAAAAGTTAGACATTTATAAGTCAGCAGGCCTGGATGAACTTCATCCAAAAGTGCTAAAGGAGCTGGCCGAAGTCATTGTGGGACCTCTGGCAAAACTCTTCCAAAACATGTGGCGCTTGGGGGAGGCCCCTGAAGACTGAAAGAAGGCCAATGTTGTGCCCATCTTTAAGAAGGGGAGGAGAGAGTACCTGGGCAACTATAGGCCAATTAGCCTAACTTCTATCCCAGGGAAAATCCTGGAAATATTCATCAAGGAGTCTATGTGTAATACGCTTGCAGATGGGAGGATTCTGAATGACAACCAGAATGGCTTTGTCACAGGCCAATCTGTGGTGGGGACATGGCCACAAATCAAAACCTACCTCTGCCAATGGAGTGGCAAGAAAAGCATCTGCTGCCAAATACCAGCAAACATCAAAGACATGGTGGCAGAGACGACGCTGTCGGAAATCACGCCACACCAGTGCCAGAGAGGGGAGGAGAACAGCAGCTTCAGAATGCCGCTGGGGATCAGGCGCACACCCCAGAACTGGCATGGGCATGTCTTGTAGTTGTGTGCTGATGCTGGTTTGTCAGCCAGCCCTCAGAAAGTGGGATAAAAGCCCCACCGACCCACATTCAAGGAGGACCAGAAGTGAGGCCTCCTGAGTGCCTGGAGAGGTGTGAAACTGAGAACTGCCCTGGCAGGGGCGAGTGGTGGCAACCCCAAGGAGCATGATGCCCTGCTAAGACTGGCTTGGAGGAATAAACGTACTTACCGGTCCAGTACCCAGATGAAGATTATACCAGGAGCTTGAGCCCTTAGTCTCAGGGCCCTCGCCACCAGTGCCAGGCATCCTCCTCAAGAGGAGTGCCTACTTAGATCTCCTTATTGCTGAGGGGCTGGGAACTGCCCATTCCCAGCCTGGTGCCAGCCATAGCCCACATTCTTCTGCCGTGGGGCAGTGTCAGCAGAGCTGCTGTTGCTGACACATGGAGCCTCCCTCCATCTAGTGTGCTCCCAGTTGGCTCTCCTTCTGCTGGCTTTCAGTGGGGTTTTTAAATTCCCCACGGTGGTGGCTGTAACAGATAGACTTTGCTTTAGCCTTGGCCGAGGACTAACAACATCACTAGTTGGCATAAGGTGGGTTGTAGGGGAGCTGGAGCCACGAGACAACAACCTAAGTGAGAGACCAAAGAAGCAACCAGGAGAAGTTGGATTAGAGAACTCCGTAATTTCATAGATTTCATAAACATCAGGGCTGGAAGGGACCTTGGGAGATCATCGAGTCCAGCCCCCTGCCCAAAGGGCAGGAAGTCAGCTGGGGTCATAGGATCCCAGCAAGAT
>NW_017728886.1:53198211-53243290 GCF_001723895.1 Crocodylus porosus
GAGCCTAACTGAGCTTTTTTTCCCTGTTTGGTGGCCCTTTTAAACTGTGCGCATGCGCAGTGAGCCTGCCGTCGGGGAACTCTGATTTCTCAGGCCATCAAAGACATGGCAGGAGAGAACCTCTGGGGACCCTTTTAGTAAATCTTGCTGGAGGGCAAGCTCTTGACCTGAAAGGAGACAGCTGTGTCCAAACAGCTCAAAACAGCAAAGCATTCAAGTGAACGTCTTGGGTGATTACACAGTCTCATCTCCTCCTACAACCATGTAACTTGTCACCTGGATAAGAGAGAGGAGGTTGTCATTGTATACCTAGACTTCCAAAAGGTCTTTGATCTGGTTTCCCATGATGTTCTCATGGGAAAATTGGAGGATTGTGGGCTTAGCTGCTCAACAGTGAGGTGGGTAGGAAGCTGGCTGCAGGGTAGGATCCAGACAATTCTAATGAATGGATCTGTGTCATCTGGCAAGAAGTGGCCACTGCTGTCCCTCAGGGGTCCATGCATGGTCCAGTGCTTTTCAACATTGTTATCAATGATGTGGGGCTGTAGAGTTCACTGGCCAAGTTCACAGATAATGGGGGAGCATGATAACGCTTGAAAATAGGCTGAAGATACAGGCCGACCTAGACAGGTTGGAAAGCTGGGCGGATTGGAACCAGATGAAGTTCAACACTGAGAAGTGTAAAGTGCTTCATCTGGGGACAAACAATCCCCAACCTATTTACAGGTTGGGTGGCACCAAACTGACTAGCACCATGACTGAAAAGGGTCTAGGGGTAATGACAGACCATAGTATGAATATGAGCCATCAGTGAGATGCTGCAGCCATCAGGGAAAACAATTCTCTGGCATGCATCAACCAAGGCATCTCCAGCAAAACCAAGCAAGTGATTCTTCCACATTACTCAGCATTCGTGAGACCGCAGCTGGAGTATTGCATCCAGTTCTAGGCACTGCACTTCAACAAGGAGGTGGAAAAGCTTGAGAGCACCCAGAGAACAACCACCCATATGATCAGAGACTTGCAAAGCAAGCCATATGAGGAAAGACTGAGGGACTTGGGTCTCTTCAACCTAAAAAAGGGAAGGCTGAGAGGGGACATGGTAGCAACTTACCTCTATATTAGAAGAATACATCAAGGGCTCACTGAACAAGTGTTCACCAGGACACCCTGGGGGAAAGCCAGGAGTAATGGCCACAGACTCCTGGAAGACCATTTCAGGCTTAACACTAAGAAAAATTCTTCACAGTTAGGGTGTACAGGTGGTGGAATAAACTCCCTCTGGAGGTGGTGCAATCACCTACCCTGGAAATCTTTAAGAGGAGACTGGATGGTCACCTAACTGGGGTCATCTGACCTCATTTGTCTTTCCTGCCTAGTGCAGGGGGGTTGGATGGGATGATCTCACAAGATCCATTCCAGCCCCTTACATTCTATGAATCAAAAATTAAAAAAGCATCCAAAAAGAGCATTTTAAAATGCCATGACATTTCTGAAATGATGTTTCACATTTTCTTTTTAGATTAAATTTAATTATTTAGTTTTTAATATTAAAAAATTAGAAAGCTTTATAAGCTCCACATTGGAACAAAATAAAATATTTCAGTTAAGACAATTCTCTCACTCTCTCTCTTTGTTCTTTTTCAGAATTTTGATTTTAGGCAATTTCAGCATTTTTGTTTCCACTGTTTCTAAAGGGAAAAATACAGCTATTGTGGATTTTCCCACAAAATGGAAAATCACCTCTATAAAGGTATTTTTGAACAGAGGAGGACTGTGAAACTGCCTGAAGTTGGTACATCCCAAGGACATTATGAGTCTAAGAAATTACACACTAGGAAAAATACGAAAACCCTAAGATTCTTGTGTAACCTCCTCCCCAACTTCATAGCATGAGTTATGACACAAGGACATTCAAGACTCCATGATGCTTTTCACAAGGTCAAGGAAGCAGTTTCTGCCTATGGCTTATTTTTAAAAATGTAGGTGAAACACTGTAATCTTTTTGAGTTATCATGTGATCATGGAGAACATCTAAAACTTGTTCTTTTGTTCTTTGCTTATGGCTACAGGGTAGAATCCCTACCAGGGCTTCTTCTGTCTCGATAAATACTACTGGCAAAAAGAGGAGCAATGTGTCCTCCAATGGATTCTTCACAAAATATTTGAATTTCTGGCAGTGGTTGACATGCACAGAATTAGGATGTCGATCCACTCTTCTGTTTCCTTCTTCATTCCGAATCTGTGAAGTACTTCTCTAACAGAATTCTCATTGGTTATGCACAGTCCTGGCCATGCTCCAATTGGGTAAATGTTTCAATTTGGTTTTAAAATTTCCATCTCCAATTGAAGCAGGTATTTTTTGCACCTGGTATAGTATTGCTGTATTTCCTTCATAATGTGTCCAACTTTGGAACCCACATTTCAAGCAGGATGTGAACAGTTTGGAAAGAGTGCGGAGCAACAAGAATGATCAGGGGCCTGGGAGACAATATATCTGAGAAAAGGATGAAAGAATTAGGGTTATTTAGTCTGGAAAAGAAAAGATGTAGGGTGTATTTGATAACCAACTTCAAATATCTGGAGGACAGAGAGAAGGTGGAGATTGGCTTTTTTTTCTGTGGCTGAAGGAGACAGGACTAAGAGCAATGGTCTTAAATTATAGCAGGGGAAATTTAAGCTGGAGATTAGAGAAACCTTTTGAATACAAGGGTGGTCAAGTATTGGAACAGGCTTCCTAGAGAAGTTGTGGAATCTCCATCCTTGGAAACTTTCAAAAGCATTTAGACAAGACTCTTGACTGGGGTGGTGTAGTCAGAGATGATTCTGCCTTGAGTAGGGCATGGGCCAGATGACATGATGAAGTCCCTTCCAGTCCTGCTTTCCTATGATCATATATATGTTTATATAGATATTATGGTAATATTAAACTTGCATAAATTATATTTTTATTTGCAAAGTATTGCATTAGTGTTGCATCAAGTATACTTCTACTTTCACTTAAAAATTATACTTTTTGAAATGTATTTTTATGAACTAAAAGGGATAGCAACCCTGAGGCTACAGGGTGTGAATCAACCTATACTTAGAAGGGATGAGAGGACACTTCTCTGAGTTCAGATTATCCTGCAAATACTAGCAGCATGTCTGGTACTAGGGTTTGTGTGGATCTTGTCCTAGGTTTCCCATCAATGTACAGAGGTGAGCCAGTAGTGTATTATGGGACAGTTATGTCCTTCCTTCACAGTAATTAAGCCAGCAATGATTTTAGTCCACCAAGACATGGAATTCTTTAAGCACTACCAATTCCTTAATGATATCCATTTGAACCATTTGGCCAAGCCATAGATCCAGTACATAAGCTGCTCTTGTGTGTCTATGGGATAGGTGCTTGATGACCCTTTGCGCTTATCTGAAATGTAGAAGTTTGTTGGACTTAGAGGAAAAGGATGATATATTCATAGTGGATTGGCCAGTAGGCTTCTGAATCAGGGAGTCACCATAGTGTAGGGAGATCATTTTATCTTGCAGACCTAGGATAACCAGAAATGGCTCCAGAATTTCCACTTGGCAAGAAGACTGCAATTGGCTGGTGGCCTGTTTAACTTGTACTTTCTTTCATTGTCTTCTTAAGTTGCTTTTCCTGTTAGAACTCTCTGTTCTGGATCCTTAGTGAATGACTTATGTGAACTGAAAGAATCCTAAACTCAATAGATTGGATTTTACAGAGATGTGTAGAAATATAATTTGGTGTAAGGTACGTGCTGAAGTTTGAAGGAAAGTGCCAGTTGCAACAACTTGGAGTCCTTTAAACATCCATAGGAAGACTTATAGTCTTCAAAGGGTACAAGAGCTGAACAATAAAACCATGAGCTACATGCAGTGTTTCCTCTTAATTCAATGACAGACTCTTAGACTCTGTGGAAATTTAGTTTTTAAAGACCAGCCTGCATTTCATTATGCCAATAAACTCTGTAGGTCTATCTGCCTATTAGAGAAAACATCACTGGCATTGTTTTTAATATAATGTTTTTAATTTACTTAAAGGATACTAAAAAGGAGTTAAATCCATCATCCTCCAAGCAGTGTCTGAGAATTTTCAGCAGCCTGACATGCAATTTTCCTTCTTTATCGCTAACTAATGCAATGGAATATAGAAACATAAATAAAATACATGCAAACAAAGGAACATCCTAGTATGGCCAGTATGGCTTTTGGACCCTTTAAAAGTGGAATTTGTAGTTGCAGAGCACAAGAATAGGAGTAAACATGAAACCTATTGGAAGTAAATATAAGGCTTTCTGCCTTTGGGGTCAGAAGTAACAGAGAGGAAAGACCCCAGGTTAAGTAAACTACAGTGTAGGTCTCAGTAGTAGGCAGGAGAAGCCAGCAAAGAGGAAGGGTATACATCCTCTGCTCCCACTAACAAAACTTGGATAAGGAAATCTGAAAAGCCTCAAGAGACTGGTATCCAGTAGTTTGACTTTATTCGATCTTACCCTGGAACTCTTGTATGAATATAAAATTGATCCCCAAAATAGATGTTCTGGACTGAATAGCTTTGAAGTGACTTATTCTACCTGCCCAACCCCTGTGTCTATTTATTCACAGCTTGAAAGTTAGCCTCTCTTTGCCTATTCTATAGTCATTCTCTAACTTTTCATTCATATCACTTCACTTATAATTTCCACCCTTCCTTTTTCTCTTTCCCTTGTATTGTCTCTGTTTAATTCCTTAGTCATCTCTCTCCTTCCCTCCCCCCTCTCTCTCAAAAATAGTATTTCCCTGACCTATCTGCGGCCCACTTTTCTTCTTTTCTCCTCTCCAAAAGCCATTCTCTTTCTTAACTTCTTCCCCAGCTTCTCCATTAGTGGTACCCATCCATCCCTTTTTTCGCTCACTTTTGTTTCTCCTCCAACTTCTTTCTTCATGGCTTCTTCCTGCTTTGAAATAGGTCCCTGAACTCTGGAGTGCTTCAGGTTGCTTACTTCCCAGGCAATGTCTTCTTGATGCCCATTATCCATACTCACAGTCAACTGAGTGGAGCTGATCCAAAACCCATTGTGATGGGAGCCTTTGTATTGCTTTCATTGTGTACAGGTGCACTCATTTAAATCTGGTCTGTTGCAAAGAACATGTTTCTTTTTTTTTCTAGTTTGATCTGCAACATTAAAAATCTGTAATTCCATAACAATCTCAGGTTTTCTCCTTTTTTTAAAAATGTGAGCAGAATACACTGATCTTTTAGATATTTAAACCTAGCTGTGTTGTACAGTAACTAACTTACATTTCCCAACAATTAGCAATTAGTCTTATCAAAGAAAGAGCCTGAAATGAATGTGTTTTATTAAAGCTTCAGAAAGGATATAATTACCAAAGAAGCCTCTTGGAAGTAAGGCTTTTGGAAGCTTATTCTGTTTGACATTGGTAAAAGGCAAAAGCCCCAGTTAAAATAAAATGACAGCTGTTTATATAAGCAGATCCTAGTTACTTTAATTATTGCTTTTGGCAGGATACAGAAAGATTAATTTTGCTTAAATCTGACTAATGTCTGCAGGGTTCAGTTACCCTGAAAAATCTTCAGCCACTACCTAAGTTAAATATAATGTGCACTGGGCAATGTTACCCAAGATAGTTTCACTTGGATAAAGTGGTAAAATTGTTCTAATTGACTAATTCAGTTAGAAGCCTGTGGAACATAAGACACGCACAAATCTAATTTCTACAGCACACTGGTTTCTTGTTAAAAAAAAGACTTTCAATATTTGATGTTAAAATATTTTATTTCTATTTCCTGATGTAAATCAATTACCTCAGTATCATTTTTCTCAGCCACCCTTTTTAGAAGCCACTATATATAAACAAAAATAATTTATACTTACAATGTGGAAAAACTGAAAGTGGCATGTGATTGGCTGACAGAGGAGGATCCCAACACATACATTAAGAGCATTTAATTTCAACTGTATTGCCAGATCATCAACATGTCTTTGAGTTGATAAAACAGTGCATCAGTAAGCCACAAGAGCCTGTGCACTGTTCTGGTCTACAGCTAGGCCAGGTACAGGCATCACACATCTTCTGGTTTAGTTGGTTGGAAACTGCTCTATACCCATAACAGAAGTTCAGAGCACATAGACTGCTTTAAAAGTGTCAGATCCTGGTCTTAGATAGACCTGGATCAATGTGGTATCACATTTAATTGATCTAGGTTAAATAAGTGAATCGAATTGGAGTACCAGGTCCACTCACAAATCAAGGTAGATAGCTGTCTGCTGGCATCCCAGAGGCCTTTGCGAGTCTCTGCTAGTCCCTTTCCTCCTCCCCCTGCTCCCCACAGGGAGCTGGGTGGGCTGTAAAAACCTGTCACTGACATACTGCTGATGATGAGCAGGGAAGGGAAGGGGGCTCTGTCGTGCTCTGCTCCCTGGCACTGTGCCAGTTCATGGGGGGCATAGGCATACCCACCAAGAGACCCCCACAAGCCACTGCAGTGCCAGGGAGCCAGGCACAGCTGAGCCCCCTCCCTCATCAGGAGTGAGCCTCAGTGACAGGCTTCTGCAGCCAACCCAGCTCCCTGGCACTATGCCTGCTTGCAGGGGTATGAGTGTCTCTTGGTGGACTCACACACCCACCAAGGGACACCCACAGTCCTGCAAGCCAGTGCAGTGACAGGGAGCAGGCAGACTGGAAATGCCTGTCACTGACTCAGCAGTGCTTGGAAATCACTGGCAGCCTGGAGAGGTTGTGTGTCATGCTCAAGTACCCTCAACCTGCTGCCCTCAGCCAATGCAGGCAGCCTCCTCCCTCCCATCCTCAGTGTGAACTTCTGTTCTGTTCTGTTCTGTTGGCTCCCAACCTAAACTAGGATGCTTACAAAAACCTGCATAGGCTTGAGCGATTACACCTCGGGCTTTTTGAATGTCTATACCCAGCCCTAAAGATTTGAAGCCATTAGCAAGGAGTTCATTCAACTGCGGAGAATAGAACTTGATAGAACTTGAATTTAAACAACTTGGCCATTACCTTAGAAAGTACCTTAAAGCTGTGTAAATAAACTTCTGCTGAAATGTCTTAGTGCTTTTGTGCAGCAGGATGGTTTAAAGCTGTCAGTTTTTCTCTATCATCTTCCCACTTCTCTTTACCCACGATTGCCTTTCCTAACCAAGGCGGTCAGTTTTGTGTCCTTCTCCCATTGCCTTTTGTACTCTCGTCACTTATTTAACAGAGAATGTGCCAAAAAATTGTTGTTGAGATCCCACTTGTGCACTATTGGAAGCTGGAACTCAAACATGTTGAAAACATTTTCCCCAGTTCCCAATTCCTCAATGAAAACTTTCACATGAAAAAAAAAATTGTATAGAGGAAATGCTGAAGTTGAAATTAAATATTTTTTTTTCTGTTTAAGTTAGAAAATTTGCTTTGTATTTTGGTTTATTTTTAGAATGTAATTTAAATTGAAAAATAGTTGCAACTAAAATTATTTGTTTTTATCATGGTTTTATTAAAAGTGAGATGGAATTTTTGTTTTATTAATAAATTTCCTATAAAAATAAAATCTTAAAAATCACAATTTCCAGCAAAAATGTCACTGCCTATGGCAAGGGTGGGCAATTATTTGGACCTGCGGGCCACAAAGTAAGTCTTGGTGAGATGTCATGGGTTGGGTCAGTGCAGCCAGAAGGAGCCATTGCCACTGGTATTGTTGGGAAGCGAGTCCAGCCACCACACTACCCCATTCTTGCTGCACACATGGGGGTGGTGGGACTGGCCACACACACCACAGCCTGGACTGCCTCTGTGTCTAGGCTGGGCAGGGCCAAGGGACCCACCATGAGCCAGACAAAACCCCTTGGTGGGCCACATCTGGCTGTATTCTTCCCACCCCTGATCTATGGAATGGAAAATCAAAGTGTAAAAATAATTGGAGAAATATAACTGTGCAAGGTATTTTTTCACTTGAAAATAGTAACTTATACCAGCCTCTGGCTTCTTTACTATTCATTCCATCCAGGAAGAGCACATACCAATTGGAGAATTTTTCCAGCTATTTGAGTTGATTTAATAAAAGACATCAGAGTTACCCAAAGAACCTTGTCTGCCATGCTCTTCTAAACATCTTTTGGGTGATTAGATACAGATATGATGTCTATGGATGTTGTCATAGAAATATTAAAAACAATAGAAGGTTTTTTTCCTCTTTTTTTAAGGTTCAAGACCTGAGCAAACACGAAGGGAAAAAATAATTCCAGATGATTACCTAAAAATTTACTGTATACTGTACTGTACGTACTTCTTAGACTACAAACTTTGCAAACTCCTTGGGGTTTGGTTTTTATTTGTTATGCTTAAGGTCATTCTTTTGAAGTATTTTGAAGCTGGCAAACATTCATGTTATAGGGATAAAAACAGAGGTTCATTGTTTTTAAAAAAAAATTGTCAATCCCACCATAGATAAATTCAACTACCATAATGAGTATCTCCTTTTTGAGGTTGAGAACTCCCTGACATGTGAGCTGTACTCTCTGCAGGGCTGCAATGGGCTATGAAAAGGTACCTTTGTGCAATTTATACTGACTTGAGGATGCCCTAAATTGTGCCCAGTTTCCACGAAAAACCCTCTCAGTTAGGGCTTGTAGGTCTAACATAGACATGCTAAACTGGTAAAATCATTCAAATAGTCTTCTAATGTGGAGCTAGTCTTCAGATCCATTAAGTCACTCTAGCTATCCCTTGGAGCTCCTGGAGAGCTGGGGGTCACCATTTTAATGTTCTGTGGAGAGACTGTCTGTTGGAGGAGACATTACATTTTGAATATTTACATTTTTGTAATGCCTTTCCAGTGTATAGGTCATCTCTATTGCGCTAACAAACATCATGTCACTAGTTTTGGAACATTCTATAAAATTCTCGGATCTCAGAATAGAATTCTGCTACAAGAAATAAAACGTCTTTTATTTTCAAGACATCTATCATAATATCCAGAGGAAGCAGAGCCACACTCCACCTAAAACAATGAGATCTTGCTCTCTTCCCTATGAATCCAACTCCTAGTAGATCTTACAGCTCTTTTGACTTGCAAATTCTTCTTCCAAACCCCAGAAAAGTCTGAAGATATTCTACATACATTTACGTAGGGAGGGTAGAAGGGCGGAAAAAAGGAAAAAAAATATTCTGATGGCTACATATCATGCAAAGAGTATTCTTCCTTAGCATCTGAAAAACAGGTAATGATCAATGTAAACAGAGAAGTAAACATACCCCTAACCCATTTATTTCTGAGCTTATTTAAAACTTAAACTGTTGTAATGCATTGATTTCTCTTTTGTATATTACTGAAGAAGAAAAGTTATCTAAGATTATCCTTAAAGGAAGCATCCAAAGAGCGATCATCAAATAGAGATATTTCGAAGTCAGCTTTAAAAAGAAAATTACTTTCCAACTGGGGGAAAAATATAGTGTATAATTCTAGTTATAAGTTGACCTGTTTTTTTCTTCCAAATGACCATAGAAATTGCACTGTACTTATATACAGGGCCTATAATCAGGCCTCCAAAATCTCAAATTTAGACTGGAAGTATTTTTTGAACATATTAAAAACACCTTTCAGCAAGCTGCCAGATAATTTCAGAACCAAGCAGTTAGCCATTCCTGTTTGGCTAGAATGGCCCCAGCCCGCCTCCCCCCAGCAACCAGCTGTGAGCTGTGGTCAGGGCCGTGTGGCGAGGGGGTTCCATCCAGCAGTAGGACAATTTTAACTGTTAGGGCAATAGTCAGACAAGTACTCTTTAGTTATTGCAGGCTCTGTGTTGCCCTTAGGCAAGGCATTGCACCCATCAGCCTCCTTTACCAAGGTTATGGTTGAAGTCATTGGATGTGCAGGATGATGGATCATCTGATTTGGTGGATGCCTGCAACTGGGACAATAATAGAGGAGATTTGCACAAGTTAGCTGAGCACTGCAACCTGCAACAAGAAATGGCAACCTGCTGCAGTATTTTGCTAAGCACAACCCATGGTATTTCCAGAATTAAGAAAATCACACAATGGTATTAAAGGGGTTCCTAACAGAAAAGGTGAGGACACCTTGCCTGGTAAGGATAGTTAAATGCGACAGGTGACTCCTGACCATCAGCATGCTACCATTTGCACTCAGAAGACAGCAGTCTAAGTGGCAATGTGGAATGTGAAGACTCTACATCAAATTGGGAAATTGGATAATGTCAAGCATGAAATGCAGAGATTAAAGATCAGTATTCTAGGTCTGTGAGAAACACATTGGAAGAAGGCTGGAATTATTGTTTCAGAAGATGTGAAGAGCATCAATTCAGGACCTCAGATGCATGAAAGACGATCTGGGTTTATTTTTGATGAAGAAACCTCAAAATGTTTGCATGTTTTTTATTCATAGATTCATAGATTCATAGATGCTAGAGTTGGAACGGACCTCAACAGATCATCGAGTCCAAGCCCCTGTTTAGGCAGGAAAGAGTGCTGGGGTCAGATGACCCCAGCCAGGTGCCTATCCAGTCTTCTCTTAAAGACCCCCAAGGTAGGGGAGAGCACCACCTCCCTTGGAAGCCCATTCCAAATTTTGGCCACCCTTACCGTGAAGTTTTTCCTGATATCTAGCTTAAATCTGCTGTCTGTCAGTTTGTGACCATTGTTCCTTGTTACCTCAAGAAGAGCCCTGGTAAACAGAGCATTTCTGATCCCTTGCTGCAGCCCACTAATAAATTTGTAGGTGGCCACAAGATCACCTCTCAGCCTTCTTTTGCAGAGGCTGAAGAGGTCCAGGTACCTCAGTCTCTCCTCATAGGGCTTGTCCTGTAAGCCCCTAACCATACAAGTGGCCCTTCTCTGGACCCTCTCAAGTCTATCAACATCTTTCTTGAAGTACGGTGCCCAAAACTGGACCCAGTATTCCAACTTCAATCTGACCAAAGCCGCATAGAGGGGAAGTATTACCTTCTTGGTTCTATTTGTCATACATTTGCTGATGCATGATAAAGTGTGTTTAGCTTTGCTAATGATTTCATCACACTGACGACTCATGTTCATCTTGGAGTCCACTGTGACTTGGAAATCCCTTTCCGCTTCTGTGCTGCTGAGAGGGTCACTTACCAGCCAGTAGGTATGCTGGATATTTTTGCACCCTAGATACAGCACTCTGCACTTGTCCTTGTTGTACTGCATCCTATTGTATACTGCCCACTTTTCTACTCTATCCAAGTCTGCCTGCAATTGTTCCCTTCCCTCCAGAGTATGCACGTCACCCCACAATTTAGTATTGTCCACAAACGTGGATAGAGTACACCTCACAATCACATCCATGTCACTGACGATGATATTGAAGAGCACAGGTCCAAGGACTGAACCCTGCAGGACCCCACTACTCACATCCTTCCAGGTTGATACCAATCCATCTACTACCACTCTCTGGGTGCAACCGCTAAGCCAATTTGCCATCCACCAGACCATGTAAACATCTATGTCACAGCCTCTTAATTTATTTATGAGAATGGGATGAGATACCATATCAAAGGCCTTACTAAAATCCAAGAAAATGACATCCACCTCTACTCCTGCATCTAAGCATTTTGTGACCCTGTCATAAAATGAAACCAGATTGGTCAGGCATGATCTACCTGCTATGACTCCATGCTGGTTTCCCTGCTGCATTATTTTTCCTGCTAGAAATATTTTGGGCAATATCTGCTAGAGTGATGCTTGTGAAAATAAAGGGTAAACCATTTAACATTGCACTAATACAAGTGTATGCACTGACAGCTGAAAGTGGAGAAGAGTACATTGATCATTTCTATGAAGACCTTGATAAAGCAAGAAAGCAGTGCAATCCTCAAGAAGTGGTCATAGTGATAGGAGATCTAAATGTGAAAGTTGGTTGTGAACAAGTGGATAATATTGTTGGAGCCCATGGATTTGGAGAAAAAAAAGAAAGAGGAGAGAGATGGTGTGACTGATGTGTTGTAAATGATCAAGTCATTATGAACACATGGTTTGAATACTACCCAAAAAGAAGGTATACATGGAAAAGTCCTGGAGATAAAGTTATAAACCAAATTGATTAAATCACCATGAACAGAAGTTTCAGTAATGCAGTTCAACACTGGAAAACTTACCCAGGGGATGACTGGAAGTGATCATGTACTTGTAGTACGCACTATCAAGATAAGGTTCAATAAACTTAAGAAACTAAAAGTGACAAAGACGCTTGATTATTCAATTTTAATGGAAAAAAGTTCTGGTTAAAGAAACGTACACAGTTGCAGTCAAAAATCATTTTCAAGAACTTGAAGATGAAGGAAATATGTAAAACTGGGAAATTTTCAAAGAAGTACTAACTGAAACAGTTAAAGAGTTTTCCATCATAAGTAAGGCAAGAATACCCAAAATGGATGGGCAAAGAAGTCCTTGAACTTACGGCAAAAAGAAGAAAGATGAAAAACTGTAGTATGGAAGAGGATAAGAAACTAGACAAAACAATTCAATCAATGTGCAATGAAGAAAAGGAAAAATGGCTTAATAAAAAAAGTACAGAGTTAGAAAAACAAGAGAATAAAGATGTTCCATCAGTGCATAGGAATATCAAAGCCTGGGGGCTTTCTGCTCCTTTAAGACAAGCAGCAGCCTAGCCAGGTTGTTATGCAAGTTAGGCACAGGGCAGCAGCTGCAGGCTGCAAGGGCAACAAGGAAATGAGACAATTAGCGGGCACCTGCAGCCAGCCCAGGTGGTCACCTGACTGGAAGGGGGCAAAGCCCTGGAAGTACATAAGCCTGGGGCTTAGGCTGACAAGCCAGTCTGACCCTGCTAGCTGCAGGGTTAGAAGCTCCAGGCACTCAGGGACACTTGTCTGACCGCTTCACTGCCTGCAGGAACACTGAGATTCAGAGAGCTCAAAGAGAGCCAGGCTGGGAGGTATGCCAGCCCAAGGGTAAAGGAAGGTTTGCCCTTTGAAAGGGGCAGAGGGCTGCTTGCACTGTTGTGATTTACGTTATAGCCTGGAGGCTTATGTTTATGTTACTACTTATACTGGCAGCTTGGTTTGGGACTGTTAGGGGTGGTTATGGAGGCCCCATTAGTGCCTGTGGGGCACCTGATAGTGTTGAGCCCTGCCAGTGCAGGCTCAAGACTTTAGTGAGTATTGAGCCCAGAGCAGGTATACTGCAAGGTGTCAGCCACACAGGAGCCAAGGGCATGGCACCTAAGAGGGGCACTGTGAGAGACAGGACCCAAAGGCCCAGCACCAGAGGGTGGCATAGCCACATGTGGGGCAGGGACCTGGCAGACAGGGGCCCAGGGACCAGGAACGACAAGTGAGAGCTAGTGCCTTAGAGCCAGATCTGATACAGTGGGCCCAGGACAGAAGGCCTAGCAAGATTAAAGGAGCAGAAGCTGAGGAGGCTAAAGCCTCAACAGAAGACACAAGGTTACGGTACCACCCACGAGGCATGGGGCATGGTATAGGGGAAGATTTGGAGCCATTCAAGTAGCCCTTAAGGCTTTGGGTGCCCTGCAGGGCACAGTTCACTTGAGTGGTTCAGTGAGGGACCTGAGGAACTGTGAGGCCCAGTTCAGTTCCAGGGACCCTAGCAGGGGGTTCAGTCAAACTGGGGCCACACAAAGGCCTGTGGGTAGCCTCCCTATTTATCATTATACCATGAAGGCGTGGTAGATAAGATGGGAAGGTGCCCTAGGTGCGGAATAGGTCACAGTTGCAGAGCCACCAGGGTATGTCATGGCCACCCTGGGACCCCAATGTGCTACACAGGTGAAGGAGGATATACTGCTACGGGATGTATAAAAGCCAAGTAATGAGGATGTAATTATGGAATGAGAACAAGTATTGAAAAGATGGGCAGAGTATATTGAAGAGTTATTCCATGACAGTTGAGAAGAAGAGCCATCTATTAAGAAGAACATGGATGGTTTACAAACTCTTAAGTCAGAAGTATGAACAGTTATCAATAGAATGAAAAGCACTAAAGCTACAGGACCAGTTGAGAGTGTAGTAGAACAAATCAAATGTTTGGTATAGAAAAGTTAACACTGTTATCAATGACATTTATTGAAGTGGAGAAATAACTGAGGACCTCAGTAGACCAATCTTTATCGCACTCCCCAAAAGACCTGAAGCCAGTGAATGTAAACTCCATTGAACCATCGGTTTAATAAGACATGTGACAAAGATCCTATTAAAGGTACTGATGTTGAGAGCTAGAAGTGACTGGAAGAACTGGATACTGATGGTAAAGACTAGAGAATTTTAAGAAACCTCTATTGGGACCAAACTTCAGCAGTGAAGAATAAAAATAAGTGATTTCATCCAAATTAAGAAAGGCATGAGGCACGGCTGTGTTTTTCATTTGACTTGTTCAAATCATACAGTGAGAGAGATTTACCAGGGCTGATCACTGGCAGACAGAATTTGAACAATTTGTGTTATGCTGATTACAAAGAAGAAGATCATTCCTGTATGCAACATCAAAGTGGAAAAGGAACAGATAAAGTAGGTCAATAAATTTAACTACTAGGGAAGCTAGATAAAATCAGATGGTAAATGCGATCATGAAATAAAATGCAGAACTGGGATGGCAAAAGATGCATTTCTGAAAATGAAAAACATATTAACAAGTAGTAAAACTTCTATGGGGACCAAGTTAAGAGTATTGAATTGCTATGTTATACCAGTCTTCATGTATGTATCAGAACGCTGGACAATATTGCCAACTATGGAAAAGAGAATTGAAGCAAATGAGAAGTGGTTTTTAAGGCACATCTTGAAGTTATGTTGGACAAGTCACACTTCAGATGAAGATATGTTGTAAAGAGCAGACTGCAGGAGGAAGCTGCTGATTAACATGAGAAAGAGATAGTTGGAGTTTCTTAGACATGTTACGAGGAAAGAGGAATTGAAAATCTGGTTGTAACTGGAAAGACTGAAGGAAGGAGTGATCATGGAGGACAGAGGTTGACTTATGTCAAGAGTCTATCCAACAGGTGCATGTATTGACACTGGAAATTCTGTATGCCTCAAAGAGAAGAGATCTGTGGAAGACCATGGTCACCAACGTCCTGTTTGGATATGGTACCAAGACAGAGAGACAGTAGTCAAAAAAACAAGTGAGCATTATTGTGCCTTCCTTCGGGTCTGTTTTAAACCAGCAAGAGGTCGGGGACAGACATTGCATAAACTGGTTTGACCCAAATTAGTTAAGTCTGATACTACATTCAACCAGATTTATCTCAAAGTGGTTTCAGCCATTTTCATACTGAACATCTGTTCTGTTTATCTGTTCTGTTACAGGTTTAAACCAGTTTCTGATCACTTAAACCAGTTTATGTGTAATGTTTGTCCCTAGCCAAGAACAACTCCTTTCTGACCATATTTGTCAAGTGTCTAATGATGTCATAAGCCTTTGTTTGAGATGGGGGTTAAAAGGGGCTCAGTGCACTGCAAAGCATTCATAGAATCATAGCAAATTAGGGTTGTAAGGTACTTCAGGAGCTCATCTAGTCCAACCCCCTGCTCAAAACAGGATCATCCCCAACTAGATCATCATGGCCAAGGCCATGTTTATCCAGGTCTTAAAAATCTCCAAGATGGAGATTCCACAACCTCTCTGGGCAATGTGTTCCAGTGCTTTACTATTCTCCTAGTGATAAAGTTTTACCTAATATCCACCATAAACTTCTCTTGTTGAAACTTGAGACCATTGCTTCTTGTTCTGGCATCTGTCACCACAAAGAATGGTCTGTCTTGCTCCATCCTTTTTGGAACTACCCTTCAGGTAGTTGAAGGCTGCTATTAAATCCCAACTCAGTCTTTTCTTCTCCAGACTGTACAAGCCCAGTTCCCTCAGCTTCTCCTAATAAGTCATGGGCCTCAGCCTCCTAACCATTTTTGTTTCCCTCCACTAGATTTTCATCAATTTGTCTACATCCTTTCTCTAGTGGGGAGGCCCCAAGCTGGACACAGTACTCCAGATGTGGCCTCACCAGTGCCAAAGAGAGGGGAAGAATCACTTCCTTCAACCTGTTGGCAACACTCCTACTAAAGACTCTCAGTATGCTGTTAGCTTTCTTGGCAACAAGGGCACACTGCTGACTCATATTAATCTTATTGTCCACTGTAACCCCCAGGTCCTTTTCTACAAATCTGCTGCTTAGCCACTTGGTCCCCAGCCTGTACCAGCGCATGGGATTTTTCAGTTCTAAGTGCAGGTCTTTACATGTGTCTTTATTTAACCTCATGAGATTTCTTCTGGTCCAATCCTCCAATTTGTCTAGGTATCTGAATCCTAGCCCTACTTCCTCCAGCTTGGTGTCATCTACAAACTTGCTGGGGTGTATACCATCCCATCTTCCAGATCATTGGATGTTTATCTTGCTGGGATCCTGTGACCCCAGCTGACTTCCTACTCCTGGGGCAGAGGGCTGGACTCGACGATCTTCTGAGGTCCCTTCCAGCCGGAATGTCTATGAAATCCATGAAATCATTGAAGATACGGAACAAAACCGGCCCTAGGAATGACCCCTGGGGTACTCAGTTTGATACTGGCTGCCAACTAGACATCAAACCATTGATTAGTATCCTTTTTTCCAACAATCCAGCCAGTTTTCTATCCACCTTATAGTCCATTCAGCCAACCCATACTTCCTTAGCTTGTTTGCAAGAATGTAGTGGGAGACCATATCATCTATATCAAAGAATTATATAACCTATGGCATCCTTTGCTGCAGTTGTCATCTGCAGCTGTAATGCTTCTTAGAATTTAGTCTCCAATTTTGGTAAGGTCTCCCTGATAGCCTGACCACTTGTTTGAATTTTTTAGGTTCTTAAGATGTAGGGATTCTCAGTTGTAAGACTTTATTTCTTTTTGAATAATAACAGTATATCTAGATATGTATTGTGTTATACCAAATTTGGTAGCAGTTTTTGCAACTGGATAGTTCTAATTAATTTTGCTTTATCTCTCTTGAAAATTTCCTTTGCATGAGGATAGAAATCCTTAGCCCTCTAAATATGCTCTGTGGGTCAACACTAAAAACCCATATAGAAGCAAAGAATGGGCTTAGAAGATTACAAAGTATGTCAGCAAAATGGTGACTTAGGGCACTTCGACATGTTGCCCTATGGCGACGTAGCGATGTGCTACATCACCATACGGTGCGCTAAGGCAGCATAGCAGTTGCATGGGTCTACACATGATCAGCAGCTATGTTGCCATGGCAGCATGCTCCCCTGTTTCATTGTGCTGCCATGGGAACAGTGGCAAAATCTAATTGTGCGCTGTGCGCTTTAGTACTTCCAAAAGGAAGTACTAAAGCACTGCGCTGTAGCAATGTCCCCATACATGTAGACATGCCCCTAAGGATTCTGTTGTTTACTCCCAGACCTTTTTGCAACAGGAACAGACTAACTGAGAGATGCTGGGGAATTAGGTTCAGATTATCTCAACTTTATCATCAGTAGAAGGGGGATAGGAATGCTCTTCAATGTGTCTGGAGATCTAAAACAAAATGCTCTGCACTATGAAGTGCTTGTTCTTGTTATTCATTATTTAGTATCCTCTCTTCAGCCAGTGGCCTTTACTTAATAGTTCATTGGAAGGTTAAACATGTCTAATGCACCTGGTCAATTGTGCAATGCTACACAAGGATAGGTTAAAAAAAATCATTTCTGACGTAGCTGGAAATTATGCTATGCCCTGAAGAAGGAAGGCAATAGTTTTGTAATTCTTTATCTTACTGTGTCTATCTTTGTTGCAAATGTTAATCATTTTTTTTAAAAAAGGTTTTTTAGTTTTTACCTCAATTGAATTTTCAATCAATTAAGAATAGGAGATATAGTTTTCCCCTGAAGTAGAAAAATGCATGAAAAACAAAAGTATACACCAAAACCTAAGTGAAGATAATATTACAAACAAAGTTTAGTTGTGCAATTATGACTGTATAAAGCCCAGCTCATGTGATTTTTAAATTCAATTTTGTATATTTAAAGCTAAGCAATGTTAAATAGGTATTTAATTTCCCTCAATAGCTGTACACATTTATATATGAAATAAGAACATTAGTTCTTTATAGCATATTGCATCAAGATTATGTATGTATTAAGTATATGTATAAATATACAATATAATATATAAGGCTGTAAAATTATTCACATAAATATACTTCCTAACCTTCTTGTAAACAGACAATTATCTCAATAATCAGTTCTCCAGAGGAGATATATTTTGATAATGGTTTAATGAATCTTTTAATTTTTTAAACATCAGATACAATGCAAACAAAAAGTTCCAAACATTTCCAAACTACGTATTTCAATTATTTTTGATACTTTGGGCTTAAAAAGTGTAACCTTGATGAATTTGTAGAATGTGTTGTTCTTATTTACAGCAATGGCTGTGCAGTTTTTTACAATCGTGTGGATCTAAGATTTTGAAAATGGGGGTGGCAGAATGCTTAGTGCATTGTAACATATCATACAACATCTATTTTTTATTGAATTAAAGAGAAATTAGAAGCTTTATTCAGATGCTAAGGGAGTTAGCACTATATTTTTCAGTTTACAATCAAAGGAAAACCAAATATAATTATTGGAGTAAGACTGATTATATATATAGTTTTAAAAAATACAACAAACAAGGCAAAATAGTCAAAAGATATTGTGGTATATGTCTGGCAGTCATTACAGTTAAATGTGCATCACTTATTCAGATTCATAATGTAAAATGTAGGTGCCAAAGTGCTTTTCAAAAGTGTGTTTATGAAGTACCTGTGCTAAAGCTTACCTTTTTTTTTTTAAATTGCTGTAGTATGCATCAGTTCTGAATAAACCAAATGCATGGGTACTATAGCAAATTCCTACAGCCATGTTTCATTTCAAGGTTATTGCTTTCAGATTTGCCCCTTGCTTCCATGTGCTCAGGGAGAGCAGGGTCTGACAGGGGGGAAAGGGGGAGGGGCTGCCAAGGGAAAAAGTTGGGTGGAAGCAGAAAACAAAGGCTATCTGGCCCAAGATTTATTCTCCCTTCTAGAGCAGTGGGAAGGGGACAAATTCAAGGCAAATCTCCTATGATTAGATTCTATATTTGGAAAATTATAAGAAATGTATACATTTTCCTTATATAGAATCTAATTATTGCGGGGGAGGCTATCTTATAATTAGGGTCATCTATTTGAATAAATGAAGTACTGGTCTGTTTTCTTGATGTGAAATGCTTCTCCTGACCTAGAAGCAGTTGTGGCTCTGAGTAATCCCTCATTGGCAAACACAGGCACGGTCACAGCAGCTACCAAATGCTCTTTTGTCATATTGCCGAGAAGTAGAATAATTTATGATGTTAATAAACTCTTCTGTATCCTCAGCTTGCCTTTTCCCCCTGGCATAGTATGGGAATTTCTGTAATTGCCTGTCTTGAAACAGTCAGGAATTGCTTTTGGCTTTACATTCTGCCAATATGTTATACACAGCTTATCAGGCTGGTGGGTTTGAGAAGTGTCTAAACGTACAGTTTGGGATCTGTGTCCATGGCAATAGTAATCTGGTTTGGGACCTTTACTAATTTCACTTCAGGTTCTTAATCACACTGATCTCTAGGTTGCATCAGAGACATTGTGTTTGGATGTAGGAACTTGCTGAATATTAGTAAGAACCACTCCAACTGAGTGTGCTGAGGAGTTGTATAATAAGAAGTAAATCTTACAGCTCTGTATGTGGAGCTGACAACCACTCGATGAAAATGTCAGCTGGCATCCAGGCATTTGCTGATTTGTCATAATTAGGAGGAAGCTTAGTAATTTCCTTCATAAAGGATTTAGGGTGTTTTGGCTTCCTAATCATCAATAGTTGGCACAGATAAGCAAAATTAACCCAACCATTGAAACTTTCCCATCTTCTGGTTTTTCCCTTTTCCTCATGTGTCTTATGTCATGGAGTCTTTTCAAATAAAATCCTATCTCATCTATACTGTAGCTGTCAGAGAGGAAAAATTTGTCAGCAAACTGAAGTCGTCATTCAGTTTATCACTGTGTGGTTGCTGGTTTATCTGCCAGCTTACTCTAACTGTGGGTCTTTTTGGTTCTTTTGCTGAAGAAACGTTTGAGCTATTGACTTAACTGTCCCTTGCCTTAAAATCATTCAAGCCACCTGCATTGGCAAGCTAATGGCTTCTTTTCTTTTAATGAGAGTTCAGAAAGTACTGCTCCCTGTGTCTTCTCCATAGAGAAAGAGGCCCCAAAACGTCAAGAGTTTTTCCTTCGCATTTATATTTGAAATTGCCCTTCACATGGTCTTCTTCACAGTTGGTCCATAGCTTACCTCTGTACTTCCAGATTCTGCACCACCCTATGAACATCCTTCTTGACTATAGCTTGATTCTTGTTGGGCGCATCTGTATGTGCTTTTTAACGTGCATTAGGCTATCTTAATATGCATTAAAGTATCACTAAAAACAGTGCACTTTCACTAATGTGCATTAAAATAAGCTAATGCACATAAAGCATCACTAAAAACATGGGGTGTCTGTAATTACTGTGTGTTGGAGGAGCTCGATTAACCGAGTCTGCTGGAGTGTGGTAATTATTGTGTGGTAATTACTGTGCTTCAGCCAGCCTCTGTGTCTTGTGTTTTAGGGTCCCCACACTAAAAAATGGTGGCAGGGTCACTTTAACAAAAGCTCATCGAATGTGCTTTAGTTCAAGTGTCCCCACTGCCATTTTGAAGTGAGGAGGTGCTAATACATGAGACACTTCAGGCTTTAATTAGAGCTGCTTTTGGAGCCACTCTAATTAAAGCACCCCTCACTCCTCCCCTGGAACATGTGTAAAAGTGCCCGTGTTCTTTAGTTAATGCGCTAATGCTCATTTTCCTAGTACCTCACAATGGAGGTACAGTAAAAACTCCATCAACCAGCACCTTACAAGCTGGCATGCTCTATTAACCTGCATGTCAGCTTGTAAGGTAAAGTGAAACTAGAAGTGCCCACCGTGGCACCCACCTGGTTTCTCTGAGCCCCCATGGCTCAGGTTGGGACATAGCAGGCTGTGTGGGACCCACCTCCTTGTCCTGCAGGGCCCACAGAAGAGGTGGCGACACCCTGGATGCAGCGGGAGAAGTGGCGGCCCAAACAGGCATCCTTGCTAAATTAACCAGCATATTTTGTTATCCAGCATCCCCTATTCCTGGGGGATGCCTGATAACAGAGCTGTTACTGTACTTGTTTTAATGTGCATTAATGGAATTGCTTTAATGCACACACAGATGTGCCCTGTGAGTACCAGAAGCTTGTCACTCTCAGACAATGTTGACTTATTTTTTAGGTAAGCGACTTACCAGCATTTTGTCTTTGGGATGCTGGGATGTCCCTCACCTAATAAAGAAGTCAACATTTCTTCCACAAAAGAACCAAAACAGATATCTGCTCTTTAGCCTGGTGCTGAGCTTAGCAAGGACAAGTATTTTCCAGTCCAAAATTGTTGCTCTTATGCAGCTATGTTGCTGATATTGAATAGAAAGTACATAACAAGGAAAAGTGATCCCAAGGGAAATGATGCTGATCAGTAGCATTTGCTCTTACAAGATATTACTTCAGATGGGTGTCCAGCATATGAAGAAAGAAATAACTAATTTAAGTAAGCAGAAGAGATCCTCGAATGACCTACAGACCACTTGAAATTGGGGAGATTTTCTAAAAGTGTTTGAAATCTATACAGCTAAGCCAGTTTTGAAAACCAGCTGTAGTAAATTTCCAGTGTGAGATATCCTAGAGCTAGTTAGAAACTGTCCAAAAAAAAAAGTTTCATTGGAAAATGCTAGTTTATTAATCCTATGATATTTTGTCCAAAACAACTTGTCTTCATCAAAGTTTCTGTTTGGAGTCCTGGTGGGTCTATCCCAGAGAAGATTATTGGAAAATCCGGGTCCCTACCCTGAAGGCGGATGCATCTGGTGCCAGGAATATCCAATTAAAGCAGCTGAAAGGACTGGGGAGCTTTTGGTTGATTGGAAATTTTGAAAAACAGTTGGATTTGGTCCAAATCAAGACTAAAAAAAAGTATGCAAACCAAAAACCGTGCTTTTCTGTTAACTCCAATCTCAGTTCATTTTTCTACTGAAATAATTTCGAGTTGGAAAACCTGTTCAGCAAAACCCAGCCAGATTCTTTTACATAACCTAAAACTCTCTTTGTGCTACAGTTCCAATCAATTTAGCTAAATCATTTTTAAACAAGTTAGAAATATCTTCTGTGTAGATAGACCATAAGCTTCAGCTTCTGGTGTTTGTTTTTTAGTTTTAGCTGGTGCAATTTTTTAAAATGATCAGACCTGATGGTAATTCTAAATATGGGTATACTTTATGCAATCGCTTCTTAAAGTGTCATTTAGCAGTTGTGCAGTCAGTAGCAGAGTAACCATATTGTGGCTTGACACTGTTTTGAGTAGTGATGATTTGGTAGGAAGTGGGCCTCAAGTTCCCTTAGCAACAAGTGAAGGATAAATGAAACACACAATGAATCATAAGGAGATTTCTGCTTTCAGTTGTTGACCTTTATTCTTGAATAATAATAGTTTTAATGTGATGGCCCCAAGCACGTATTTGGCTGTATAAAGAGTTTGTTTGCTCAGGTATTATAACTATTATTAATGCTTAAAATATAATGAAAACAGACAATTAATAAAGCTTTTCCTACTTCTTGCTCTTCAAATCAGCATTCACTATTTCCTTCTACTGAAGCATGCTTAGATAGTTTTATAGAACAAAAGCAAAAACTAAATAACTAAATAAATGGGAGAAGCCTGGCTCCATTGTAGTCTGTTACAAAACCATGACTGATTTCAGTGAGGCCAGAATTTTTTACCCATGGTTTATGCTTCTCAAATCCATAGTCTAAGAACTGGATCATGCAGACATGGAATGCTTCTGACTGTGATTTAATGTAATGAATTTTGATTACTGGGGTTATCTCTTGCAAGTGTTTCTTGACACTAGCCCTAATTTAGGGCATGAGGCAACGAATGAAAGCAAAAAAATAGGAGGCTGGGGAAAAGAGGAAAGTATGCTTATTTTGTTCCAATTCACAGTTCATTATGTGTATGCCTTTCCAGGCCCATATTGGAAGCAAAAGTTATTGCATAATGCAGTTCAGAACTGGATTAACGCACTTTTCATATATTAGAGTACATAAATGAAGTCCTATAGTGACAATATAAAGTAAAAGATGATCATTATGCACAGTATAAAGAATATTTGGTATGAGTGCTGGCTTAAGAATTTGTTAAGGAGCCAGTGTTTCCCAGTAATTTTGTGCATTACCTAGGGAAGGAACCGTTTTAGACTTCAGAGCAAAAATAATGTTACAGAAGACCTTGCTTCAGCAGTTCTGTCATACACTCACATAAAACTCCAAGGCACTGACATTGTCTTATTCTAAAAGCCTACATACATTATTATTGTTTGGCTTCAGAACTGCAAAATTGTAAGAAACTCTTGGTATCCTGTGCAGGATTTTGAACTGGAAATTCTCTAGTGCTCATGTTTATTCTATATCCTTCTTATACTGATAGCCTAAACGTACATTTGATCTTTTTTGTGATTTGACTCAAGTTGGTTGCCATGTGGTCATTTACTGTATATAGCTTTTCATTGGGAAACCACATAAGGGCTAATATACTCTTCTATTTTTCTATTCTCTGCAGGTTCTCAAACTATTGCCATAGTATCTCTGAGTGCCCTGTAGTGAAGCATTCAGCAACATGAACACATTCTTTTATATTCTCCCTCTCATCTTCTATGACAGGGAGCATGGTGCAGTGTACTGTTTTCTTTTGGTTGTTGTTTTTATTTGTATCTATTTTAGCAAAGCAAGATCAGAGAAGCCTGTGAGCAGAAGGGAGTAAAGTTTGTGGTGGCTCATAATTCCTGGAGAAGTAGGGCCAGAAGAGACCTCATAAGGTCATCTAGACCAGCCCCTCACTCAAGGTAGGATCATCCCTGACTAAACTACTCTAGCCAAGAGTCTGTCTAAACCCTTTTGAAAGTTCACCAGTATAGAGATTCTACAATTTCTCTAGGTAGCCTGTTCCAATGCCTGACTACCTTCATAGTCAGAAATTTTCTCCTAATCTCCAATCTAAATTTCCCCTGCTGCTGTTTGAGACTATTACTCCTAGTCCTGCCTTGTACCACCACAAAAAAGCTCATCTCCATCTTCTCTATAATTGCCCCTCAGGTATTTGAAATCAGTTATCAATACCCACTCAGTTTTCTTCTGCAGACTAAATAACCCTAGTTCTTCCAGCTTTTCCTCGTAAGTCTTGTCTCCCAGGCCACTAATCATTTTTATTGCTCTGCACTGGACTCTTTCCAAACTGTCCACATCTTTCTTCAAATGGGGGGCCCAAAACTGGACACAGTACTCCAGATGAGGCTTCACCAGCACTGAATATTATCATGGATACATCCATCTAAAAATATAGGTATGTGCACTTGTTCAGTAGCTCCTAAACAGCTAACCCTCCCCATTTCATGTATGTATGGGAAAGGGGAGGAGATTCTCAGATGGTGTTGTGTGTTATAGGCCTACTGAAGCTAACAGAGTTATAAAGTTATGTTATGTCTAGTTAACTTTACTAGACTTCTAAACATTTTTGTCACTCTCTACTGGAAGCTTTCCAGTCTGTCCACATCTTATTGAAGTATGGACCCCAAAACTGGACATAGTACTCTAGGTGAGGCCTCACTAGTATGAAATAGTGTGGAAGAATCACTTCTCTTGCATTGCAAGTGACCTTTTGGTTAATACAGTCTAGGTTGTTGTTGGCTTTTCATGCACCAAGAACATGCTGTTGGCTCATATTCAACTTGTGGTCTACTGCAGTGATTTTTTTTCAGCCAGGGTGCCATGGCACCCTGGGCTGCCTTGACATCCCTGCCAGGGTGTCACAGAGTCACAAGAGTATGCAAACATGATTCACAAGATAAACCCAGAGATCTCAATTAGGCATTCGTGGCATTGAAAATGTTCTGACCTGCTGTGGTCTGTCTGAGGTCTTGGTAACAGAAAAATGGCTGCATTATTTTTCTGTAGTAAAAAAATGAGTAAAACTAAGAGCTTCCATTTTCCCCAAGGGTGCTTTTAGTCTAAGTTGAGAACCCCCTGCAATCCCCACATCCTTTTCTGCAGTACTGCAGCCTAGCCAGTCATTCCCTTGTTTGTATTTGTGCATGTAATTATTCTGTCCCAAGTGCAGGGCTTTCCATTTGTCCTTGCTGTATTTAGTCTGATTGATTGAAGATAATTTTCCAGTCTATTCAGGTCATTCTGGATCCTAGCTCTACCCCCCATGGTGTCTGCAACTCCATCCCACTTGCTGTTATCAGCAAATTTGCTAAGTGTGCACTAGATCCCATCATCCAAATCATTATGGAAGATGTTAAATAATACCAGACCCAGGCCTTCTCCATACATCATCTTTATCCTTGCAGTGGAAAGCACTATTGTGCCTAAGGAGCAGAATCTTTAATCACTTACTTGATCCCAGAGCTTAATGTTATCTTTAGACATCCTAAGTGTAAGCCATTTTATGAGAGGTAAGTGTTGGAAGCACAGGACAATATAGTCAGAGTAATCTGTATTGCTGAGAATGTGCTACTGCATTCTGTACTAGCTGGAGTTTCCTGAGAGCTGACTGTGTCCATCTCCTTCCTACAGATATTGCACAGCTGTGGTCCAACTAGGAGGTAAAAAAAAAATCATATTTACCTCAGGCTACATCAGGATGGACTGTATCCAAATGAAATAATAGAAACAGTTTCTCACAGGCATGACTATATGAAAGCCTAATGCCATTGAGAAAGCTGAGAACATACAAACTCCTGATGAACTGATTATTTGTTGGTGTTTATCTTTGACCAAGGAGGCTGCTTCATAGCTACAGATTCCTCAAAGCACTTGTCAACCAATCCACTTAACCTCTGTCACCCTCAATACTGTTTTAACCAGGTATTTTTCATCCATGTATTAGTATGTGATTGTTAATAGTGCAGGCCCAAAAGGCAGTGACCTGTGAAAGTCATAGAGCAACAGATGAAGAAATGAGATGCATTTATTTTGCAGAAGAGCCCATATAGAAGAGAATATTGACAACAATATTTGGATATTTCACCAAGTATCACCAACTAGGAATCACTAAGGGCTTTTAGAAACCTTTTAGCCTCTAAAAATAAGCACTAAATCTAAATTAGTTTTGGCTCTGCTTTCTATTGCTAACTGAGTGAGTTCAATTACAAGGGCTCCTGGCATATTTCAGTCATATCTGTGTGATGCTAATCACATTATCATCTCTCATTATCATATGTAACACAGCTGAGTGAGCACAAACTGAGGATGCTTATAGAGCACCATGACTTCAGTGACACTGTGCATGTGAGTAAAAAAAAAAAATTAGTCTTGGAGACATTTGAAGTTATATGGTCCACCTTAATTCGCCCCATGTTTTTCTTTTACCTGTCCCCTGTCACACTGTGTTTCTACCAGCAGCACAGTTCTGTAGAGCAGAAGCATATGGTGTATCAGGATGATTTCTCTGTTTCCTAAAAAACTGTTTTGCAAAACCTTTCATTCTTGCTAAGAGAAAATGAAAGAGTGCAAAATTGCTTCTGGCTACCATCCCAGGGCACACAAAAAGGTTAGTTTAAATTAATGTACTGGCTTTCATATAAGGAATAACAGTATCATTGCTTTTATTGACTTTTCACTTTCTTTGGGTATGCTTTAAATTATAGAAGCACATTCACATATGAAAGATATGACTAGGTCATGATATACCCCTTATTTTCTGGGCTGATCTCAGCTATAAAAAGTTTGCTTCCTTATAGCTGAAACTGAGTACAGAAGTTTCAAAGCCAGGACAAATTGTCTTTAACCATTTTCTCTCTCACCCTTATTGTGCCAGTGTAGGGCTAGCGTTCCCCAGGAAGGATAGATCTTATACCAAGCTAAGTAGTGTCTTACTCCACAGGGATCCCACTGATTACTGTAGGACTATTTGAGATGAGACACAATGGATGGTGTGACAGAACACCCTTTAGAGTGTCTGACACTCCTAAGAGCTGGAGCAGGGAGCTGCCAGGTTGCTAATGAGAGTAGCCATTTTGGAGAGTGGCCATTTTGGGAGAGTTGTTATAAGAGCAGAACATTTTGAGATCAGCCAGCTGGGAGTAACATTCCCTGGTGGAGCTACTGTTGCAGAAATATCTTGGAGGTAAGGGTGAGGCTATGGGGAAGGAGGAGGCCTCAGTAGTCACTGGCATAACCAAAACTTGCACCCTGCTAGGATAGGGTGGCCTGGTGGTCCTGCCTGTGGTGAGGCAGAGCCACTTAAATACCAGGACCAAGGACCTCTCAGATGTAAGGTGGGTTGGGGCACCTAAAGCCCTGCTCCCACCTTTGGGTGGGTTACTGGGGGTGGGGGGCAGGTAAGGTTATTGAGAAGCGCCTGAGTCCCATGGGGTTTTGGACCCTGGAGGTGGGCCAAGAACACTTAAAGAGGGGCACCTGAGCCCAAGGGGGTGTAAGACCCTGGGCCCTGAGAGTTGCAGGGCAGAGTTGGGGAGCCAGTTAACCTCAGAGAGGAGTGGCTGAGTCCTAAGGGGTGTGTCACAGGGTCATGCAGGTGCCCTGTTCCTATGAAGGAATAAGGGCTGCTGAAGCTCCCTGAGACAGCACAGGTGGTGATTACCAGAGCAACCAGGCTGGTCACATGGCCAGAAGGGGGCAGGGCTGGGCCTTGACAAACAGCCCAGGCCGGAGCCTTAGTTGGCAGTTCCCTTCTGGCAGCCTGAGGTGCAGGAGCTCTGCAGGAGGGCTGACCAGTGCAGAACTGATTATTGCAGCCTGACCACCCAAGCGGCTACAGCATGGAGAGGACCCTGACTGGGAGGCCTTTGTGAGAGAGCCAGGTGGGCTTAGATCTTATGATAGCCAGGAGGCTTATTGTTGTGTTTCAGCCGTTTGGCTTATGGTTCTGTTTAGTTACTGTTACACCGGAGGACTGAGTGAGGCTATAAGGGGATGGAAGAGGCCTCATCTAGGAGTGCCCCAGTAGAGTGGGGGTGCTCCCAGCACCGGAGTGTGGTGCTACATTGCGGGGTGTACTACCCCAGCCCTGGGGAGGGGCACAGTGCCAGTGAGGGCACTGTAGTTGGGGTATAAGACCGTAGCCCTGAGAAGGGCAAAGAGGATTTTGGGGGCCAGGCATGGCTAAGGCCACCTGAGCCCCACTGCAAGGAGCACCAGTGAGAAGCCTGAGGGGCTCGTGTTAGGCTTCAAGGGGAGAGCCACATGAGGAGAAGCCTAGGGTGGGTGCTACTAGAGAGATGAGTCCGGAGAGGGTGAGTCCATGATTATAGAGAGCCCGGAGGGGGCAGAGAGAAGCCCCAGGAGCAGGCGCGTACTTGAGGGAAGCCCCACGAGGGGGCGAGTACAGAGAGAAGTCCCGGTGGGGGCAGGTTTTAAGCGAAGCCCCAGGAGTGGGCATATACTATTGATAGAAACCCCAGTAGGGTTGTGGACCAAAAAGGATCCCAGAGGGGCTCCCAGTGTCGGGGACCCCGAAGGGTCAAAAGGGCCAGGGAAGGCTCAGGCTGCCTGAGCCCCATTGGGAATCGCTAGAAACCCCAGTAGGGGTGTGGACCGAAAAGGATCCCAGAAGGGCTTCACAGTGGTGGGGATTCCAAAGGGTCAAAGGGGCCAGGTAAGGCTCCGGCCGCCTGAGCCCAACTGGAAAGAGTACTGTCAGTCAGCCCGAGTGGGCTAATGGACAGAGGGGTGCCGGCTGTGTGACAAGCCCAGAGGTGCCAGCGAAAGGGGCGCCGGTTGCGTGACAAGCCCAGGGGTGCCAGAGAAAGGGGTACTGGTTGCGTGACAAGCCCAGGGGCGCCGGGCAGGGTGCAGAAAAGAAAAGGACCTGATAACGTCTGGAAGAGCTGCGAGGCTTGGGGCGTGCTAAAGGGGAGGTAGGAGGCATGCATTGCCCATAAGGCTGGGGTGCACCGAGTCACCTCATACGGAACGGGGGATAGTTCAACATAACACCTCGTATCAGGGGATCAAAGGCAGCCTCCCTTCTAGAACCATATAACAACAAGATGTGGTGGGCGAGATAAGAGGGTGCTGGATTGCCTAATTGACACGGTAGGGGGCGCTAGTGGGATCATGGCCGCTCCTAGGCCCCACGCCGTGACACAGTGGTGCACTGGCCGGGAAAGCCGGCCGTGCGCGGGTAAGTGACCCGTGTTCCCCCTTTTTAAGGGGGAAGAATGAGCCCAGAGCAGGGCTAAAATCGAGACGTTATAGAAAGAGCATTTTTACCATAGCTCGAGAGGGGGAGATGAGTAAAGATACCCATTGCTTAGAAGTCCTGAACAAAACTGAGGCCCTGGACCAGAGAAACTGGGTCAGGGTAGCTATGGCTCAGGACAAAATTATGGGGCATCAGGAAAAATTCCTCTGGCGGCTTAGACTTGAAGAGTTGACAGAAAGTGTAGCCCAGCTAGAGTGTGCCTTAGCCCTAGCTGAGGCCCAGAAGAAGGGGGCCGAGGCTAAGGTTGTGACGCTAGAGCGGCTGGGCAAGAAAGAAAAGGGAACAAAAGAAATTAGGTGCCTGATGGCAACAGAGGCAGAGAAAACCAAGGAATTAGAACAGCTGTGTACCCTAGAGGCCCAAAAGGGTCAAGTTGGAGAAGAAAGGCTGCGAAGGCTGCAGGCAGAGATGGATGACTGGATGGCACAGTCTCCAGAGGCCTGCGTAAAGGTGGCAGGGTAACTGCAGGAGATGCAGCAGAAGCTAGACGTAGCCAGGGGCATAGTAGCCGTCCTGCAAAAGGAAATTGACACCCAGGTGGAACAGATAGAGGGGCTCCATAAGGATATGGAGAGCTGGCAGGAGAGATGCCTGGGGACCGAACGTCTGGTTGACAAGTGGCAAGCAGAATTAAATGAGAGCCGGGTCCAAACACAGCAAAATAGTAAGACCATAGCAAGAGAGATGGAAAAAATCAAAGTCTTTATGGCAGAAAAGGAAGTAGAATTAGCTGACTGTAAGAAAGAGAAGGAGGAACTAAGTGTGCAAGTGCAGAGCCTGAAAGTAGAAAATGATCTCATGAAGGAACAGGCTCAGGCACTGGAGAGAGAGAGACAGGGGTTCTTGGAGGCTAATACCCAGCAGGTCCTAGAGGTCCACGAGGTTAGGGAAGTGGAGGAGCTGAAGGCCATGACGCTAGCAAAGAGAGAAGCACAGGTCTTAGAGATGATGAGCCTGCTCAGGCAGCTGTTGGAAGATCTTGAAGGGCAACTAACAAGGGAGAGGGAAGCTGTCGAGAATGAGATGAGAGAAAGAGAGTTGCTTATGAAAGCTCTCCAAAACGTGGAGACAAGTGTGGAGAAGGCTGGGCCTAAACTAACAGCAGGCCTAAAGAAAGAGGGCTTCATAATGGAGCGACTGGAGGTCTTAAAGAAGAAGGTTCTGTTGTCGGCTCACATGGGATCAGTGGCGGAAACAGCACGCCCAAGACATGAGCCATGTAAAGGAACAACTGAGAAGGCTGTCCTTACCACAGGGTAGGGTAGAGGGATCCGTATGTGGGGTTGAGAGGCCAGAAACAACTAACTTGGCAGTAGGAGCTGTAACTGAGGTGGCTAAATAAACTTCCCCTTACTTCGTTGGGTAAGAAAGAGGCAGCAAAGATCCCTAGCCCACGACGGCAGAAAGGAGAAAAGGGCTCAGTAAACAGGGACACAGTCCATCCAAAGAAAGGGGACAGAATGGAGGGTCTGGGGAAATGTAAGAAGGAGTCATCAGCTAAGAGAAGCACGGGGATCAAGGCCAAACCTCAGCTATGTGTGACTGGCCTACCCAAGAAAATAGGATGGAGGACACTGAGGAGGGTCCTAGAGGCCAAAGTAGGAGAGGTGGCCTTTGCTGAAATTTTTAAGGGACCTTGCCGGAGGTCCACTGGCCAGGGGAGAATTGAATTCTGGAAGAAAGAAGATGCACAGAGGGCAATAAAGTGCCAATGGGAAATATGGAGTAAGCTGCAAAATATCCAGAATGGAAAGACAAGCACCAGGAATAGACCCGTGACTGCAGAGAAAAGACCCAGAATGTTGGACGGAAGAAGGAGATTTCAAAAAGCGAGCGGACACTCAGCCAGCGTAGTGGACAAATTACCAAGGTTAGCTAATGTGGAGGGACTACCTGTGGCAGGTATATCCCAAGAAATCCCGCATGATGCACCTCGGGTAAAAGGCGAGCAGGAGGCACCTAAAAACCTCCGCCTCCAGTATATGTGCTGCTGAATGTCGGAAGAAAACACAAGAGCAGAAAGGACCTTGGAGCAAGAACACCTCTTGTGAATTGGAAGACCGGGACCGGTGAGTGCTGAACTTAAGGGGGAAGGTATGTCACAGGGTCACATAGGTACCCTGTTCCTATGAAGGAATAAGGGCTGCTGAAGCTCCCTGAGACAGCACAGGTGGTGGTTGCCAGAGCAACCAGGCTGGTCACATGGCCAGAAGTGGGCAGGGCCAGGCCTTTACAAACAGCCCAGGCCGGAGCCTTAGTTGGCTGCCCTTCTGGTAGCCTGAGGTGCAGGAGCTCTGCAGGAGGGCTGACCAGCGCAGAACTGATTGTTGCAGCCTGACCACCCAAGCGGCTACAGCATGGTGAGGGTGGAGAGGACCCTGACTGGGAGGTCTTTGCGAGAGAGCCAGGTGGGCTTAGATCTTATGTTATAGCCAGGAGGCTTATTGTTGTGTTTCAGCCGTTTGGCTTATGGTTCTGTTTAGTTACTGTTACACCGGTGGACTGGGTGAGGCTATAAGGGGACAGAGGAGGACTCATTTAGGAGCGCCCCAGTAGAGTGGGGGTGCTCCCAGCGCCAGAGTGTGGTGCTACATTGCGGGGTGTACTACCCCAGCCCTGAGAAGGCCAAAGAGGATTTTGGGGGCCAGGCACGGCTAAGGCCACCGGCGCACCAGTGAGAAGCCCGAGGGGCTCGTGTTGGGCTCCGAGGAGAGAGCCACATGAGGAGAAGTCTAGGGTGGGTGCTACTAGAGAGACGAGCCCGGAGAGGGTGAGTCCATGATTATAGAGAGCCCAGAGGGGGCAGAGAGAAGCCCCAGGAGCAGTTGCATACTTGAGGGAAGCCCCACGAGGGGGCGAGTACAGAGAGAAGTCCCGGTGGGGGCAGGTTTTAAGCGAAGCCCCAGGAGTGGGCATATACTATTGATAGAAACCTCAGTAGGGGTGTGGACCGAAAAGGATCCCAGAGGGGCTCCCAGTGTTGGGGACCCCAAAGGGTCAGGGGGGCCAGGTAAGGCTCAGGCTGCCTGAGCCCCATTGGGAATCAATAGAAACCCCAGTAGGGGTGTGGACTGAAAAGGATCCCAGAGGGGCTCCCAGTGTCGGGGACCCCGAAGGGTCAAAGGGGCCAGGTAAGGTTCCGGCCTCCTGAGCCCAACTGGAAAGAGTACTGTCAGTCAGCCCGAAAGGGCTAACGGATAGAGGGGCACCAGTTGCATGACAAGACCAGGGGCGCCGGTTGTGTGACAAGCCCGGGGCGCCAGAGAGGGGCACCGGTTGTGTGACAAGCCCAGGGGCGCCGGGCAGGGCGCAGAAAAGAAAAGGACCTGATAACGTCCGGAAGAGCTGTGAGGCTTGGGGAATGCTAAAGGGGAGGTAGGAAGTACGCATTGCCCATAAGGCTGGGGTGCATCGAGTCACCTCATACGGAACGGGGGATAGTTCAGCATAACACCACATATTAGGGGATCAAAGGCAGCCTCCCTTCTAGAGCCATATAACAACAAGACGTGGTTGGCAAGATAAGAGGGTGCTGGATCGCCTAATTGACATGGTAGGGGGCGCTAGTGGGATCACAGCTACTCCTAGGCCCCACTCTGTGACAGGGCAGACGACCCTAGGCCCTAGTGTAAAGGAGTGGAGTTGTGGCCCAAGAGAAGGGCATAGTGGTTTGGTGAGGGGACAGGGGTGAAGTAGGCCTGTAGCTGAGAGCTCAGTCCCGTTCAGGTGAGGGTCACAGGAGACACCCAAAAGACTGCACCAGGGCTGACCAATGGAGTGTAGAGAAAAGAGTAAGGATCTCCATGGAGTAGGGCGGAGTGAGTGTGGCCTGGATAGGCACTATGCAAGACACCAAGTGAGGGAGGGGTGGTGTGTGTGTGGCCCCAAAATGGGCATTATGATGATGATACAGCTGTGTGCCCAGTTTGGCCCAGCCTTTAGCCGAAGTATCATCACACAGTGAGACATCAGCGAGGCACAGGACGTGTAGGGGTGGTGGAAGTGTGTACTAATCTCTCACCGTCATTTGGGTGCACAAAGGTCAGCCTCCTGCCTATTTGCTATCATAATCATTTATCAACAAGGCGTGGCAGGTGAGCAAGGCAGGCCGTTTGCCCAGAGATGAGGGCAGGGCCATAATAGTACCAGGCCTGGAAGGTGGCTGTCCCAGATGGTAATATTAGCATTAAAACAGCATCTGTATTAGACAAGTTGGAACCCATACCTCTTGTGGTATAGTTCCATGGGGTTCAGGCCACTTCTACAACAGTGACACAGAAATGGCGGCCATAAGCACGTATAAAAGCAGAAAGTCAAATACTAAGCAAAGACAGCTATGAGTTGTGCTGTTTGAGCTTTCTCTTGTTTCAAGGGTAGGGCTCAAACAGGGCTTTCTTTATCTAATTTTGGGGGCTATACCAAAAGCAGTTATACCGGTTGCTGACCACAGATTACCAAACTGTAGCTAGCCAAGTACAGGCAAAGCCCCAGATACTTCTAGAAGTATGTGACATTATGCAGAACTGTCAAAAATGTCTGGACCTGTCTATTCTGCAGCCTCTATCATTGCTGCCATCAGTGACAATTTGAATATTCCAGGTCCTAGGCTTCCTAATGTAGTCAAGGCCTAAGGCACTATGGCTGTGTCCACATGAGGAGATTTTCCTATAGTTTTGGTCACCAGTCCAGCTCTATCAGTGGCAATAATGGTGAGACTGGCTGTCAACATTTATATCACCATTTTGCAAAGATCAGTTCTGAACAAGGTCAGACAAAATGTTGGGAATGTTAGGACTGCTAACCAGCAATACCACCAGTGAGGTTACGTGAGACTTGGATCAGTGGTAAGAAAATTCCTTCTGTTTCTCTAAGGGAGGAAGCCAGACATGTACATGTAGCCTTTATACATTGCTAAATATAATGTGTGTTTATTGAAACATTTAATTTTATAAGTACAAAGTTTCTTCTTTTATGTTTTAATTTTTCCCCATCTCTAAAACAAAGTCATATTATTTTTTGTGATCTATTGTGCAATTTTTGTACTGTTGCTTCTGCTTCTTTTGTTAAAGGGCAGAATAAAGGGGAATAAAAAAAAACTACCTTGGGAGTTTAGGAAGTTATTAAGACAAGAAACTTATTCAGAAAAGGAACTTCTTGTTTCCCAGAGATGCTAAACTCATACATAAGACTTCATGTTTATTTTAAGCTCGCCACATCTCTGTACATTAGTGAGAACTGCTGCCTGTGGCTCATTTTATTCCATCAACAAAGATGGTAAAAGGCTGCTTTTTTTCCTCTCTCTTTTAGATCTTGGTCCTATATCTAAATACACAGATTATTTGAGCCAGCTCTTTTTTTTATTCTAATGTTTACAATTTCACCTGGTTAGCCCTTGGTGTCACAGATGGGAATCATTTTTCTGATTTTTTTCAGTGTTATTGTTATCTCTGTTTGCAAATAAGAGATAACAGATAAGCCATTGTATTCTCTGAAGGGAAATTGTTTTTTCTTGTGCTAAAATGAGATTATGACAAAGATAATGTTGTCAGTGTATAAAAATGTTATGCAGATGCATACATGTTGGTAGCCTAGTCTAATATTATTTGTTGTCCTTATTTAAGCATCGTTTCATCCTAAATAAAAGAAAAAAATATGAATTATTATTATTATGAAATAAAACCTTCATACATTGAACATTTATGGACAAAAACACAACTACACCTCTGCTACATGTTACATATTACACAATTAACCAAATTCTGTAATAAATTTAGGCCAACCTCAAAGTAGTTATCACACAATAAAAATATGACTACCCATCTATAAAAAGAACCAATTGGCTATAAAGTTAGCACTTGAAAATGCAACAACTATATAGTTGGTTTGTATCCAGCCTTAATTTGAATGTGTAGTTGAGGTCCTGATAGTAGCCACATCTACATCAGGTGTGGCTGCCCCCAGGATGCTCCACCACCCCACCAGTCTGGGTTCACCAGCTGCACCTGTTTTGTGCAGTAGCATTGCATGGCACAAAGCATGATGCAATGCTACTGCACAGTAGTAATGAACTACTGCACAGTCAGCATCACCTAAAAGCCATTCAGTGATGCTACTGATTAATAACTCTGGTTGTGTATACAAGTACTAAATAACTGTGCATTAACAACTGTGCAGTCAGCATCTTATATAGACGTGGCCAGTAAGCACAATCTTAAGTCCCGCTGAAGTCAATTAAACTAAAACACATACTTAAAAGTGAACTGCTTTTCCAAACAGGACCTATCTTAGTGTTCACCTTACAGCAGTAGCATAACTAGGGCAGAACATACAAGGCACCAGCCCTGGGCCAGACTGCCAGGGGGTTCCAGAATTGCCCCTTCAAGAGTCTACCATGGCAGCAGCCCTGTGCTGCCCCTGTCAAGATGCATCAAAAGTCAGAAAAAAACCACAAGTCAGATTTTTTTTTTTTGACACTATGGCTAAAAACAGACTGTCAAAAAGCCTGAAGCTGAATAGTTCAATCTTTATAGGTAAGTCCAAACTGTGTAGATTGAACTGGTAAGCAAGTGAATAGACATTCACTTTTGATTCCAGAAATGCAGCCAGATGCCCACAGTGGCCCAGGCCAGGAGCTGTGGAGTGCTAGAACATACTTTCCTACTTGGCTGGAGCAGAGAGCTTGGGCCAAGGTTAGCCCACCCACCCTGCAAGGTGGGGTTTGCAGTAGAGTTGCAGAGCATCCTGGGATGCTGGGGACTGTAGACCTAGAGGGGATCAGGGACAGAAGTTCAATAAACTGATTTAACCTAAATCAGATACGTCTGTACTACATCCATCCAGGTTTATCTTAAACTGGTTTCAGCCGTATTGGAAGTAGTTTGTGTGTGCTGAACTTTTGTTGTGTTACAGATTTGAACCAGTTTCTGATCACTTATACTGGTTTATATATCATTTCTGTCCCTAGCCTATGGATTCCTATCCAAAATCTCTGGGTTTATCTTGTGAACTATGTGTATATTTGCACACCTTATAGTGCTAATATTGTGTGGCTCTCTGTGGCACCTTGAAAAAGATCCTGTGGCACCATAGTGGAGAATTACTGGGCTAGAGTCACAAACCGGGTCTAGTGGGAAGTATCACTTCTCTTTTAACCAAGAGTTAGAGCACTCAGTTGGAGGGTTTCAATTACTTTTTTTAGTCAAAGGGGACTGGAATATCTCTCTCCCACTTCTCAAAAGAATGTATTAACCACCATGCTTATCAGGTATTCTGGAATGGTGCCATTCAAAATGTCCTGTGGATTCCCTGTTCTCCAATTCAATGACTATATAATGTATACAAAGTGGAACAGTCCCCAAATAAGGGAATGATAGATTGGAGACCCAAGTTCAAATACACAGTCTACATAATGTAGAGGAGGAACTTTTGAACTAAAGTCTACCTTTAAGCACTGAGGTATAAGGTATTCTGAGGCAGGGTTCCTTCAACCTCTCCTTTTGGAGTTGTTCCATTTGGTATAACATAGTTAACTTATAAAATACATTGAGCAAGAAAGAGAGATTGACTCTTCTGTTGTGGATGGGATGATTTCATATTACACAGTTTATAGTGAAATATTAGAATGATGATTCATAGCACGCTTAGAAATTTTGAAACTTTAAAGGAAATGTGTGGTGGTGGATTGCTAAGCAGTTACAAACTGGCTATTTGTTGGAACTGGATATGCATTACTAAAGTTGATGAAATCTTATTACATTTATTTTGTAGTTTAATCCCTCAGCAGATTCAAATGCCATACAACTTCCCTTTTTAACAGTGTCACAAACTGAATCAGAATGCTTCTGTTTCACCTTCTTTTATTTTAACCATGTTCATCACAGTGTGGATGTAAGCACATCTGGCCAATGCTTTCCTAGCCACATTCATGTTCAAATGTCTGAAAGGTTGAGAATGTGGGCAGCCTACCCAGATGGCCCAGACAAGTCCATTTCCCTACAGCACCCATTACAGGATACAGCAGTGAAGTAGAATGAACATTTTTGTGGTTTTAATTGGTTTCTGAAGTTTACTTAAAGTCTCAGTAGTAGTGTATGCACTGTACCTTTAAAGAACTGTAGAGCAGGCGGTAGCAGATGGAGGAAGCAGGAGCCAAGAGGAGGAATTGGAAGGAAGAGAAGTGACCAGAATGGGAGTTTTAGATTTTGGAGAAAGCCCAGAACCAGCAAGTAGTAATTTGTTGATGTACTGTGCTGATTACATCTAGCCTAGGCTAACAAAGTGAAATAAAGTTATAAAAAAGACAACATGTAGTTGGCATTACTTCTGTGGAATGTAAGTCAGTAAAGCTCATCTTAGTTATTTCAACAAAAATGAAATGAATTCTGCTAACTGCAGGAGAATCATGACTAGTTTCTGGCATGGGGGAGTTTAGTGGGTGAAAAGGCAAATATTAGTAGCCCAACATTTTTACTCAGATACAAATATTAGACAACTTTAGCTTTGGTCAATTAGGAAACTGCCTCACTACTCAGTTGCCTACTCTGAGCCACTCTTCAGATTCTTCAAATGTGAAGAGAGAATTTTGAAAAATGTTTATTACACACAGTTTGACATTTTTAAAATTAAAATAGCTTTCAGGGGTGCTATTAAACATTTGCTATGGTGACAGTTTATGGGAATTATCAGAAGAAATGTTTATAAATTATTTATTTCTCAATGAAGAATTATGCAGTTGTGTATCTTGAGTGCACTGGCACAGTTTGCTGTATTGTGTATCAAATGTTTTCATTCTAAGTCATCTCTTCAATAAAGATTTTTTTTTTCAAGGGAACATGCTGCCCTAAAGCACTGAGTGGAAAAGCCTAGCATTTCACAGAAGACAGGCTGTTTATTTAGATAAAAAGATATTATTTCATTCTGAAAGTAGATGCTTATTTGAATGAGAACAAATGATCCGGATGGGATGTTAACTTAAGTTACTTATACAATGATTGACAAAACAAAGCACATAATGGTAAGATTTCACCTCTGTAATGAGGCTTAGTTATTTATATTATTTATATTCTAGTAGATTATAAGAACATGACTGCAGTTTTGGACACAAACCTACCTGGAAAAGAATTCTTTTCTGTAAAGGGAAATCACCTGAATTCATATCTTATTTATGCTGCCTGTAATGAGATGCATGGCTTAGGGGCAGAAGCCCAGCTGCAGGGGGTTAAAAAGATGATAACCTGTGCAATGAGGTATGTGGCTCTGCTGCTGAAGCCCAGCTGCAGGGAGTTAGAGACAAGGAGTCTGCTGACTTAGGAGCCTGGAGTCAGCTGATTGATTGATTTGATTGACCGATTGGCCCTAAGGGGAAGTTAGTGGGTGCAAAGGGAGGGAGGAGCCTGGCGTGTTGAGGAACTAGCACTGAGCTAGGAGTCTGTCTCTCCCAAGGTCTGAGGAAAGACCGAAGGGTTTACTTTTGTTTGCTATTTGCCTATTGCTTGTATGATTGCTTACATTGTTTGTTATAAGGACAAGCATTCCCTGGTGGAATAAGTGGACTAAAACTGAAAGCTGACTGGACTTTGAAGAAACCAGCTCTGGAGTTGGTTTAATGGAGAGACAGCATGATACAATACCTTATATATTTGGTGATCAGACTGCTTCTTCAAGGAAATTTATAAAGTTGCTAGAAATGTTCCCTCTCCAATGGTCCTCTACCAGTATGTTAAAAGATCTTCAGTTAAGACTTCCAGTCTTAACATCACAATATTATTGTGAAGCATCTAATGTGGCAATCTTAAGCATCTTTTGTTTGAAGAGAGAAGTTATTATGTGAGACATTACCATCCTTCAATTTTTCCATCAAAAAGAGGATAAAATTAATGCAGAAAAAATAAAATTATTATTCTGATAAATTACTTTGGAATGAGAAGTATTAAAGAATCTTTCAGTCATCTTATCTGTTAGACTGTGGGATTGCTTGTATTGTGTCTTGCTTAAAATTGATCACTTCAATAATGAAAATCTGTCTGGCCGCCTCCTTCCTGGGTGTGCTCATATACAATGGCACCAATGTAATCTCTTGTTAAAGGAGAAGGCTTAACCCTGTAGTCAAATCAACGAAAAAAATTTCTAGTTAAGAAACAAAAGAAACCTGAAAAGGAGAATGTTGGCTCAAGAAAAGTTGAAAGGGGAACAGCTTAGCTAATTTTGGCGGGTCTGAGAAGCTATGTGGCTTCAGTGGAACTACTCGTATGCTTAAAGTTTAAGCATGTGATTTACAGGCTTATAAACAAGTGAAAGTTCTTATTGAATTAGCAGCCCACTGAGCTAGAATGGTAAGAGCATGCTAGTTTTTGTAGCCCACAGGAGAACAATGTAGAAGACAATGGAATGGTACACAAGAGAATTATGTGGCTAGCGTAATATCCAGCCCCCTTTGACACCTCAGCCCAAATGACCATATACTTATTGTCACAGATTCCCTCAGGTACTTTCTCAGGACCCCTCTAGTCTCTCTTATTACTCCTTGAAGCTAGCTCTGATGTGGCTTCTAAAGTGGGGTATGTCCCTGGCTCCTTTAGTCTCTGAGACCCAGGCATTCATTGCCTGACCATCCTTGATGACACTTCTAGGTCAGCTCCTGAAAGAGGGACTTTACCTCTTCAAAAGTTCCAAGAAGCAAAGCAGACGGCTTCTCTTCAATAAAAGCAGTTATTGTGCAGAAGAAGTCCTTACCCCCTCCAAAGCAGTCCCTCTGTTCTCATTCCAGCCCACATAGCTTCTCAGACCCGCCAAAATTAGCTAAGCTGTTCCCCTTTCAACTTTTCTTGAGCCAACATTCTCCTTTTCAGGTTTTTTTTGTTTGTTTTTTTTTAACTGTCCTTATCCACATTCCCTTTCCCCTCTGCCTGCCTCCCACCCACTGGCTTCCAGGTGCAGAGGCAGCATCTCTTCCAGTGTTTGCTGATTGGAGTCTACTTGATATGTCAAAAAAGGCTATTCAGCTCTTTGTTGCTGGATGTACATCCTGTCTTGGTATATAGGCAGCTCTGGGGCCTGACAAGGACACTTAGCTTTTCTTTCCCTATGTACGAGCTAATTAGGAAAACATGCATGGAGCATTGTCACACCATGAATCTGGTCATCTGGAGAACAGATATGCAACCCTAGCAACAGAGGGGGAGGAGCACATTCCATTAGTGGAGGAAGACAGGCCAGACCTCACTAAGGTGGGAAGGATCAAAACTATGGCCACCAAAAGAAAGCGATGGGTAGTGGTGATTGGAGACTCCCTTCTGTGAGGGATGGAGGGAGCCATCTGCCAACCTGACCCATTCTCTTAGGAAGTCTAATGCTTGGCTGGAGCCTGGATCTGAGCTGTCACAGAGGGATTACTGAGACTCATCTGACTACTACAGAGTTCAGGATCCTGAGGAAAGGAAGGGTGGAGAGCAACGGAGTAAGAGCCCTGAACTTCAGAAAATCAGATTTCAACTTGCTAAGGGAACTCATGGGCAAGATCCCCTGGTAAGCCAGTCTAAAGTGGGGGAGGAGTCCAGGAGAACTGGCTGTACTTTAAAGACACCTTACTGAGAGTGCAGGAACAAATCATCCTAATGTGCAGGAAAACTAGTAAATATGGCAGAAGACCAGCTTGGCATAGCAGGGAACTTGTCAATAAACTAAATAACAAAAAACAAGCTTTATAAGAAGTGGAAACCTGGACAAATAACTAGGGAAGAATATAAAACCATTGCTTGGACATGTAGGGATGAAGTCCGGAAGGCCAAAACGCGATTGGAGTTACAGCAAGCAAGTGATGTGAAGGGTAACAAGAAGGATTTCTACAAGAATGTCGGAACCAAGAAGAAAATCAGGGTCTCTTGAAGAAAGTGTGGGTCCCTTCCTGAATGGTGGGGGCAACCTTGTGACAGAGGGCGCAAAAAAGGCTGCCAGTACTCAATGCCTATTTTGCCTCAGTCATCATAGGCAAGGTCTGCTCTCAGACTACTGCGTGGGGCAGCACATGTGGGGAGGAGGTAAGCAGCCAACAATGGCAAAAGAGCACATTAGGGACTATTTAGAGAAGCTGGACATATACAGGTCCATGGAACCAGATGGGATGCACCCAAGGGTGTTGAGAGAGTTGACTGATGTGAATGCAGAGCCACTGGCCATCATCTTTGAAAACTCATGGCAATCAGGAGAGGTCCTGGATGTTTGAAAAAGGGCAAATGTTATGCCCATATTTAAGAAAGGGAAGAAGGAGAATCCAGGGAATTACAGACCAGTCAGCCTCACCTCAGTCCCTGAAAAAATCATGGAGAAGATCCTCAAGGAATCCTTGGATTTCTAAGTACTTGGAGGAAAAAGGGGTAATTAGGAATAGTCAGCATGGATTCACCAAGGGCAAGTCATACCTGACCAACCTGATTGCCTTTTATGACAAAGACAATCAGGTGACTGGCTCTGTGGATGCGAGGAGACCAGTGGATGTGGTATAGTTTGACTATAGCAAAGTTTTTGATACAGTCTCCCGTAACATTCTTGTAAGGAAGTATGGGTTGGATGAATAAACTGAAAAGTGGATAGAAAACTTGCTAGAGCATCAGGCTCAGAGTAGTAATCAATGGCTCAGTGTCTAGTTGGCAGCCAGTTTCAAGTGGAGTCCTCCACTCCTCAAGTGAAGTACTTCAGTCCCGGGGCTGGTTTTGTTCAATGTCTTCATCAATGACTGGAAGATGACAGAGTGCACCCTCAGCCAGTTTGCAGATGACACCAAGATAGGGGGAGTAGTAGATATGCTGGAGGGTAGAGCTAGGATTCAGAGTCAGCTAGACAAATTGGATGATTGGGCCAAAAGGAATCTCATGAGTTTCAACAAGGACAAGTACAAAGTCCTGCACTTAGGACAGAACAATCTTATGCACCAGAACAGGCTGGGGGCTAACTAGCTGGGCAGCAACTCTGCAGAAAAGGACCTAGTGGTTACAGTGGACAATAAGCTGAATATGACCCAGCAGTGTGCCCTTGTTGGCAAAGAGGCTAATAGCATACTGGGCTGCATTGGAAGGTGTGTTGCCAGCAGGTCAAGGGAAGTGATTATTCCCCTCTGTTCACCACTGGTGAGGCCACATCTGAAGTTCTGTGTTCCATTTTGCTCCCCAGTATAGAAAGGATGTAGACAAATTGGAGAAAGTCCAGTGGAGGGCAGCAAAAATGGTGAAGGGGCTGGGGGACATGACTTATGAGGACAGGCTGAGGGAATTGGGTTTATTTAGTTTAGAGAAGAGGAGACTGAGAGGGGATTTAATAGCAGCCTGTAACTATCTAAAGGGGGTTCAAAACAGGATGGAGCTAAGCTGTTTTCGGTGGTGGCAGATGACAGAACAAGGAACAACAGTCTCAAGTTGCAGCAAGGGAAGTTTAAGTTAGATATTAGGAAGAATTTTCCCATTAGGAGGGTAATAAAACAGCAGAACAGGTTACCCAGAGAGGTTGTGAACTCTCAGTCCTTGGAGGTATATAAGACCAGGCTAGATAAAGCTTTGGCTGGGATGATCTAGTCCAGGATGGTCCTTCTTTGAGCAGAGGGTTGGACTAGAAGACCTCCTCAGGTCCCTGCCAACCCTAATTTTCTATGATTTTATGATTCTACACCAGAAGTATCAGAGCTAAACCAGTCTGTCATACTCGTTTAAAGCTCCCCCTGACTAGGATCAGCCTTTGCCTTGTGTCTGGAGCAGGGCTCAAACCTCATACTGCTGCAACTATTGCAAGGCACCTTAGCTGCTCTCTGATCATTTTATAGGTAAATAATGATATAAGCTGATCCCAAGGCATAGTATTCTAGCTGTTGTCCTTTAATTAGGTTTAAGTAGGAATGGTGGGGGGTGGGAAAGAAGTAGAGAAGAGAGAACTAATGATTTGAAGTTGGACCTAGCCAGGTTACAGGGGTGGGCGGATGAGAACAGGATGAGAATAGGATGGGATTCAACACTGACAAGTGCAAGGTACTGCACCTGGAGAGGAAGAACCAGCACCATACCTACAGGCTGGAGAACTCCACTTCTCATCACTGCAGAGGCCGAAAAGGATCTTGAAGTCATCACTGATGCCAAGATGAACATGGGCCGGCAGTGTGGGGATGCAGTCAGGAAGGCCAACCGCACCTGTCCCGGGGAGCCAAATAGTAAACGGGACTTACCGGCAGAACTGGACGACAAGCAAGCGATGCTGAAGGAAAGACCCGCGCAGCGCGTCAGCCGCCTTCTTGTACAGATATGCCCAGCTGGTGACGTCAGAGAGAGGCACCAGCCGGCAAAGTTAAAAGCGGCAGCTGCGGCCGCAGAGGAGGCAGATAGCCCCATGGGAGAGCAGCTACCGGCTCTGCCAGTGATAGGGGTGGATAGCCCCACAGGAGAGTGGCTACTGGCTCCGCCAGCGAGAGGGGCGGATAGCCCCAGGGGAAAGCAGCCACTGGCTCTGCCGGTGAGAGAGGCGGCAACTGTGATGGCTGAAGAGGTAGAAGAGGCTCCGAAGGGGTGAAGACAGACCACGTGGTGATAGGCTGCTCAGGACGGGGAAGGAACGGGAAGCGTGGCCATGGAGGCCACGATGGAGAACAAGATGGACAACAGCGTGGTCCACAGGGGGAGTGCCAGAGCGACGCTGCATAGGCTTAGCCTCACAAAGGGGGAGAAACCCTGGGAGAGCCCCAAGAGGGTGCAGCCGGGTGGGTATCACCGCCAAGCCACGGTGCAGTGAATCGAGGGAGGCACCAGGGAAGCTGGGGCCAAGGACAGCCCAGAAGGACCAGTGAGGTCCAGATAGAAGGCTCAGCAGGTTGAGGGGCTGAGTAGTGGGTTTTAGGTTTGTTTTGTTGTATGGGATGTCCCTGGTTGGAGAGGGAGAGCTAAGGTAGCATCCCTATAGAAGGGGGGTTGATGGTTTCTTGGTGAGGCCAGAACCTGTGTGGAGACCCTGTGCGGGGTCAAACAGGGAGGAGGCCAGGGAGACCGTGGGTCAAGCTTACTGACGAGCTCCACAACAGGGGCAGGCTAGGTGGGGAATATTACTCTACGGCTGAGGACCTGGACCCGTGAGAGGAGAACGCACTAAAGGTGGTGTGAGGCCGGGGTGCAGGGGTGGTGGAGCCCCGTGATGTGACCGCCAAGGGATCCTGGGCCACGGAGTGTACCACGAACCAACCTTGACACTGAAGAACATCAAGTTGTGGCAGGAGAGAACAAGGTCGGGGACTTGGGCAAGAGAGAACTGCTTCAATACCAAAGTGATCCCAAGAGGGGAGTGTCATCTACCTACAGAACTAGAGAGAACCACTTGAGAGCGAGGAATCGAAACCTGGAGGTCACAGCACCTTGTCATGCATCCACAGATGCATCTCAAGCAGGTCCAAGGAGGTGATCTATGCGACACTGGTGAGGCTGCAGTTGGAGTACTGCATCCAGTTTTGGGTGCTGCACTTCAAGAGGAATGTGGACAACATGGAGAGGGTCCAGAGGAGGGCCACTCACAGGGCAGGCCCTATGAGGACAGGCTATGGGACCTGAACCTGTTCAGCCTCCACAAGAGAAGGATGAGGGGGGATCTAGTGGCCTGTTACAAACTAGTCAGGGGGGACCAGCAGGCATTGGGGGAGTCCCTGTTCCCTCGAGCACTACCAGGAGT
>NW_017728886.1:53243390-53254790 GCF_001723895.1 Crocodylus porosus
CTGGCTCCTACCCTGGGGGTCTTTAAGAGGAGGCTAGACAAACACCTTGCTGGGGTCGTTTGACCCCAGTACTCTTTCCTGCCATGGCAGGGGGTCGGACTTGATGATCTGCTGAGGTCCCTTCTGACCCTACCAGCTATGAAACTGCAATGGGAGAGAGGGAAAGACATAAAACAGCAAAGGAAAGAAAATGATTTTTAAAAATGAAAAGAAGATGGGATTGAGTTTAAGAAGTAGAATGGAAAAAATGACAAAAACTAAGACGTTAATAAAGGTATAGGGATAACCCCAGTAAAAGAGAAGGCACACAGCTGGTCTGACCCAGTAAAGGTTCTTAAAGTGCCACTCAATAGGTAAATCTACATGTGCAATTAAGGCAAAGAAATAAACTCTGGCAGAGTTCAAACCAGAGTTTACTTCTTCTCGGCACAGTATTTACACACGTGTCCAGGACTGTAGCACACTGAACCGGGATGGAGTAGCCCCACCTAGGTTTCAAATGGCAACATTGGTCGATGGGTTGGATGGGGCACAAGGGTGCTACGGTGTGGAGCTATCCAGCAGGCAGCCTCCACATTATAGCATCCTCATGCCCCAGCCAGTCCTGATCACTATCTACACATGCGTTGCGGCAGGATAATTTATTCTACCATAGGATAGTACTTGTCCCAGACAATACTATCTTACAGCAGAGTTAAATTATTGCACCCTAATATGAGCGCATGTGTAAACAGTAATGCTTTACTGAGGACCTTATTAGTCAATTCTTCAGTAAAGCTCATGTGTAGATACACCCAGTGTGTTAAATTTGTATATGTCCCTTTGAGGGGAAAATAAAAGTTTGGTGTGCACTGAGGTGGGATGAGATTTGGGACTCATCTTAGGGCCAGGTGTATCCTTGTAGATAGAAGAACAGAATGGAATATTATCAGCATATTTTTACTTCTCCGGTTCTAACATACTTATAGAGAAACATTTGAGTAAATTGAGGAAGTGTAAATACATGGTATATAATCCATTTCTCCTTTCTTAACACTAACCATATACATCCTATTATTAGAGATGGAGAGACACAGGATTTTCATACTAACTTTATCAGCTTCCTGGTTACTATATCTGGTTATATAGCTTCTTACAAATAATGGTTAAAAAACTTTTTCTTAAAAGAAAACTGCACTGATAATTTTGCAGGTGATCTTACCTACTCAGCCTTTAAAGCTTCACTGAATAAAACAGGAAAAAAAATCTTCCCTCTTTCTGTTTGCTATATACATTCCTGTTTCAAGGTTTTGTGACAGTGCCTCTCTCAAAAATCCAGTAAGCATAGATCTCTGAATGCTATCCCTGTATTATTTAGCTTTACCTTTTTAATATGCAGACTCCAGCTTTATTAGCTGCTATGGCTCATTCTCATAAATAGAGCTACAAAAAATAGTCATTTGGATACATTTGCTGAGCCAAGGGTCACTCCACAGTGAAGGATGAATGAGAATGGCATTTCACCCTAGACTTTCTTTTGTTTCAGACTATATATCCTGAAGTATTTTCAGTGCTGTTCAGCAAGTAAAAGAAGTGCCATACTGTATCAGACCAGTGGCCCCTCCAATCCAGAATCCTGTCTCTAGTAGCTCTAGAACTGCATGTTTTAGAGGGAGAGAGCACTGATGCATCTAGAGCGTTCTGCCTCCTGTTCATTTCCCTCTCTGCTATCCACCGTTAGTGTTTTAGAGACACCAGAGGAAACATTTCTATCAATAGATCTATCATCTATGAATTTCTCTAGTCCCTTTTTGAACCTGGATATGTTGCCTTCCTCTGCTGTCTCTTGTGGCAATAAATTCCATAAGTTAACTAAGTTCCATAAAAAAGTACTTCCTTGTATTAGTTGCAAACCTTCCTCCTGTTCATTTCAGTGGGTGCCCCCTAGTTCTAGTATTTGGGATCTTTTGTTTCCTGTTCACTTTGTCCATACTCCTTATGATTTTATAGACCTCTATCCTATCCCCACCCCTTAGCACATGGAGTCCTAGCCTTTTTAGTTGCTCCTGGTATGGCAACTGCTTCATAGCCCAGATCATTTTGGTTATCCTTCTCTGCACCTTCTCTACTTCTCTGCATCTCAAAGAGGATGTAGTAGACAAGAACTGCACATAGAATTCAAGATATGGGAGCACCATTGAGTTGTATAATGGCATGATGCTGTTCACTATTTTGTTTTTAATTGCCTTCTTAATGATTTCATAGATTTCATAGACATTAGGGCTGGAAGGGACCTCGGGAGATCATCGAGTCCAGCCCCCTGCCCAAAGGGCAGGAAGTCATGTAGTAGTTTGTGACCATTCGACCTCGTCATCCCTTGGGGCGCTCTGGTGAACAAACGTTCCCCCAGATCCTGGTGGTCACCCTTCATAAACTTATATGCCCTGTATTATTTAGAAGCCCTTATTGGGTTTTTTTGGTCACTGCTGCACATTGGGCTGACATATGTAGACAACTCTCTCCAATGACTCTAAAGTCTCTTTCTTGAGTAATGACAGCTAATTCAAAATCCACCATTGTATACATACAGTTAAGGTTATTTTTCCCAAGTGCATTACTTTGCACTTGTCAGCACTGAAGTTCATTTACCATTTATTTTTGCCCACTCACTTAGATTGGGGAGATGTTTCTGCAGCTCCTATCAGTTAGGGATTTGACTACCCACAATCATTTGGTATCATTTACAAACCTGAAGATTTCACTATGCACCCCATTTTCATACAATTAATCAAAACGTTGAACAAAATTGGGCCCAGCACAGATCCTTGTGGAACCCCACTTCTGCCCTCTCTCCATTTTGCTCCATCCATTGCTTCCCTACCCTGTGCTTCCTGCTCTTAGTTCATGACAGAATCTTCCTCCAATCTTGTTGCAACATAGGTTTTTTTTTAAAGGCTGAAGTGAGGCCTTGTCAAAAGCTTTTTGAATGTCCAAATATGTCAACTGGATCTCCCCTGCTTAACATGCTTGTTAATACCCCAAAAGAACTCCAGCAGATTGGTGAGGTAGGATTTCCTGTTACAGAAACCATGTTGACCTCTCTTCAGCAGATCATATTTGTCTCTGTGACTGCTGATTTTATTATAGATTCTACCAACTTGCCAGAGATGAAAACAAGACTCACTGGTCTATACTTCCCAGGACCACTTGTGGAGCCCTTTTTGAAAATGAGTGTTAGCAACCTGCCAGTCCTCTGGCACAAAGGCCATTTGGAATGGTAGGTTGCATATTATTGCCAGCAGTTCATCTTCGAGTTCCTTCAGAACTTTCGGGTGAACACCATCCAATCATTGTGACTTAGTAGTAACGATGGTTTTTTAATTTGTTAATTAATTAATTAATTAACAAATTAAAATTTGTAAAAATTTGTTCTAACACATCTCTTGTCACTTAAGTGTGGTCCAGACTTTCTTCTAAGAAAGATTGATCTGGCATGGGAATGTCCTAGGTAACTTCTGTGGTAAAAAATTATATAAAGAATTCATTCAGCTGCTCTACTATGGCCTTACCGTCCCTGAGTGTACCTTTTACAGGCTGGCCATCTAATGGTCCCACCAGTTCTCTAGCTGGCTTTCTGATTCTAAGAAGTTTTTATGATTAAATTTAACATCTTTTGTCTAGGTTCTCCTCAAATTCTTTTTTGGTTTGCTTTATTTTGCTTTTACATTTAACCTACCAGAGTTTATGGGCTTTCTTGTTTTCCTTATTTGGGCATGTCTTCCATTTGAAGGATACCTTTTTGCGTCAAATGGCTTCCTGAATTCTACTAGTAAACTATGCAGAGGTTTTATTGGACCTCTTGGTACTGTTTTTGATTGGTGGTATACTCAGGTACTTTACTGAGCCTTTAATACAGTATTTAAAAAAACTTCCAAGCTGCCTACAGGCCTTTTACTTTTTTGACTGTTCCTTTTAACTTCTTTTTAACTAGCTTCTTATTTTTGTGTAATTTCCCTTCCTAAAGTTGTGTATAGACGTAGTGGATTTTTTTTTTGGCTTCCCTCTAGAATGCTGAATGTGATTATTTTATGGTTGCAATTATAGAGTGGCTCCCCAACTGATATCTTTTGAGCCAAGTCCTGTGTGTTAATCAGGATTAGGTCTAGAATTGCTTCTCTTATTGTAGGTTTCTAAGATGATCTTTTCTAGAAAGCAGTGGTTTATTACATTCAGAAATTTTATCTCCACTTCTTGCCCTGATGAGGAGCTTACTCAGTTTATGGGAGGATAGCTGAAATTTCCCATTACTATTGCTTGTCCCATTTAACAGCTTCTTTAATCTCCCTAAGCATTTCATAATCACCCCCACCTTCCTGATCAGGTGGTTGGTAGTAAAATCCTAGAACTATATTCTTTTTATTCAAATACAAAATACTACCCACAAGGATTCTATGTTAGTTTTCCTTTTGGGTAAGACATTTATGCTGTTGCTGTTTATACTATGCTTCATGTACATGCATGTAGACGAGTGGCACTGCATTACTCTTTCACATTACACTGGATGATGTTGGGTATTCACTTAATGACTTGTACAACATATTGGGTGTTTCTATACGTGCATTTAAGTGCAACTAAATTTAATGTGCCTGAAGAGATATTTGACAGGTGTCTACACATGCAGGTGCCAAGTTCCTGCAGCCCTGCCATGTGCCCCTAAAATTAGAGCCAGGTTGCATCTACACATGCATTAATGCAATTTAACTAATCATGCCTAAATTTGATACCTGCATTTGCAGATATCAAATTTAGATGCAATTAGCCTTTTTCCCTTTTTAATGCACATGAAGGGTGCTTATGTGTAGATGTGTGCCCATAATGCACATTAAATTAGGCCAATATGAGTTAGTGTGTCTCATGTAGTTATGCCTGTTGACAACTTAGCTGTTTTCTCTCTCCATATCTTGAAGAGGATATTGACAGAAGACTACCACTAACAAGGTTTTTCTATTACCAGTGTTTATTGCAACCTTTTAATGATTAAACCTAGTTAAGTCATTTAAAATCTAGTTGAAGTGCATTCTAAATGTTTATGCAGCTCTAATGTAATTGGATAATCAATGGTAGATACGGTGAAATCTTGGTCCCACTAAAGGCATTGGCAAAACTTCCATTTAATTTAATAGGGTCAGGATTTCACTTTGCCTTGACAGGAGGGGTAATATAAATGGGGAGGGTTTTCCATTATTTTGTTTTGTATTTTACTATCAGAATGATGCTAGGTTACAAATGTCCTTCTCGGATTAACTGGGTAAGGGTTTAAAAATGGTATAAACAATCAACTGAGAGCTAAATAGCACTATCCAGTATCTTAATTACTATCCAGCAAGAAAATAAAATCTTCATCATCAGAAGGTGACTGGAACTACTTCAGTTGATACATTCAAATAAATTATCTGGTTATTAGCAAGACTGTGGATAAACAGAAGTTTTATGTTTTTCTAGTGGCAGTAAGTGGAACAGTTCATATTCTCAGACATGGGGCAAGCCTGCCAGCAGAGTGTGGCACTTGTTTTGTGAGGAAAACCCAACCCTTCCCAAATTCCAAGTTGAACACATCTATTGTTTTCAAACACAACCAGATGTGTCCCTTACCTAAGGGAAGCTTCAAAATATGGAAGAAAACAGGAGAATCTGATGTGAAACAAAAACAGTGCTTGACCTGTCTATATGCACCAATAATCCTAACTTTAGCTGCTGGCAAAATTTTGTTGCATTTGGTTTTCTTTGTTTGCATTTGCTTTTTTCCCTGCGGTATGTAAAAGCAATGAAGGGTATAAATATATTAGTTAATTTGGAGGTTTAATAAACAAATTCATGTTTGCTATCTCCTTCTACAGCCTTAATTTTTAAATGCATTGTGGCTCAGTTTTGTTAAAGTAGAGACAATATATTAAGCCTAGAAATTTGTATTTTTTAATATGCCAAACCATTTTGTGTTTTACAGATCGAATCTTCAAGACTAGAGATATGAGCCCAAACCACAGATCATGGGCTGAATTTTTCTTAAATTTGAGCTCATTGGCATCCAAAGTCTTTGGTTTGGCCTCAGCTTTACTCAGTTCCAGCATGAGTACTGCTTTTGTACAACATCTATTAATTGTTTGCTGCTGCTGCCACCACAACTGTGCAGGTTAGTTCCCATTATCTTCAAATTAAGCTTCTTGTCACCTCCAGGTAAGTTCTCAGTTTCAGATGTCTGTGGGAAATGGAATGATGTGATAATGTTACATTAAGTTAAGATGGAATACAGTCACTGTAGAGACACTTCGCCAATTCATCCTCCAGCCATTATATTTGTAATTAAGATTTCATCTTCATATTATAATAATAGTTGGCATAGCAATAATGACAATAGTAATGATGAAAATGATGATGAAGAAGCTATGGTGCTAGGAGGAGGTGAGAGAAGGACAATAGACGTGGACTGTGTCAGGAAGGTTGGAAACAGAAGCACTAAAAAGATGGCTTACAGAAAGGGAAGGAGAAGAAACAGTCGTAAACAGGATAGGATCTCAGTGAGATCTGCCTGCAAGTTTGCATCCAAGTCTTTATGACTGCAGGATTTGTATTTGGACCCTGATGGAGCACTCTACTTTGATCTCCTCCCATTAATTAAAGATACCCATGACTCCAAAAGAACCACAAACCTAAAACTGCAGTTTTTGCAGCTGTATTATATTTTTCAAGAGGTATCACTAGTAACTCACATTTTAGCATTAAATATTTACTGTAGAGTAGACTGCTGGAAAAAACTATTCTGGCAAGTTTTTGAGAAGTTCTTCATTCCTAGACTTTGTCATAAGAGACGATATATCAAAAATGTTCCAGTAAGCAAAAGACTTCTGTGGGCAACAGGCACAAAAAGGCATGTAGTGGTAGCCATTAACTTGAAGTTTCAAGTAGAATGGATTCCTAGATTTTTGTTGTTAAACAAAAATAATTTCCCTACTTATCTTTCTATCCTATTTGGTTTTTCCCCCTCTTAGTATTTTGTTTCTCTTACTTATGCCATTCTCTTTCCTGCTTGCATACCCATACCTGCACATGTCTTGTTGACAAGCTTGAGAGGCACCCTAAGAAAAAAAGTCCTCCTAGGCCTAAAGAGTCAGTTACTTTCTTATATTACACCTTTTTGGCCTGGTAGTGAACACAGTGTTGAAGTGTACTGGGGCTCCAGTGGGATGCATGATATAAGCTCTAGGGAGAAAGAACTACTAGAAGATTTTGCTTTTACCGACTCCAAACGCCTGTTCAGTGTAACAGGAAGCCTGCAGTTCTTGTTCCTCTAAGAGGGAAAACAGTAGCGGCCAGTGCTCAGGTAACTTAACAAGGGTGGGCTGCAGAAGAATAGGCAGCCAGAGGTTAGAATCTGAGGCCATACAGGCCCCTAGTTGCACAGCAATAGTATAATAGGACTGAGCCTTGCCAAAGGAACAGAGGTACAGCAATGGCAACTGGTGCAGCAAACCAAGCTGCCCATTAGAGAGAGAAGCAGCTGTGCCAGAGCTAGGCAGTCACCTGACTGGAAGTAGGCAGAGCTGAAGCAGCATATAAGCCAGGGCTTGAGCTAGCATCAGTCTGGCCTTGCAAGCCACAGGGGGAAGTGCTCTGCAGCAAGCTGGCTGTGGCTGAGCTATTGCCTGGAGATCCTGCTGTGCCTGGGAATGATAAGTAGGGAGCTGAGGTCTTACAGGTAGTTGGGACCTAGAATGAGTACAGGTCTTGTTAGACTGCTGGTGTGTTGAGAGTCTTAGTTCTGGCTACTTACACTTTTCTTGTTTGGGTTGTAGCCAGTGGGCTTGCTCTTTTGTTATAGTTACACCAGCAGTTCAGATGAAACTAGAAAGGGGTTGTCTGGAGCCCCCACTGGTGCCCAATGGGTACATGACTATCTGGAGCCCTGCCAGATGACAGGGGCTTGATTACAATGAGAGTGAAAGAATAGGCCAGTTAGCTTGCAGCCTAAGAGGGGCAGAAATTGGAGCCAGGGGCCCACAGCCCAAGTGCGGTAGAGATAGAAATGGGGCCCACAGCCAGAGCCATCCCTTGGGGGGCAAATTGGGGCAACCATCCTGGATCCCATGCTTTGGAGGCCCCTGCAGACAGTGCTGTATAGGCCATGTGAACAGCACCCTTAGCCACTTGCCTCTCCTGTGCTCCGGCTGCTTGCCACAACCCTCTCCCCCTCTGCACAGGCTGATATGGCCCTGCACATTCCTAGGGTCAGCTCTACCCATAGCCTATAAAGGGCAGAGGTAAGAGCCCAAAAAGATGAGGGGCTGGAGTCCAAAAAGCCGGGCTCCATGCAGTGGCCCTAGGCCAAAGGGACCATCCAGAGCAGTGTGGGTCAGAAGCAGGGAAAACTGAGGTCCTGGCAAGAGTGAAGGCCTGAGGTGGCTTGGCGGTCTGGGGCCAAGTGTCTAACTGAATGGTGATTGAAAATACCTGTGAAGCATGGGCACAGCTATAGGGGAGGTTCAGAGGTCCTGATTAGCCCATAAAGCAACGAGTGCCCTTGGGACGCACATGCAGGCCAAGAGGGCCCATATAGCAGGGCCCAAGAGGGATCCGTGAGCAAAAGGAGATGTAGTGTCTCACCTTTGGGCAGTCTCCATTCCAAGTTTTATTAACAAGATCAAGACATGTCAGGCAAGAGCAAAAGGAGTGCACCTTTAGAGTTTGAGCAGAGCAGGAGCCGAGTCACTACCAGGTAGAGTGATGGCTGCCCCTGGTGCACTGGTAATGTTACAGTCAGCCATGGCTAATTACCTGGGCCTGTTAGATCTGGTTCTGCTTTCCCAGCTGAGGTGAGGTACTTGTTTAGAATTAATCATTTTGGGGAAAAGAGAGGCCTGAAATTCTACAAGGTTTCATCTTTCCTTTGTAAGATGGTATGATAAAGTATAACTTGTCTATTTGAGATGAATTAGAATAATGATTATTTGAATTCCTTTTGTTTATATTTACCAGCTGATTTTAAGGTACAGTTACAGTTGGACCTGAACTGGATTGTGCTCTGCTAAAAATGTAGTTCACCTTGGTGTGAGCAATCTAAGGAAGACCCTCTGGGCCGGGACAGAGCCAGAGATTTGGGGGTCTCCTTGGGAAGGGGCCTAGAATAGCTCACTTGGTGCTGTGGCTGCACTTCACAGTATATCTAGTCTCAGCAATCCTTGGCATCATAGGAATAATTAGGGATGGGAAGCTGTTTTCTACTCCCCCTCCCCCATCTGCCTGTGTGGTCTGATGAGATGGTCTAAGAGTCGTCGCCTACCAATAAAAGAGGAAGGTCCTGGATAAGACCTAAGTGGGCTGGGGAAGGTAAGAGCCTATGGTTGCATGGTAATAAATTCCTATGTAAGAGATGTAGGGGCAGCTATTACTGATCATAAGTAGCTATCCTGCAGTGCTACACTTCAGTCCTGAACCTTGACTTTGGTTAGAAAGATGGATTTTTTTGCCTCCCAACATCTTGCTAACTCGCAGTTCTATTACATGGTTTATACATGAGAAATAAATTTTTTAAAATTAAATTTTAACAATGTTGATGGAAGTCCAGAGAAGATATTACCATTCCTTCTAAATACTATCCTGGTATTGTAGAGACTTATTTCTTGATTCCCTAGTGCCGGGACAAGAGAAGCTAGAATGACACGTTAAGTGAGAAAAGGTAAGGAAGGGGTTTCAAAGGACCTGTATAGTTCGCTTGAATTTGACATGTTAGTACAAATGAGGATGTTAAAGGAATTCAAAGGATGCAACTAGAAAAAAAAGAAAGGCATCATTAAATATATGTACCGCAAATCCAGAAGAACATAATATCAGAATTTACATACACATAAGCATAGTTCTTCGTAGCCAAGAAAGCAAGTGCTATAACTTCATATTTTTTTCTGATGCATATATTCAAAATATTGACTAGATTGATTTTACTTATAAATGAGTGATAGTTAAGATACTCTAACTGTGATGCTCCATTTTATTTGGTTCACGAACATGCTACACTCAGAGAACAACTCAGGTTTACTGTACAAGCTCTTGAATTGTAATCACGGTGATGTTTATCTCTTGTTCTTTGTTATTTCAGAACATGCATCACAAAATGTTGATGACCATAGCATGATTCATCACTTGTGGTTAAAAAGTCTGCCTTTGTTTTAGAGTTTCTGCTATGAGAACTTCTAGTTTTCTAGAGAAACTATATAGTGGGGGTTTTTCCCCTTCCCCCTGCCCCATCTGAGTTCTCTAATCTATCTCTTATCTCCATTTGTTTCAGAGTCAGCTCAGGACATGTAACACTAGAATTCACATACTGCAATAGGGTGTTGGTAAATCTCTTGCACCATAAATGTGTCTTTACAAACAGTTTTGATAAAATTTTAAAGGAAAGTCTGTGCATAGCTTACGTACTTTCTAGTTCATAAATTACAGACTTATGAACTGGCAATTTAGCAATTGCAAATCATTTTTGCAGTATTAAAAAGATTAATTCTGTACAAAGCAAAGACCCTCTGAAATGAGAAATTATGTAGTTTTTCGTAGATTGTTAGGGGCTGGAAGGGACCTTGCAGATCATCAGGTCCATCCTCCCCGCAGGAAGACAACTGGGGTTAAATGACCCCAGCAAGGTGACTGTCTAGTTTCCTCTTGACAACCTCCAGGGTAGGTGACTGCACCACCTCTGGAGGGAGTTTATTCCACAGTCTGGACACCCTGACTGAAGGAGTTTTTCCTGGTATTAATCCTGAAGTGGCCTTCTAGGAGTTTGTCTCCGTTGGTCTTGGTCTTCTCCAGGGCTGCCCTAGTGAACAGTTGTTCACCAAGCTCCTGATACACTCTGATACAACAATAAGCCGCTATCAAGTCCCCTCTTAATCTTCTTTTCTTTAGGCTAAAGAGGCCCACGTCCCTCAGCCTTTCCTCCTATGGCTTGCCTCGCAAGTCCCTGATCATATGGGTGGCTCTTTTCTGGACCTTGTCAAGCTTTTCCACGTCCTTAGTGAAGTGCAGCATCCAGAACTGGAAGCAGTACTCCAACTACGGTCTCACCAGTGCTGAGTACAGTGGGAGTATCACTTCCTTAGTTATACATGAGATGCATTGGATGATGCATGCTAGGGTGTTATTTGCCCTGCTGACCACCGCCTTGCACTTACAGCTCATATTCATGCGATGGTCAGTCATTACCACTAGGTCCCTTTTGGCCGTGGTGCAAGTCAAGCTGTCACCACCAAGCCTGCATGTCTGAGGGTTGTTTGCACCCAGATGAAGTTTAACACCCACAGTCAAATGGGTCGCCAACTGGCTGGAGGGCCGCACCCAGAGGGTGGTAGTGGATTGGTCCTTCTCAACCTGGAAGGA
>NW_017728886.1:53255615-53268433 GCF_001723895.1 Crocodylus porosus
GTCTGGAACCAACTTCCAAGAGAAGTGGTGCAGGCTCCTACCCTGGGGGTTTTTAAGAGGAGGTTAGATGAACATCTTTCTGGGGTCGTTTAACCCCAGTATTCTTTCCTGCCACGGCAGGGGGTCGGACTAGATGATCTGCTCAGGTCCTTTCCGACCCTAGAAACTATGAAACTATGAAACTTCCAAGTGTAAGGTGCTTCATCTGGTTCCGGTCTCCCCAACTCTTGAGCCTGTCCAGGTCTGCCTGTATCTGCAACCTATCTTCTGACATGACCACACTGCCCCATAACTTGGTGTCATCCATGAACTTAGCCAGCAAGCTTTTCACTCCCCCATTCAAATCATTGATAAAGATGTTGAAAAGCACTGGTCCAACTATGGACCCCTGAGGGATACCACTGGCCACTTTGCACAGGGACAACACAAATCCATTCATGAGAACTCTCTGGGTCCTACCCTGTAGCTAGTTTCCCACCCACTGAATCATCGAGCAGCTGAGCCCACAATCTTCCAGTATTCCCACAAGGATATTGTGGGATACTAGATCAAAAGCCTTTTGGAAGTCTAGGTATATAATGTCTACCTTGTCTCCCATATGGCGAGAGACCTGGTCGTAAATAGAGATGAGATTTGGTAAGACAAGTCCTACCCGTGACAAAGCCATGCTGGCTGTCATTCAGAATCTTGCCTTCGGCAAGTGTATCGCACACAAATTCTTTAATAAGGTTTCCAGGATTTTCCCTAGGATAGAGGTTATGCTGATTTGGCTTATAGTTGCCTAGGTCCTCCCTCTTGAAGATGGGCACAATGTTGGCCCTCTTCCAGTCCTCAGGGATTTCCCCTGTATGCCATGAATTTTGAAAGATCTTTGCCAGGGATTCTGCGATGACCTCAGCCAGCTCCTTCAGCATTCTTGGATGAAGTCCATCTGGTCCTGCTGACTTATAAATGTCTAACTTTTCTAGTTGGTATTGCACCCACTCGGCATCCACAGTGGGGAGGCTGTCATTCCTGGTATGCCCACTATGAGCCTTATCTCACCTGTCTTTCCCCTAAGTCTAGTGATATACCAAAGTAAAGTGGGCATTTAGGAGTTCAGTTTTTGACTGAATGTCAGTTACCATCTGTCCCAAGGTGTTAAGCAGGGGTTCCACACTTCTACTTTTTTTCCTTCTACTGCTTACATACCTAAAGAAGGACTTCTTACTGGCCTGGACTCTTGCAGCTAACTTAAACTCAGTTGCTGCCTTGGCTTTCCTGATCATTTCCCTACAAGTGCTGACTACTATTGTATAGTACCATCCCTAGCTTCCACTGTGCATGCACCTCCTTTCCCCCCCCCCCCACCCAAGGGGACTGCAATGTCCCTATTAATCCAGGAGAGCTTGCCAGCCCTTCTGCTACCTTTTCTTTGCAGGAACGGTTTTCTTTGTGCTTCAAGGATCGTATTCTTGAGCAATGACCACTCTTTGTGCACCCCATTCACCTTCCTGGCCCCACATCACCTCCCCTACTAATGCTCTGAGCCTACTGAAGTCAGGATTTTTGAAGTCCAGGACTTCAATTCTGCTGGTTGATCGGTTGACCTTGCAGCAAATGGTGAACCTGATGACTTCATGCTCACTGTCGCCCAGGTTACCCTCAATGTTCAAGCCACACACCAGATCATCTCCCTTGCCCAAGACCAAGTCTAGGAGAGTGTTACCTCTGGTTGCCCCTTGTACTTCCTAGGTTAGAAAGAGCTCCTCGATTCACAGTTGGGGAAACTGGTTGAACAATCTGATCTAACCAAGTATTGCTCCCAACCTATGTCCGTGTATCTGAAGTCACCCATGACAACCAAGTCCCTTGCATGCGTGGCCCCCATCACTTCTCAAGAGAACTCCAGATCAGCTCCTCCCCTTGGTTCAGTGGCCTGTAGTAAATGCCTATAGTTAGGTTTCTCTCACCTTGTACCTCCCCTGCTTTTCCCCTTCCCCTCCCATAACTTGACCCAGAGGGTTTCAAGCTGCTTATCTTTGGAGCCAGGGTCAGCCTCCAGAAATGTGTACTGCTCTCTCATGTAGAGAGCTACCTCTGCCTTTTCTCCCTACTCTGTCCCTCCTGTGTACGGTGTAGCCCTCTATGGCTATACTCCAGTCATACAAGGAGTCCCACCAGGTCTCCATGGTCCTTACCAGGTCATATTGCCCACTAGAATGCAAGAGGACTAGCTCCTCCTGCTTGTTCCACGTGCTCCTGGCATTGGTGTACCGGCAGCTGAGGCCCCCAACTGAGATGCTGTGGGAGAACTGTTTGGTTAGCATTTTCAAAAACAGTTGTGTTAGTGTCCTCCACCAGGGAGCTTTTCCCCTGGGCATGCTCCACTTGGAGTTTCCCTATCCCCCAGCAAAGTGAGTTTTAAAGCCCTTCCAGTAGATCAGCTATCCTGGCTGAGAACAGGGCCTTGCCCATCCACGTGAGGTGAATTTCACCACATCCTGGCTATTAACTTGTAGCTTAACTTTCTTCTGATTTTGGTATGAGATTTTCAGGGTTTTTGGGGTTTTGTTGTTGTTGTTTTGTTTGTTTTTAAATTCAAATGAAACTTGTTGGTTCTAATGGGAAGAATATGGATCAAGGTATTTTAACATAAAACCTGATACTAACACTGAATTGTAATAATATTTTAGTATATTAGTCTTCTTAAAACTAATAAGACATCGATGCTAACAGCTCATTTAATTTTGTTTCATAGGGTGAAAGATAGCAAAAGTTTTACTCAACATGTTATGAAAATTTCCATACATAGAAAGTTTGTGTTTTTTGTTTTGTTTTTGTTTTTTGGGGTTTTTTTGCACCCTTCCCTGTTGACCTTTGCCTCTACTTGCCTAATTTCTATCCTGAACAGAAATTAGCTTTCACACTTTTTCCAAAAACAATAATTAAAAAATAAATCTTGATGAAACTGCACATTTTCCTACTACAGAAAACAAGAGAGAACAAGATTTTTCCCCCAAGACTCTAGACGTAATTTAGTCTCTAATCATAAAATCTATACGAGTCAGCTAATAAAGGGGCTGCCCAAGTTGAAGTATCCCAGGATCTCTCACTACCCCTGTCTGTAGAGTAGGGATAGAAGCCTGTCCTGGCTCACCAGCCTTCTAAATTAGGGACAGACATTCAGGCTCAGGCTTTTTGAATGTATTCAATTTTTGCAGATTAGTCTAACATGTCTAGATTGAATCAGTTTACAAGTGCACAGAGATTCCCTCTGGACTGAGGAAATGCAGGCACATGCCTGAAGTGGCTCAGCCTAGAACCTGGGGGGCACTAGAGCAGTCCTCTTTTACCTTCCATAATGCTGAGCTAAGGATGGGCATGACCAGGCCCTGGCATGACCTCTGATTAGGGAGGGATTTAAACACCCACCCTGCCTGCACAGTCCTAGGCTTTTCCCCACTCACTGCTCAAGGGGTGAGAGTGTTGCCATACTCCAACCCCTGGCTAGCACTCTGAGGGAAAGGCAGGGGTGTGTGGTGCATGCATCTGTTGATGATACTGAGCTTTTCAATCTCCCTGTTGTGCTTCTTCATACTGTTTGCAAACCTGACAGGCAAGGGAGCCAGCGTGGAGCTGCTAACACAGTGTTTATCCACCCATCAACAAAACAAAAGCCCTCTCTTTAGTTCTAGCTCTTCTTAAACAGCTTTTCCCAAGGAAGGAATGGAGGGACGTTACCAGCTAACCTGCTGTTTAGCTTCAAAAAGTCCTAAGTGGACACTGTCCTGTCTGCCTTTGTCCTGCCCCAGTGAAACTAGAGATATGAACACACAGACACCTGCTAGCATTAGCTAGCATACTACATGCCTAGGGTCTGGGGGGCTGGGGGCTGTGCTATGGGAGGGAAGGGGGGATCCCTGCATGGGTAGTGAGCAGCAAGTGATGGGGGGTGTAGGGGGAAGCCAGGCAGACCCTGCTGTGCCTGAAGTTTCTGCTAGAGCTCTGGCTAGGGAGCAGAGGGGCAGGATGGGACCAGCCCTGTTCTCTGAAGCAGAGAGCACAGCCCAGCCCAGCCCAGGGCTGCAAAGCCTCTGGGAAGCTGGGGGACTCTGATTTAATTGAACCAGGAAGGGATCTGGGGCAGACATTGTATAAACCAGTTTGACCCAAATCAGTTAAACCTGCTTGGATGTAGTACCAGATTTATCTTAAACCAGTTTCAGCCAGTTTGAAACTGGTTTATGTGTACTTATGTTCTGCTACAGGTTTAAACCATCAGATATTCTGATCACTTAAATCCATTTATGAGTAATGTTTGTCCCTAGCCCTAGTGGCAACTCAGAGCTACAGCTCTTACTCCTACCCCTGCTCACCAGACCTTTAGTGGCAAGTTGTGGCTGTGCAAGTGGGGGACAGTCAGAGAAGGTTTCTAGACTAAGTGTGTGACTGTTACAAACTCCAAGCTAGCACTAACACTGATCAAACATTTGTATGGTTTACAACACAAGGTGTAACAAGGCCTTAATTATCATTAGAACTGGTGAGCTGTTGCTTTAGCATGCCCTAATTGCAACAGGGAAAGTGTCAGATACAGAGGATGGCAATGGAGACATGTTTTGCCCTACCAAAGCGATTTTTGCAATTTCTGACTTTCAAACATGACTGTTTCCTGTTGCTGTACACTTCAAATGTGGCAGAGAAGATGTTTGAGTCTGAAATTGCCTTAAAATACCTGTAGTCCTATACACGTTATCTAGTGTTTGAATATATAGTGTGGAAAAGACAAGAAATAGAATTCTTTAATGAAATAAAAAAGGTAAAGGGAAGACAGAGAAACGCAAACCTATATTTTTAGAACATGAATATCTTAGTACAGATTCGTTCATGAATGGAACAAGCTGGCTGCTGTTCAACCACTACCACTTCCTAACCACCTTCAGAAATCAAAGACGATTTCTGCTGCCTAGACCAAACCCAAAATAAAAAGCATAAGCTATTTATAGGGTATAACGGTAGTACCAGTTGAAGCAGCAACTATTTCATAAATCTACCCTGCTGCAGTGTCAGCTCATTATCAAACACAAAGATATATCTGTGTAAAGACAGATATGTTTTTCCTTTAAAAATGCAATTTCACCATCAAAAGACATCAGTTTTGCTTCTGTTAAGTTCCTTAGCAATTTCAATCTCCATTTTTCATTTAATAACTCATTATAACTTGTGGTTTTAGTGAAGCTCATTTCAATAAGTAGATCAAGTTTTCTTATTTTATTTTGTCGTGTCTTTTCAGGTTTGACAAATATATTTTCCCGATAATTTTTGGTTTGCAGGTTATTTTGGCACTCATAACATGAACTGTATTGATCAAATTGAACTGAACATGTGTGTCATGTTTTGTTCGTTGTAACTCTCTTAACCAGGTTTCCAGGATTCACATTTTCTGACTTAAAACGTACTTTCTGGGTAAACATCATTCTAGTAAAAAGGACAAACAGTAGGCTTATGCAATAGTTAAATCCCTTTTAAGAACTCAGAATCAAACATAAGTGGCAATTAAGAGGGGTATGAGAGCTCTGCTGGCCCACTGTGCAGCAGAGATTTTTCATGCCACAAGCACTCTGTAGGAGTCACTTAAATTAATGTTTCCACAAAGTCTTGTTGGATAACTTGTTTCTTGAAAGTCATATAAAATAAATACTAAAAAGATGATTGAACACTAAAAATGAAGACTAAATGTGATTTTTTTTTTTAATTGAAGGAAAAAATCGAGTGAATATTCTCTTAAGTCCCTTCATAATTTTTTAAGGAGAGATAGTTTTGGTGAAAAATCTGTCTTGAACTCTGGTTTCTCATTACACTGAACCAGTATTAAAAATATACACATTCTGGTGAAGACAAATACTAATACTGAGCCTTTCTACATAAATTAAGGTTAATGCATAATGGTTTTGCCAAAAATATAAGAATAATTTGCAATAAAAAAACAGGAAAATCCCATACAACTCTACAAGACTTTCATAATTATGAATTTATAAAAATGAAAAGAGAAAAAAAATGAAATAACCAAAAATGGCACAACATTAAAACATTTTTTAAATGTAACTATATTATTAGTGTTGTGCATAGTATACAAGCTTGTAAAAAAAAAAGAGTCCGGCTTTATTCAGTACTTAAATTTTTAATATTAAACACACACTTCCAAGATTTTAGTACTAAAAATCCAGTATCCCTTTGTGCAATGTTAATATTCTGTAGTGAGTCTGTTAAATACTGATATGTGCACATGCTCTAAAGACAGGCTTATTGGTAGGACACATTTTGCTATTTGGTCAGATTGTACGTAATATTAACGACAAAAATGGAAGACTGTAATGATAATGATGTTGTTGTTCATCACTTTTGAAAAATGGTACCAAGTACCCTGTTTGGAACCAGTGTTCAAAGACTGATGTTCATATATAAGAACCTTGGACACAGTACTTCATGACGTTTGACAACTTTCCTTTTTATTTTTCTTCTGTACCTGCATAGTTGTGTTTTGCTATGCCTTGTTCCTTGGGCTTTTCTCCTGATAGGAACATGGGAAAGTAGAGCACGAAGGGACTCTCAAAGTCACCTAGTCCAGCCCCCTGTTCAAGGAAGGATCATCACTAAATAAATTGTCTAAGCCAAGTGCCTGTCCAACCTGTTCTTGAAAATTTCAAAGGATAGGGATTCCACAACTTCTTTAGGTAGCCTGTTCTAATGCTTGACCACCATCATAGTCACAGACATCCTTCTAATCTCCCACCTAAATTTTCTTTGCTGCAGCTTGAGTCTATTGTTTCTAGTCCTACACAGACAAGCCCATCTTCATCCTCTCTGTAGTCACCCTTCAGGTAATTAAAGATTGTTATCAAACCCCACCTCAGACTTCTCTTCTCCAGAGTAAATAACCCTAACTCTGTCACCCTTTCCTAATAAGTCACACTTGCCAGGCCTTTAATAATTTGTGTTGTTCTCCACTGGACTCATTCCAGTCTTTATACATCATTCTTGAAGAGGGAGGTCCCAGAACTAGACACAGTACTCCATGAATACAGTAGAACTATGTCCACTGATTTGCAAGTGACACTTCTGTTTAATACAGCCCAGTACGCTGTTGACTTCTTTTGCAACAAGAGCACACTGACTCGTATTCAGTTTATGATCCACTGTAACCTCCAATTCCTTCTCTCTGGTACTGCAACCTAGACAGACATTCCAAAGTCTGTATTTGTGCATGCAGAAGTCCCAAATTAAGGACTTGTTCTTGTTCAATTGCATCTGATTGATTTCATGCCATTTTTTCTAGTCTGTTCATGTCATTCTGGATCCTACCCCAACCCTCCAGACTGTCTGCAACTCTATTCAACTTGGGGTCATCCATAATTTTACTAGGAGTGCACTTGATTTCATTATCAAAATCATCAGTGAAGATATTAAACAATACCAGACCCAGGACAGCCCCTGGGAAACCCCACTTGATACCTCCTTCCAACTAGTTATTGAGCTATGGATGACTGCTAGTTGAGAACGATGATCGCCAGTTATGTATTTAATAGTACTATGTAGTACTTTCACCTAGTCTGTATTTCCTTAGTTTGTTAATGAGAATGTTATAAGACAGTGTTTTCCTCCTTCCCTTTCTTAGGGATGGACACTATATATATTTGCCCTTTTTCCATTCAGCCAGGACTTTACCTGACTTCATGAGTTCTCAAAGAAAGCTACTAATGGCTCTGGAATCACCCTACCTAATGTCTTCAGTAGCCTAGAAAACACCCCATCCAGCCCTACCAACTTGAAAACACCTAGCTTTTCTAAGTATTCCTAACCTATTCTGCTAGTGCTCTAAACTGTTTGAGTCCTTCCCTCTCTACACTGCCAACTGTGCTCCTCATCTATTAGCTGCCCCTATTTGTGAAAAGAGTGATGTAAAAAAGACATTAAATGCTTCAGGCATCTGTGTCACCTGTAACTAAATTGCCTTTTGCATTCTGTAAGGGATCTATGATTTCTTTGGTGTTCCTCTTTTGGCTCACCAGACTCCCTTTTTATTGCCTTTATATTTCTCTTACCAGTTGCATCTCCAACTGTTCCTTGGCCTTCCTAATATTCTCCTTGCACGCCCATGCAATATTCTTATACTCTTCCCTTGTAGTAGGACCAAGTTTGCACTTTTTGTGTATACATGCATCTATCTTGAACTAACAAACATCAGTCATGGATGTGCATGGTAAAAACACACGGAGATCAATCTAGCTTGTGTGTTTCCTTGATGTTAGTCAAAGTTAACAGGAGACTTTTCATTTCAGATAAACAAAGTAGTCTAGGAGTTGAAAGGAATCTACCTCACTCTGTTACTTTTGTAAACAATAGAGAGCTTTGCCAGTTTTAAATCTATAAAACCCATCATCCCTGTGGGATTGAATAGGCATGGCTGATCAGGAAGGAGAGTCTAACAACCAGTTTTGAAGGGATTTATCAATTTAGCATGGTTGGTCTTTATGTGAATTTGTGACATGTATAAACCTCTGTAAATTCAGTGGATAGCTCCAGTAAAGTCAATGGGCTTTAGTGGTGCTTGAATCATGCTACTGACACTGACAATTCTGGGAAGTCTTATTTCCTTGGCTGCATCTTTTTTTTTTTGTTTGCTTGTTTTTTTCGGTCATACTCTTTCTGGTATTCAACTTTAATTGTTTTAACCTTGGTAGACATGTGGAAAATCATGGAGGAACATGAGTCATTTAGGTGGCTGAGTGGGTATGGGAGTTGTGGATGTTAAAAACCCACAAAGGTACTAAGAGATAAAGTGGGAGGAGAGGTTGTATTGGAACATGATTTTGTCAACTTCAGAAGTTGTGGGCAGAGTTTCAGCTCTGTGTAACACTATCCAGTCACACCAGTGTGAAGTAGTATTAGAATGAAACCAGAAGTTTTCAGTCCTGGTAGGATTTCCATCATTTGATCAGATTAGCAAAAACAGTAACATCTTACTACCAAATAGTTAAACATTTCTGTGGCACAAATGTCAAGACATGCCAGTGAAATTTAGCTTTTACTTTTGAGGTGGGATAGCTATGAATACCCATGTGAGTTACTGTGCTAAAACTGGCACATACGTTATCCTAGTTTTAATTCTACTTTTAAGCTAGATAGAAAATCCTAGTGAAAAATTTGAAAATATTTCCAGGAAATGCACATAGAATATTATGAAACTAACCCAATTCTGTAATGATAACAGTTTCAGTTTTAAAAATAAATGGGTGTGAATTTACTGTCAATTCAAGTCAATATAGTGACAAATAGAAAATCTTTTATTTATACATATGCAAGTGTTGTCACTATACTCAACCCTCATACTAAGCCTGGGAGCACCATTGTGAAGTATACCCATGTGCCAAATCCTGGAAAGTAAGCAATGTAGCTCTTCTAGAGTGGCACTGGGAGATATTTACTGTTTTATAAGGGTATGCGAAGTGGGCCCTATTTGATTTGGATTTTCATTCAGCCTGAATCAGGGACAGTGAATCGACTTAGTTGATTCAGATCACTGCCCCTGATCCAATTCAGCCAAATCTGAATCTGAAGGCTTGCTGCTGATTTTGGAGAATCAGCAATTCGGACATAGATACAACTTTAAAAGTTTTTTCTACATACCTCAAGGTACCAGCGTGGCTTGTGAATGCTGGGGTGGATGGAACGTCCCACAGGAGTGTGGGGGGCCCTCCACATGCTCGGCAGCAAACCCAGAAGTGGACTGGAAATACTTCCAGTCCACTTCCAGGTCTGCCAGGCAGTGTGCTAGGGCCCCCCGCATCCCTCAGGCTCAACAATTTGGCTGCAAGGGGATCCTGGGTCCCCCGCTCCAACCCAGGGGCCCCCTTGCATGCTCCCTGGTGGACCCAGAAGTGGACCAGAAGTGCTTCTGGTCCACTTCCAGGTCTGTTGCCAAGCATGTGGGAGAGCCCCCTGCACTTCTGTGGGAAGTTCCATGTACCCTAGCATCACAGCAAACACAAGCTGCCTGCTACCTGGAGGTATGTAGAAAAAACATTTAAAGCCGTGTCTATGTCCGAATCTCCAAATCTCTCTGAATTGATTCAGAGGGTTGTGATTCAATTTGGAGAGATTAAAGGGTCCTCTGATTCAATTCAGATTCAGAGATTTGGCCACCGAATTGGACTGAATCTCCACCAAATCAAATCAGGGACCGAAGCTTCTTACAGCCCTACTGTTTTAGTCTGAAGTCAGACAAAAAGCAGATCAGGATAGCACTTTAGACCACATCCAGACATGCAGGGGTGTGTCCTTGCAGTGGCACAAATTGCCATAGCACACACCCCAGCATGTGCACATTGCTGCAGGACAGATTATCCTGTAACAGGCAAACAGCCCTTGTCTAGGTCCTCCCAGCTCTTCAGCCAGGGAGAGCTGGAGGCTGGGGCCAGCACCAGTGCTGACCCTAGCAGTCTTACCTGGTGGCCTAAAGCAGCAGAGGCACAGGTCAGGTAGCACGGAGGCCTGGCTGGCAGCCAGAATATTGCTCTGGACAGCCTAGTTTCTGTGTGCCAGTGCACGCTTGTTCTGTGTATGTTGTGCTGTTTTTTGTCAGGTTTTTTTTTTCTACAAGGAAATCCCAGTAACAAACTTTGGCCCTGTGCTGCAAATTTGCAGGACGGGGCACATTTTAACATTCACTGTGTGCAGTTTGTGGTGCCACAAAACCCCACACCCCTGTGTGTCTAGACATGGCCTTAGAGACTAAGTCATTCAGAAAGGCATAAGCTTTCATAGGCAACAGCTGCTATGATGAAAGCCACTCTAAGCAGTTTTGGGCTTGCTTATTGGAACTCACTCAGAACTGCTCTAAGGTAGCTATACAGTCTCATTTTCAGAGTTTGGCACATGCCAAAGGAGTGAGGGGGCATGTTTCTTGGCAGCAATTTCAGGCTCAGCATGAAGGCAGAGTAGACTAACCAAACTGTCCATTTGCTGTTGTCAAGCAAAGATGGAAAGGATTATTAATACCTCCCTGTGGGGGTTGGAGCCAGTCTCCCCTGTTTTATGATGTATCCCCTTTAAGGAAATAAATGATTGAAGGATCAAGAGATGAGGTGGAGAAGTGGGTGGAAGGTAGGAGGAGTGGGGGTATTAATCAGCTACTTTCTGGTCAGAATTAAAAGAAGCCAAACATCTGTGAGTTGACTCTGAGAGACTGCAGAGAGGAAGTACTGGGAATTGCTGCTTCAAAGTGATAGTGCAGCAGCTAGACTTTATTAATGAGTTTTTTCTACTTAGAGATGCACTTTATCTCACAGCACAGAGCTGAAGGTGTAAGGTTGAAGGGGGTAGGCAACACCTTGAAAAACTAGAATATGGAGAAGAAACCTGTCAGAGGATGCTTTCTGCAGGGACAGGACTAACATTCCATGCATTCCCTCTAAATGGTCAAGTGGCAATGTGTTGTAAACTCTTGGTTAAGGCTGTACGTTCTTGTATTTCCATGTGAGTGATAAGGCAATGCAATTGCAGGAAGCAACTGAGGCAGTGGCTAGTTTGAAGGGCTGTGCTCTGCCACCTGGGATGTTCAGGGATGGCACCCTGCCACAACTTGCTCTTTGAAAAAACAAAGGTAATGTGTTTTAGAAAGCTAGCTATAAAGGCTGAATCAACATGATATTTCAAAACCATATCTTATGCTTTACAGAAGTTCCAAAGGGCAGATCTGCAACCCTTTCTGTAGTGCTGCTCTGCAGATCTGCCCTAAAAGGCAATTTTTTTTTTTCACCTCAGTGGCTGGGAAATCTTGCACACATTAGAAAATAACAATTAACAGGAAACTTTCAAAAATGTATTAATCATAATGAAAAAATAGATTCCTTTCCATGTCATGCTGTGCAAGTGTTTGTAAGGGAATGCTGTTCCCTCTTGCAACATTTTTAACAAGTAGAGGCCAATTCTGTCCCTTGTTCCAGTTCTAGTTTGCTACACAGGTAGAATAAAGAAATGAGCTAGGGAACTGCAATAGTGTAGAGCTGACACAAATAGCACTATATTATGTTTCTTCTCCCCACAGGAAATAGAGCCTGTCGGATCAGGGATGTGGCAGAATGCCGGGCTTGCGATTCCGGCACTGCTTGGGGAGCCACGGGCTTTACGGAGTGGGCGAGCACGCGGCTTGTGGGGCGGGATTGGAGGTAGCTTTATAACCGCCTTTGAGGTTCGCTGAGCTGGCACAAGTAGACGACTTAGAGTGAGTTGTTAGTTTTTTTTATAATAAGTCTATAGGATGTCTGTTGGTTCACGGGGTTTCAGAGTAAGCCCTTGCTTTCCACTACTGGAACTAGTCCAATGATGGGTGCGGCTGCCGACTCCTTAAGTCCCAGAACTGGTCAACAGCTCATTGAGATGGGATGTTAGTAGTAGAAGTTATTACGGAGTAGATATAAAGTGAAGTAAAAATTTGTTTTATTCACTCACCTGGCCTCACCGTGTTACGAATAAGAGGGGTGGCCGGCAAGTCAAATTGGGACAGTGATTCAAATCACCAAATCGAATCACTGTCCTCCAAGTTGGCCGAATCTGAATCTGAATCAAATACTTCCCTGTTCGCACAGGCCTAGTTGTAAACAGATTAAGCCAATGGCACTTTATCATGCAAAGCCAATGGCACTTTATCGTGCATCAGCAGATGCATGACAAATAGGTCCAAGGAGGTGATACTTCCCCTCTATCGGGCACTGGTCAGACCGCAGCTGGAGTACTGCGTGCAATTCTGGGCACCGCACTTCACGAAGGATGCGGAT
>NW_017728886.1:53268864-53285240 GCF_001723895.1 Crocodylus porosus
CTGAGGTCCCTTCCAGCCCTAATATCTATGAAATCATGGTTTTTGCCCATGAACACTATGGTGACACATTGCTATGGTGATATGGCATCATGTGTAGATGCACCCCCGACTATAAAACTACCCATAGAAGATTAAATAAGTCTGTCTTCCCCTGAGACTAGTCTAACTTTCAACAGGTACAACAAGAGTAGCATAAAACCACTTCTGCCTTATCCAACTGGTTCCCTTAGCCTCTATATTCTGTGCTACAAGTCTTCCAATAAGGGATTCACTATTTTTATGCATTTCCTCTGACTGGTAAAGTGGCATTGTGTTGTTAATGATGCAAAATATTTAGACTCGTGTGGTTTAGAAAGCACTTCATTCATAACGAAAAATGTGGTTTGGAGGATAAGGTTAAAGAAAACTGTGTCCTTTGAGTAGGTGAAGTTATAAAGAAAGCAGATAGTCTCTGACATTTGTGTGTTTTTCTAGTTTTCCAGTGCATGAGTGGTGACTTAAGGTTTTTGGCAAATGAAAATGGAAAATTTTGTCTTATCTTGTGGCCATTTTTAGTCACAGACATGGAGCTCTTCTAAGATCTCTGGAAGGGATGAGCCACTGATTACAATGTATTTTGTTGTTTTGTGTGGGAGCTAATGGACTTGAACTTGTGCCAAAGAAATCTAACACATTAATATTCTAATTGCTGGGAATGAACAGATTAAAAAAATTGGTGAATTGAAAACTGGAAAGTTCAGGCAACTGAAGCCATGTGGCTCAGGAAGCTCATTTGATGTGAGGACTAAAAGACTGAGTACTTAGTGTAAAGCATCATTAGTTCCTCCAAGAAGTTAATAGTAGATAAGGCTGTAAGTATGGATGTAGCCAAAGCTACGTCTGTAAATCTCTAGCCTCCATGTGTGAGAGAAACCTAACTTGTAAATTACAAGCATGACTCTAACAAATTATATTTCACTAATTGTACTTTGGTATTTCTAACACACTTAAATTTCAGTTTCAATAGTAATTTCTGCACAGTCCAATATTCCTTTTGTATTAGTGCACAGTTGTATAACTTACTTTTTTCAAAATGCAAATATTTAAAATAAGACTGAATTTATCAGCAGTGAAAATGTAAAACTTTTAACTCTCTAGTGAAAAAATTAATCAAATGGTATTGTTTTGCTGCCTAAATCTCAGTAGTGTTTTAAGAATACTGGTATATTTGGAGTCTTCTTTCATTTAACATTAAACAAAGCCACTTCCCCTATGCCAGAAGAATTGTTGGGAATCCCTTCAATATTGTGATCCCAGTTTCATGTTTCTGACTTATAAATGGAACATCTTGGAAATTGACTGGTCAACAAGAGGGTTCTAAGATTTCTAGTAAATTAACCAGCTCATAGAATTATTTCCATATTCTCTTGGAACTAACTTACTATAAGTCTTAATGCAATAGTCACCAAAAACATTGTATTGATTTACTGATATACCTTTCTTAATACAAACTTAGTTTTAAAAAATATAATTCATAATTTCATAGTTGTTAGGAGCTGGAAGGGACCTTACAGATCATCGGGTCCAGGCTCCCTGCACTTGGGTAGGAAAAACTGCTAAGGTCAGATGACCCAGCAAGATGGGCATCAAGATGCTTTTTGAAGATTGCCAGACTGGGTGACTGTGTACTACCTCTGGGGGGAGGTTGTTCTAAACCCTATGTACTCGACTTGTAAAGAAGTTTTTTTTTCTTGTGTGTAGTCTGATGTGATCTTCAATCAGCTTGCGCCCGTTATTTCTAGTTGTCCCCTGGAGGACCTTGGTGAATAGTTGCTCCCCCAGGCCCTGATGTACTCCCCTGATAATGGTCCTGTTTTCTGATTATTTTTGATTTCCTGTGTGTGTTGCATTATGGCTAACCATTCCTCCCAGGTACATGACCATCGTATTTGTGCATTTATCAATTTAATGTCATCCTCAGTTTGAAAAATTCTAATTTTAAGTGTCTGATATCTACTTTGTTTCAGATCTTTACAAAGTATTGGTGCTTACCATGCAGAGCAGATATTCATTACTTGCCAGACCTACAGAATACTCCCCCACATGTGCACACAGCACTAATTTCCTCGAAGTAATTATTTCTTTGTCAAATTAATTTCTGGTTTTCTGGACTTTGTAACCCCCAACTACACTTTCCTCAGGATGGGCTTTTTTTTGTGGAATTCTTATTGCTCTTGATAGTGAGCAGCTAAGTCTCATTAAGACTAGGTCATTGATGTTCATGCCCCATAAGTGGTGTGGCCAACTCCAGGCTCTACTGTGGCTACGTGTCAGCTGTTGAGATGGACAAATTGTAGGCCTGTGTGAAGCAGCTAATATTCGCTTCAGATTCAGATTCGGCCAATTTTGGGCCGAATTGGGGGGGACAGTGATTCACTTTGGTGATTTCAAATCACTGTCCTGAATTAATTTGGCCGAATTTGATTCAGAGATGCAGCCACTGCCAAATTGGCTGAATCTCTAAATTGGCCTCATCCCCTGTCAGCTCTCAATGGCTGCCCCACATGCTTTCCCAGCTCTTTTAAAAAAAAAACAAAGCCCCCACTCTCTGGCTGCCAGGCAGGGGACGATCCCTTCTGCCCCATGCCATGTGGGGGGGCTCTGCCACAAGTCCCTGACCCCCACCCACTCTCCCAGACTCTCCTGGCCCTTGGGGGGGTGGGGAGAACCCTGATTCACCAGCTGCTGCCAGGCCGGAGGTGGGGGGTAGGTGATCCCTGCTACCCCCCACTGCCATGTGCTGTATGGGGGGGGGGCTTTCCAGAAGCCCGAAGGCTGCTGCAGCAGCTGGTGAGGCAGGGACTTTTTATTTTTAGGGGTCGGGTGGTGGGGCATGTGTGACAGCCATGGGGGGATGGGAGAGCAGGCAGGGGTTGGGGGGGCTTGTGGCAGAGGCCCCCATGCAGCGTGGGGCAATGGGAGGCAGCAGGGATTGCCTCTTTCACCTGGCAGCAGCTGGTGAGTGGGGGGGCTTTCTTTTTAAAGTGCCAGGAGCTGGGATGGGCAGGACAGCCATGGAGGGGCTGGGAGAGCAGGCAGGGGTCAAGGGGTACTCGGGGGGGTTGGGGGAGCAGGCAAGGGATGGGGCCTGGCAGGGGTTCCCCCCATAGTCCCCTCCCCCACCCCCTACTTACCAGCATGGAGTCTGGGTCCAGCTGCCTGCTGCAGCGAGCAGGCAGCTGCCCGAATCGTCAAAGCTCTCTGAATCTTTTCTGAATCAATTCGGAGAGCTTTGAATCAATTTGGACCTTTTAATTGGTCTCCTGATTCGATTCAGATCCAGAGATTCAGCCACCAAATTGGGCCGAATCTCCTTCAGATCAAATCAGCACCTGAAGCTTTGCACAGTCCTAATAAATTGTATCAGTATATAAGTAAGCATAAGCCCGATGTAGAGCAGGAATGCCTACTGTTAGGTGCTGCACACTATACGCACAAAGCTCAGTGTGTTTTACGGGACTCGGTATTTATCCAATTGCATATTGTTTTTCCACATATAAGGGATGCACAGGGGAGCAGAATCATGGTTATTTAGGCAATCCTATATCTCTTATTTCAAATGCTTGACTTGGCAATCTAGATTAATGTTCTTTTAATGTATCTTGTGTATGTAATTATTTCTATTTTATAGAAATGCATAAGTACATCTTTAGTGTTAATTTTGTTGTCTACTTTTAAAAATCGCTAGATTCTACTGAGCTGTTGGGCTCATATAAGACTTGTTTTTCTAACCACATCCTGTCCTCCTGTGCATGTTGTTGCTGCTGCTTTTCTCAGAAAAAGAAAACGAGACCACACCTGCAGCTGATCCTTAAGAGCACAGTTCTGGTGCTTCAAAGGTTTTGATTTGAGATGGTCCTCTAAAAGTGTTTTGATTGGCTGTCATAGGAATATTGAACATGCAACCCCTTCTGATTTAGTGCACTGCTTTTTCTTCACATGTATGCAAGCCAATATGAATGATAATTACAGGGTTGCAAAGAGAGTTGGCTTGGCCCTTCATGACCTTGGAATAGAAGGAGATATGGAAGTATCCTCATGGCTGCAAAGGAGGAGTGGAAAGAAAAATGGGGGATACAGTTCCCAACTTGGTAATACTTGCATGCTTAATACCACGCATACCAACATCAAAGATATGCGGGTGGAAGTGGAGGAGTCACTGCGTAACTGTTGCTTTGAGTGAAGAGTACAACATAAATTATCATCACATGTAACTCTTTTCTTTTTTAATCAGTGCTTGTTTATATGCTACTAAGTTCTTCTTGAAAGATTATCTTGGGTATCTTGGGTATTTATCTGGTAAGTCTTTTTTCAAGGGACAGAACCATATCTCAGATGATGGTGGGATTCTCTGCACTCTAATCACACTTTCCTATCTCTAATTTACTATGATCAAATAAAATTCTCTTTGCTTATCTGCTTGTTATTCTGCTTAAGGACCTGGCCTTGAAAGATGCTGACATGCTAGTTACAGGTGTTCAGCACAATTCCATGCAGGCTTTAAAAGATTGATGGCATCTATTGGGTATTTCCTAGAGATAGATGAAAGGGTCCGAGGCCAGGGTTGGAAGAAATGTTGTTTTAATCATTTTTATTGATGGTCTTACATTACAGTCAAAACTTTTTATAATCAAGAATGAAAGAAGACCCCTATAAACTTAAAAAAGCATGTGTCAGATTGGTATGTTCATTGAGACAACTGATAGACTATATCGTACATAAACCAGGAAACGGTTTAACTTTGGATCCAATTTTGAGAAACATTTGAACATATGCTTAATTTCATCCCTACTCAAGAAAGCATCTGAGTAAATGTCACTGAGGTAAAAGAAAGTATGTGATTCAAGATTCTTCTTGAATAAATATATATATATTTTAATCAAGGGCTTCAATGGGGGGATGGGAGCGATTAAATTTTTAGAGTCCAAATAACAAGTAGAATAATTTCTAACTAGAGGTGGGCTTGACCATAAAGTTCAGGTCCATTTATTTTTCTAATTAGCAGGGTATTTGGAATCAGTGATTTGGCTGAAGGCCATTAGAGACAGACAATACAAACTTATTTTTTCAGATCTTGGTCTGTTTTTCCTTAAATTCAGGTGTCTTCAGAGCTAAGGTATTGATCTAAGCCATTTCTAGCATCTATTCATTCTCAGTGTTGCTTCTGTTTATGATTTTTCTGTGCATGTAAGCCATTTTGAACCAGTTTCACATTTTTATACAAGTCTTTCCTGGCTGTTCTTTACCTGCTTTTCTTCTAATTATCTTATTTTCTGAAGGGAACATAAAGAAACTAAGTCTATAGTACAGAGACTATAACATTTCTTTTAGAAACATCTGGCCAAATACATTTAATAAATTAACTGTGCACTGAAGGCCTAGAATCTTTCCTAGAACTTTTATGAAGTAAAAATCTTTACAATTATAACAACTACGGGCTTTGGTGCTAAATAAACAATGGACATGGACCTGAACCAATAACTAGATTTGCCAGCTCTGTCAATATATATGAGGTTTTCTTGGATGTTTTCCGAGCAATAAGGTAGGATGGAGAATGACAAAACTGCAATCTTCTAGAAGCAAAGTTCCTTAAATCATTCTACCTCCCTCTTTCTCTCTTTTTTTCCTTTTCATGTCTTTTTTGTTTTCTTCTTTTCTAGTTGTGTCCAAAAAACTGAATGGAAGTTTCACTTTGAATAATGTGGGAATATGCACTTGTAACTTCAGTCTCCTTTGTTGAATAAGACAATTGAGGTCTCATTACATGAGAGGCATTCAGAGAGAGCATGACACTGCATGTGCACCTTGTTAAAATAGAGCCTGTTATTTGGACATAAGCTGTTGAATGGGCTAGGGAAAACTAGCATGCTGGGACAGATGTGTCTGGATAACAGTAGGAGCCTCTGGTTCCCTGTTTCCCCATTCAAGGTAGCCAACATCCAGGGATACTAGATTTTTTTTTTTTTTTTAGGCTGTATTCCTTGTGTATCTTATTTAATCTCCCCAACTACCTACCACAAAGAAAGGGATGACTGCCCTGCTGAAATAAGAGGAGATAGTCTCAGTATTTCCTCTGAACACTTTATTCAGTAGGTATAGGAAAACGTAACCGGCCATCACCATGTTCTCTAGGGTAGACAGTGGAGGCAACTGAAAATCACTACTAGCCAACTTGGAGAGGATCCTACAACTAATATTTGAATAGGCTTCTAGTGCTGCAGATACTTGGTAGACTACAGTGCTCCTAATGGTTCCACATCACAAAATCTGATGGGTCAGACTGAAAATGAAATTTAAAGAGTCAAGTAGTGCAATCCTAAAAAGGTAACATATTACCTATACATAATATAAAATCTTCCCAAGCCTGATGAAGTGTGTTTATGCCCAAAAGCTAGCAAAGGACTTTTTGCCAACTATTTAGTTGGTCTAATAAAATATATCACATCTACCCAAAGAACCTTGCCTCCCAATGTCTGCACACTTCTTAGTGCTTCATAATCAAGCTAATCTAACAGCTGTGTACTTTTTTGCTCTGGAAGACATTATTCCTGAACTGTAATGAATACAGTAGAGTTGCTCTTTACCGATTACAGATTTTTTTTTTCCTTTTTGTGCAAGACATTGCTACATAATTTTAAATTACAGTGTATTAAAGCTGATTCTTGTCTTTACAGTCATAATGTAAAAAACACTGTAAGATTATGAGACAAAGCCTAAAATGTTAATTCCATTATTGTGCAAGGTTATATAATATGGTAGCTAACTGGAAAGGGGAAAAATTACATCCATGCTTTATAAAGGTATATTTTAGGAGTGTAACAAGTGTGTGTCCTGGAGCTGGTCAAATCATTGGCCTACTCACTTGTCTCTGGGCAAACTGCCTGCCTAGATGATAACAATTAAATAATAATAACAAGGTGGGGGGCTACCTATTTACTTCCCCCGATGCCAAAGGCTTATATACACAGCTCTAACCTGCCCTACACTGTGTTCCATGCATCCCAGATGGCATCTAGGGCCTAACACCTGGCCTAGAAACCCATGTCCTCACACTGGGACCTGTGCTCCAGAGTCTTATGTGGGTCTCTCACTCCCCACTGGAGCTTGCAGTCGCTGTGCCCTCATACTGGGCTCTCCTTCAATCCATCAGAGCTCCAAGCCCCTATTAAGGCTCCAAGCCCAGCTCAGGACCGTCTGTCTCCTCACAGCCCAATACTAGGGCCTCAATCTGCTGCCCTACGCTGGGCCTCACAAATTCCCTTATCCCTTTGCCTGAGGAGCCTCTCATCTAGGCCCCTTAGCTTAGGGCCCCTAACATCTGGATCCATAATGCAACTCAGGTTACACAGGGAGCCTGGAAGATGCATCGGGTCCCTCCCTGACCTGGACCCTGTCTCAGGACTCACTGTGAGCATGGGCCCCTGCTTTGACTTCAGGGCATGCTCCCCAAGCCTTTCCCTTCCATGGGGTCACCCACAAGGCATTGGGGGCTGAGGCTTTCTGGCACCCCATACTTGCTCTTCACTGGGGAAGTCCCAAGTGTGGCATTTCCTGAAGACTGCCCCACCACCAGCAGTCCCACCACACCTAATCCTCTCCAGCATGGTGTAGTTTTAGGTCCTGCCCCAGGACCAGGAGTCTCCTGCCATCCCCGTAGCTCCTGCCCTCCAAGATGTCATGAGCAACAGCTCTAGTCAAGTGGCATTCTCCTGGCTGCTAACAGCAGACTGCTGGCCTTGCTGCTCAGAGCCCTGTTCTTAAAGGGAATAGCTGGGCCCTGTTCCCAGTAAGGCAATTGGGCCTAATTGAGATTGCAACCAGCTGCAGACTGCTTTGCTGCTTCTCATGCCCCTGTGAGTAACAGATCGCACCCTGTGCTCTGTTACGATGAGATAAATCTTGCTGCCTCTTGAGACATACTGGTACATTGGAAATAAATTTACAAAGAGATCACAGCCACATAAATGTGGATATTTACCCAACATGGTTTATATGACAAAGAATGAATCTTCACATATGTCATACTATGGACAGTAGTTAAGTTTAGCAGTGCTATATTAAGCATTAATCTCATTATGCCTGGGAATTGCACATTATGCCAATATGATTAAATGAAATCTGAGGAAGACTGAATCCTAGTGTGCTAACAAGCTTGAAGTGACAATTATTAACTCTAACATATCTTAATTAGAGAAAAATGTTGACGGACACATTTTTCGTTAAATATTTTTTCAGCTTTAATAGGTTCCCTTGCTGGTCTTATATGCTAAGACTTTTTCCCCATCAAATCAAATCACAACAGATGGCTAAACTTTCTAGTACTAACTGAGTATTTGTACACATTACACAATACTTAATATTATGTTTATGATCTGTACCAGAAATTCTATATTTCTTGGATTACTTTTGAAATGTTCAGTTAAATTCTAGCTCTCTGAAATTAAAATTTTGGGAACTATTTAAGGCTATGCATGAAATACTGTACAAAAAATAAATAACTGACCCTAACTCCATTCTGGCACAAACAATGAATGGAACCTCGTGTATTTATTTGTTCATAGGTTTCAATAATATGAATAAATATTAACGTTTAATAGAACATTTTTGCCTGTAGAGAGGATCATAAATTATCAAAGGCCCTCTTTCTTTTCTTGCTATCTGTCCTTCTGGCTTTGTAAAATGTTATTTGCAAAATTCTGCATAATGGAAATGTACTCATTTTGAGACTAGATTCATGATCCATTTCACTTCAGTAGCGTTCTGGTAGCTTTTATATTAATTTCTGTCTTTCCTGTTCACTACTTTGCAGCATGATCCTGCTGGATCTACTGCTTTAATATTCAACTGAACTCATTGTTTTCATCACTTAATGATATAAGTGCATAATAAATATAAAGTGTGTTTAAAATAATCATAATCCATAAACTACAAAGTAAACTCTTTCCTTGTACGCATACTAAGTTAAACAGCCAACATCTTCACTGAACCTCAAACCCACTTGAAATTCACCGTTGGTTTGAGGTTTAGTGTATTTTCAAAACTTAGCTAACAGAAGCTTGTTACAGAAGCTTGATAGTGTCTACCAGATTACACAAATCAATGGGAAACTTATGCATTTCCATTTCAAATTTCCTTTCAAACTTCCCCCTTCTAATACTTTGATCTTCAGGGAAGATCTGGACGCTTACTCTCTTTTCCTTCTTTGACTCAGCATCCTCCTGCAAACATAAGAAAGAAGGGGAGAAGGATCTGGGGATTGTCTTGAATGAAGGAGTGAAAACTGAGAGAGTGAATTTGATATATATCCCCTTGGAGTTGCAAATTCCATGAATGTGAAGCTAAAACAAATCTTTGAGTTAGGAGTTTTGTTCCAGTGAGATTTTTTTCAATATTGATTTAGACCTATTTATTTTTATTTGTGCTGTCCCAGGCTCTAGAAGCCTAAATATTATGCTCATACTTTGCAACCAAAAAAATCTGTATTTGTTAGATCTCATTCAAAATGTTCAGTTAAATTATAACCACTTGAAAATTCAAATTGTTTGAATTCAAGTGGTCAAGACTGGCCAAAGACCATCATAAAAATATTCAGAAATTCTGAAAAATAAATATCACCTGATCCCTGTAGTATGATAGCTTGACAATGTAGGGAATGCAACCTGGCTCCAGTTTCCTAAACTTGGAAGAGTAAGGGATACCATAGACTGTACAAATACCTTACACAAAGCTGTGCTAATTACCTACATAGTTAAGTTTTGGTGCTTATACTTTTCACTTCCCTTCTCAAGTTCACTGATCCAGAATCCTGACCTGGCCTGATGATACTGTCTCTTGTTCGGAGCACCTGCACCAAGCTGAGATGTGGGCATATGTGTATGCTCATTCCCCAGAGCAGAGTACTGCCACTGAAGAGAGACTTCTGGTTCAACGTGCAATATGGCATCAGGCTACAGTGAAAGTATGTATGGCTTGGAGTGGTTACCTGGAGGTCTATGGCCAGATATGAGGTTGGAAATGAAGCTCTGCTGCTGGCAGGGAAAGGTGCAGACTTGTTCTCTAGAGTAACTTCTAGCTTTGGGGCGAGGGATGACTTACCAACTGTTTCATTAAGCATTTTTTTGTGCTTAGTACAAGGGAAAGGGCTGCAAGTACTGCACTTAAAAAAGGAAAGTGATGCCATTGACAACAGCTTCCCACCACATCCATTTGCAGGCAGTTACTCGAGTGGGGCACATAATAGGAGTAGCTGCACTGCTAACATAGGAATTATGTCCACCACCAGAGATCCTTGTTTCAGGCTCCTAGGAATTTCCACCACCAGAGATCCTTGTTTCAGGCTTCTTTGTAGGCCATCTTGTAAGTTTCTTAATACCAAGCCTGTCCGTTTTATATGTAAGTTCCTTGCACTAGAAATGCTCAGCTAGTGGAGCTTACATTCTTTACTGCCTTTGACAATATATCAGTCCTATCTATATTTCAAGTAAAGTTGTCAAAATATGTTTTAAGAGACAAAAATATTACTGTGTCCATGAAACTGCACACCTTAAACTTTCTTACTTTAAAAACATTAATCAATGCTGGCATGTGTGCTTTTCCAGTCTCACAACTGCATCTCCTTCCATCTCCCATCAACTAAAACCCCCAAAACTAAGATTATCTTTTTGCCCATTGTGCTCACTCTCTCTCTCTATATATATATCCTCCCATTTTGAGAATCTCTTCAGTATGTCATCCTTTCTTACCTCATCAAATTCAAGCATCATGCCCTTCATATCTCTGCCACTTCCTACTTACATGATCTTGTTTCCTCAGAAAGCAATCTCACCCCTTCCGTCCTGCCAATAACACCAACCTCATCTATGCCTACTTGTTAAATTCAGATTGCCTTTTATACCTGTTTTTTTTAAATACATAATGCCCTCCCTGAACTTATCCATAAAGCTACTACTCCTCTCTCCATAGAACTCCCCTTTAAGACCTACCTCCCTGTGATTTCTAAGAAAACCAGCCATTTAATAATGGCCAGACTAAGTTAATCTTACTTTATTTATATGTTCTTTAGAACTGTTTATATATTGTAACATTAATCATAATTGAACAACTGATTATGGCAAGTAAGGTCAATAATAAAATATTTAATGTGTGTTGGTACATTATAGAAAAAATGAAACAGTCCTAAATCAAATCTGAAAAACTCCTGGATAGGCTAAATGAGGTTAGCTATGGTAGCATACACAGACAATGAAATTTGACTGGACATAAAAAGTGAAAACAATTATATAAAATGATAAGGTCAACCAGAATGCAAACTTTGAAATGTAATCTTCAGAATTTGTTCTTCAGAATGAAACTAGGATCTTTCAGAATGTTGCATGAAAAAAATCAGAGTGAATGGAAAAATTTTCAGAATAAACATTAGTTTGTTGGTTAGAGCAGATCCAATAGAAATCCCTATTCTAACTGATTCTATGTCTCGATAAATACCTAACTATACAAAGCAAGTGGCAAGATTGTTGCCCATGGAAGCTTATTCCTCTCTGAGTCAGTTTATCTCCATAGGTACCTATACATGAGCATGGAGGCATTGCAGACTCAATCAAGTCTGCTGGAGCATGGCAATTACCACACTCCAGCAGCCTCCTGCATCTCATGTATCAGTGTCCCTACACTAAAAAATGGTGGGGGAGGGGTACCTGAACTAAGGCTCATCAACTGATATTGTGTATCACTGATATTGTGTATGATATTGTGTACACAATATCAGTATACACAATATCAGTCGATGAGCCTTAGTTCAGGTACCCCCCACCATTTTTTAGTGTAGGGACGCTGATACACAAGATACAATTTTTTTTTAATTAAATGTCTCTGGAGCTGCTCTTATTGAAGTGCCACCCCCCACCCTACAAACTCCTGCAAGACTGTTTTAGGCCGGACATAAGGAAAAACTTCTTCACTGTCCGAGCCCCCCAAGGCCTGGAATAGACTTTCTCCAAAGGTGGTGCAAGCACCTACTCTGGACTCTTTAAAGAAATGTCTGGGCACTTATCTTGCTGGGATCCTTTGACCTTAGCTGACTTCCTGCCCCTGGGACAGGGGTCTAGACTCAATGATCTTCCGAGGTCCCTTTCAACTCCAATCTCAATGAAATCTCTGAAATCCCCAGAGCACATGTAAAAGTGCCCTTTAAGGTGCCACTCTGTTCTGCCTTCTGTCTGACTTCAGACTAACAGGGCTAACTATTTCTAATTATAAAAAGTAGAACAGATGTGGTTACAGCAATTGCCAGGATGTGGGGGAGAGAGACTTTTACTTCCATCATTTCCATCATAGGTGAATGCCCTAATCAGTAGGATATTTTTGGATTGTGTTATCTCTTTGGGTATGTCTAGAACTTCTACATTGGAACTGAGAGGTCTGCCCTTGCAAACAAGCTTGCAGAAATAATATGTTTAAACAAAATTTTTACTTTCAAAGTATTAACATTTTTCAAAGCCAAAAAAATATTTGGTCTAACAATTCCTCACCAATTTGAATGGAAAGCCTTGAAAACAAGAGAACTGGTAGAGATCAGTAAATATGTTTATTGATCGAAGTCAATTCATCACTAGTTAATTGTATAAAAACTGGAATACTGTTGGAGGATAGTGCAAGAATGCAACATGGTGACCAAGGAGAATTTTTTCCCATTTAGAAATTTGGGGAAAAAAATGTTGTCACTGAAACATACAAAAATGTTTTGAAACTGCCAAATGTTTAAATTCTCAGTTGATGCAAACTCATGTGGTTTTGTGGTCTTTTCTTTTGCTGATTTCTGTGTAGCTGTGAAATGAGGCTGGTATTAATGGTAGAATGGGAGGGGTGAGATTGTTCTGTTAAGAAAGAATATCATATAAGTAGGAAGTGGCCAGGGTTCTTTAAAAAACAACAAAATAGTAACTGGGTGCATCTACACCTGTCATTAATTCAAAGCAATATATTTAAAAGCAGTTTAAGACAGAGTAAACTACTCCCAGGTGCAGAATCTACACATGCACCCAAGACAGCAGCAATTTGAACCCAGGTGGAGCAGTTACACTAGTGCCGCTCCTGCTCTGCTCTGCCCCAGGCCCCACATGGGGGTAGTAGAAGGCCTTGCTGGGGTACAAGAGTGCTAAAAGTACGGAGCCGTGTGGCTAGGTGATCAGTCTGGTACCCTGCTGCCTGGGCTGACCAGGTCCAATTTATGCCCATGGTAAGTGCATACACATGTATTTAATTACAGTTAATGGCTCTGCTGTAAGATAGTACTATCCCTAACACTTTAGTGGTGTTAATTAGTTTACTGAAGCCTAATACTGTTATATGTATAGATGATGACACTTTACTCTGCACCTAATTAGTCTACTCTGTAGTAAATCACATATGTAGATGTGGCCAGTGTGATTCACTTACAGCAAAAATGGCATTTGTTCTAGATTGTGACTAAAGTTGGGTATTTTTTTAATGAAATTTTCCAAGAAATCAAATTTTGAAGGGGTTGAAATTATTCATAATTTTGGTCAGATGGGACAAATGTTTATGGCAGGAAAAAATAATGGAATAATTCCAAAGATGTTAAAAAGATTTAATTTTGAACAGCGTTAGAATGATTTTTTTTTTTCATTTTGGAAATGCCAGTGGGCTTTGTTTAGACAATTTCTAAATGAAGCTTTTCTAATTTTCTTTTTGACACTGCATGTTTCATTCAATGATAGGACTCATTTTTTTAAGTTTCTACAAAGAGAAATTTGAATAAAAATAGTTTGGTTTTGAGCTAGCAAGTATTTTGGATTAATCCAAAATGAAATGTTCATTTTTCTCACTGAAATAAAAACCTCCTGATATTTCTGTTTCAGTATGTCCCGGGGAAAGTGTAAGACATGGACCCCGAAGGGTCAAGAAGGGACCCTCGGGGACAATACACCCCAGGAAAAATGCAGAAAAAGAGAAAATAAGCGAAAATACCCTACCTGCTGCAGGAACTGCAGCGGGACCAGAAGTGGCGGTGGGACCTGGCGGCTTGTTAGCCGTGGTTTTTTCAAAGTGCGGACAGCTGGAGAGAACAGGGAGGAGAGCCAGCACAGAGGAATAAGAAGGGCAAATAGCAAGACAGAAGGGGAGGAGAGGCTGAGAAAGGGCACAGGGGAACTATCCCCTGGACCCACCATGGAGGAGGGAGAGCATAGGGCAGGAGAGTGCCCTGGGAAGCATCAATATAAAGACACCTTTGCCAGGCTAAGAAAGACAGAGGTGGCCAGGCTGCATATCACTCTAAAGCCGCGAGGAGAGACTACAGGAAAATCCCTATAGGCAGAGCCCGGCACCAGTGATCCACCCAGTGATCCGCCAAGAGACTAGCGAAAACTGACAAATACTGGACTGAAGACCCAAAAGAGTCTGTCGGAGGAAGGTTTACTCTGAGTTGGAAGGGATGTCAAGGGTTGGCTTCATACATTCCACACTAGGGGTAGAAAATAGGTGGCACCGAGGGAGCAGTCGGTGGAAGGACTGTACAATTGTGGGGCACACTGTAACTAAGGTGCCCCAGGATAGTAATTAGAGGATCACAGGAGTTGTAGGCGGTTTTGTTGTTAGCCTCTTTTTTTTTGTTTGTTTGTTGTTTCTATCACCTGTTGCGCTTGTATAACAAGTAAGGCAGAGGGCAACGTGAAGCCTAGGACATTCTTGGTGGTTAGGAAGGTCCGGCAGGGCATAGGACCTAGATGGACCAGTAAGTCCTTGCCGTATAGCTTAGGCTCAAGCGATACCCAGGGATAGGATCTTGTAGAGATAGGGTTGGCTGCGTTAATAACATCACTCTGTCGTGGCTGGGTATAGAGCGAGGTACAGGGGAGGCTGGAGCCTTCGGCCTGAGATAGGCAAACCCTGGCGGTTGGACCCCACCACTGAGAGGGTCATCAAAGTCATGGCAGGCGGGATTGTGGGGGATAAGACTGCCTGGGGTGAGACCTCGTCACCCCAAGACCATTGGGACGGAGTGGAGAACCGTCATCCAAATCCAGAGCCAAGCAGCAAGGGACCAGATGATTGAGGCCCGGTGGGAGCACAGTACAATCCATACAATCAATTTTTCTCACTGTTTTCCCAGTTCTGTTTGTACATGATTTTATGAATACATTTGTGGATAGAAATTGGAAACAAGCTATGCTCTGATCAACTGGAAAAATGGCTGGGGTATTTTGCAAATATTCTGGGTGATTCAGTTTCTCTGTTCAATTTTTCTACCTGCCTGAATTCATAAAGCTAAAGATACAAATAAAGCTGCAAAGTTAAGGTCAGGAAAGATAAAATAAAGACAGCTACTGCAACTTCAAAGGAGGTGTGATGACAATGGCTGATCATTTAGTGAGGGATAACTGGGCAATAGCCTAGGATCAAAGAAGATCTCTCAAATCCTAGAACAGGGGTAGGCAACGTTTTTTGGCCAGAGTGCCAAAAAAACCACAATGTCTACCTTGGAAGGTGCCAGACATGCCAGAGCCCGGAGCAGCTGTTTGGAGCCTCCTGGCTGCAGCCAGCCCACAGAGGCCAGTATGCTTGCAGCCTCCCAGCTGCCTGCTGGGAGCAGCCTGGGCTCCATGGCTGGCAGCAGCTGCTGGAGCCTGGGTTGGTGGTGGTGTGACGAGCAAAATCCCCTTACATGCCATGCTCAGAACATGTGCCGGGAGTTGCTGACCCGTGTCCTAGAAGGTGGTGGGGTGAACTGAAGTGGACTTCCACACAGATAAAGAAGATGCTGATGCTATGAACAATGAGCTGCTGCTTCTTTTAAATGGTGGAGTTAACTGGGCTGAGAAGGATTTACAAAGATGCAGGTAATATCCAGGTGTGTAGGGGTTTTCATAGAATCATAGAAGTAGGGTCGGAAGGGACCTTGTAGATCTTCAAGTCCGACCCCCTGCCTGGGCAGGAGAAAAACTGGGCTCAAAAGACTCCATCCAGGTAGGCATCAAGCCTCTTAAAGACCCCCAGGGTAGGAGCCAGCATCACTTCCCTTGGAAATTGGTTCCAGATCCTAGCCACCCTAACTGTGAAGTAGTTCTTATGGATGTCTAATCTAAACCTACTCTACAACAACTTGTGGCCGTTATTCCTTGTTATGCCAGGGGGCGCTAGGTGAAACAAGGTCTCTCCCAAACCCTTCTGGTCACCCCTAGTGAGTTTATAGATGGTCACAGGGTCTCCCCTCAGCCTTCTCTTGTGAAGGCTGAACAGGTTCAGGTCCTGCAGTCTCTAATTGTAGGGTCTACCCTGTTGTCCCTGGATCATGCGGGTGGCCCTCCTCTGGACCCTCT
>NW_017728886.1:53285545-53298133 GCF_001723895.1 Crocodylus porosus
CCAGGTCCAATATGACCTGTCCACCACCACCCTTTGAGTACGACCCTTCAGCCGATCTGCACTCCATCTGACTGGGTAGGTGTCAATGCCACAGTCACCTAGTTTTTTAATGAGGATGGGGTGGGAGACGGTGTCAAAGGCCTTGCTGAACTCCAGAAAGACTACGTCCACAGTGACACCTGCATCCAATGCTTTTGAGACCTGATCATAAAAGGCAATCAGGTTGGTCTGACATTACCTGCCCCTAATGAAACTGTGCTGGTTGCCTTTGAGCATCATCCCTGAAGCCGGCCCATCACAGATGTGCTCCTTGGTGATCTCAAAGAGTTTCCCTAGGATTGAGGTAAGACTGACGGGCCTATAGTTGCCTGGGTCCTCCCTTTTTGAAAGATGGGGACCATGTTGGCTATCTTCCAATCATCTGGCACCTGGCCCAAGCACCACAAGCGCTTGTAAAGCCATGCCAAAGGCCCTGCAGTAACCCCTGCTAGCTCCCTCAACACGCTGGGGTGGAAAGCATCTGGACCCGCTAATTTGAACATGTCCAGCCCCTCCAGAAGCTCTCTAGCCTGGTCCTCCCCAACCTGAGGTCTGGAGGCATTCCCCTCGAGTCCATCTTGCATCATGGTGGGGAAGTCCCGGTCCCTGCCCAAGAAAACAGAGGTGAAGAATTGGTTAAAGAAGTCAGCTTTCTCCTCTGGTGCAACCACCAGATTGCCCAGAGAATCTTGCAGGGGCCCCACATTTCCCGGTGCCGCCTTCATCCTCCCTATATACTTGAAAAAGGACTTTTTATTATCTTTGATCTTAGATGCTAGTCCTAGCTCTATGTCCGCCTTAGCTTTCCTGACAGCCCCTCTACAGGCCCGAGCAGAGGAGGTATACTCCTCTTTGGAGATACAACTGGTGGAAGAGGGGAGCTATGCCACCTTTTTGGCAATCAGGCATTCCCAGACACCCTTGGTGAGCCAGGGGGGCTTTCAGGCACTCCTGCTCCCCTTGCTTCTTGTCGGGATGGTCACCCCTTGGGCCCTGAGTATCGTCTCCTTAAGGAATGACCACTCATCTTGGGCACTGCTCTCAAGAACCCCAGTGCCTGTCCTACTAATCTCAACTTGTTGAAGTTGGTCCTCTTGAAGTCTAGGTCTACCGCCTTGCTGCAGGCCCTTGACACCCTGCGCTGGATGGTGAATTCCAGCAAGCGATGATTGCTATCACCCAGGTGGTAAAGAACCTGGAGGCCCCTTACCAGGACCAGGTCCAACAGGGCATTTCCTTTGGTGGGACTGTGCACCTCCTGAATTAAGTGGAAGTCCTGTATCTCGGCCAGGAACCTCCTGGAACGGTCCGACCTGGCTGACTGTTCCTCCCAGCAGATGTCTGGGTAATTTAAATCACCCATGACAACTACATCCCTTGCCTTAAGTGCCTCTCCAAGCTGGCCCAAAAATTCCCCGTCCAGCTCCTCCCCTTGGTTGGGGGGGTCTGTAGTAGAACCCTACCGTTAGATCCCTCTCCTCATGGCCCCCTTGTATCTTGACCCAGAGCACTTCAGCTTGCCCCTCCTCTGACCCCATTCTGTTGGCAAAGGATGTGTATTGCTCCTTGACATAGAGTGCCACACCCCCACCTTTCCTTCCTTCTCTATCCTGCCTGTAAAGCTGATAGCTCCTAATGCTACCTGCCCGGTCATTGGATGAATCCCACCACATTTCTGTAAGCCCTATTATGTCTGGGTCTGAACGGGCTATTCTGAGGGTGAGTTCCTCCTGTTTTATTCCCCATACTACGAGCATTGGTATATAGGCATTTAAGGCCTTGCCTAGCTGTGCCACCCCCCCCACATTTGGGAGACTATCTGGACCACTGTTTCTTACCTGGGCACTCCTTGCATTTGTCATCTGTCTTGCTCGGGTGGTGTCTCCTCACCTTCCTGTGGCCTCCTCCCCCGGCAAGGCTAGTTTAAAGCTCGCCGTATGAGATCAGCCAACCTGGAAGAGAAGACATGCTTGCCTTTAGGAGAAAGGTGAAGGCCATCCTGCCCCAGCAAGTCCCCCGCCCAAAAGCATGGGTCGTTATCTAGGAACCCAAGGCCTGCCTGGCGGCACCAACTACATAAGCGCTGGTTGACCTCGCCAATGCAGGCCCCGTGTCACCGCCCCTGCCTACTCACTGGAAAAAGAGAGGAGAATACCACCTGCACCCCCATCTCCTTAAGCTTGTCTCCCAGAGTCTTAAAATCCTTCATAATGAAGGATAATGAAGGCCCCTGGCCGCGTCATTTGTCCCCACGTGGATGACAACCATGGGGTACTGGTCTGCAGGTCGGATGTAGGCCAGGATCCTCTCTATGATGTCCCTAAGCTGAGCCCCAGGCATGAAGCAGACCTCTCGCGTCATGGGGTCAGGCCAGCAGATGGGACCTTCCAGTCCTTGTAGGATGGAGTCTCCGATGATGAGGACCCGGCGTTTCTTCCTGCTGGTATTCACTCTCTGCCCATTCTTTGTTATGTCGGGAGTGGCATCATCCCTGCTGGAGCCAAATTCTTCGTCTTTCTCCATCACAGCTGCCAAGGCATTGAACCTGTTCCCCAGGTGAACCTGGGGAGCTTCCACCACTCTAGGCCTAGCAGCTCTGGATTTGGACACCTTCTGCCACTCCTGCGTTGCATGCGTCTCCTGTGGAGGCTGTACAGTAGGCGACCGGGCCTGCAGAGAACAGAAATAGGCATGTTTCATCCTCTGCATCCCTGAACCCTCTCAGCCTGCTCACCTCAGCTTGGAGCTCCCTCACCTGCTCCTCCAGGGCCCTAAATCGTGCACAGGAGGGGCAGGCAAGGGGACCACCAGGCCCCACCCAGGACCCCACCAAGCCCCCCCACAGACAGGGGGGCAAGGGGCCACCAACCCTGCTATGAGCTCCGTCTGGGTGGAGGCCTCAGAAGAGCCCATGGCAGGCAGCAGCGCCTGGGCAGGGCCCCTGGCAGCCGTGCTCCATGTCTGCACCATGTCATTACCTTTTTTATATTTTTAATAAAACTTTGTACCCTTGAGGAATGGTAGATAATGCTTTGTTTTGAAGATGCTGATTCTGTATAACTACAAACAGATGCTGTATAACTGCAAACACGTGCTGCTGCATATTCCCGTAGGGAAATTCATGTCAGGTCCAAGCCCCAGTTGGTCAATATTCAAGGGCTGTAACCCAGCTCTTGGTCTGTGTATTTGAATAACAAAATTATATCACATCCTCCACCTTGCCCAGAGATGTGCAGGTATCTTAGTGATCATGCCACACATCACACAAACCAGAGAGAAAAGCATCCCCATGGATTTAGACAAAATTATTATTTTTTAAATATACACTGGGCATGTCTACACGTGCATTAATGTGCCATTGTTACTGCTCATTAAGTTTAGTACCTGTAAAAATGTGTATTAACTCTATGTGCTGTAAATGGCACTACTGCACAGTAAGCATGGTCTTTTAGTGCTGCTAATGTGCAGTAGACTCATTCTACTGTGTATTAGCATGCCCTTTGCTGTGACACACTAATGCACAGTACAGTTAGTCTACTGCGCATTTAGTGTCTTATGTAGATGCACCCACTAAGAGCTAAAATCTTCCAGTAATATTTTACTTCATGACTAGTCCCATAAACTCAAAGGGAGTACTTGCAGGATACTACTCAAGGGCATATCTAAACCACTGTAGCTGTGCATCCCAGGTGGGACAACCACAAGTGTGCCTTGGTACTTGTGCTTACACACGTGCCCCAAACCTAGAGGTACACCAGTGAGGCCACTCAGGAGCATCCTTCTGTGGTCACTCTCAGGACCTGAATCTCTTGTGAGCTTAAAAGCAGCCTCACGGGATGAGCACAGAGCAACTGTGCTGCCACATTTCCAGCTTTGGCACGTAGAAGCAGGGGTGGGGGTTCAGAGCTACACCACCCAGGTTACAAAGCCATCACAGTTTAGATATGCACAAATAAGGGGATAGGAAGCTGACCTTAAAAAACAGTAACTTCTAGAAATAAGATAGATCAAAAGTAATACAATCCATGGAGAAACCACGTGCTTCTGTAATGGGATAATAGCTATATTTTTTCACCTCGTGCTGCCTCTGAAATAGGCTCAATTACAAGAGAAAGCAGAAAGTGCCTCCAGCTTGCTAGCCTGATTTTTTTGTTTTAAGCAACAAGCTTATAAAGGACAGATTTGTTTCCATCTGTGTGCCTCTGTACAGCTGTTATGTTAAATAGATTGAGGAGACTGGGAATCTTACTGGACTAAATACAAATGATTTCTGTATTTTTGTATTTAGTTAGCTATGACCAAGCTACTCAGAATAAAGTTCTCTTTCATAAAGGAGATGGGGGAGATGGGTGGGAGGTAGGGTAGGTTTGAAGAAGGAATACAGTTCCAAGGTCATTTTTAATGTATCTCATTTTCATTTGCAAATATTAAATGCATGTATTTTTGGTTCCATGGGCACATGTCTTGTTATGTCCTTAGCACAAAAAGGATTAAATTGGAGTATGTTGCATAACTTCATATTGTTAAACTTGCCTTCTCTTAGGATAGTACTGATAAAGTGTTAAAAACATACATTTAATAATATTTTTAATTGCACCCACAATAATGTATTTACTTTTTCTAAAACATTTTGGCATTAAACCAGAAATATGTCAATAATGAAAGGAATGCATTCCTTTGTTGAAAAGTCTTGTCTACAACACTTCTCTTCTTACAGAATGCTGGCTGAGATTAGAAAGGGACCAAGTTATTTCTTTCCTTTTGTATCAGAAACTCAAGGCATATTAATCAGTGTAGTTAGACGTATTACATATGTGTAAGGCAGCTTATATTACTACAGGATGAAGTTTGGAATGACCTTGGAGAGGAAACTTTGGTTCAAAAAGGTTACTAATAGTCCCCACTTAGCCATCATAGTTAGACACTTGTGGTACGTCCCCACATACAGGGGTGTGTGTTTGCAGCAGCAATAGTAGCAGCACAAATTTGTACTGCTACTTTTTGCTGCTGCACATGTCCCTGCATGTGCACTTGGGTGTGCGGCAAAATGCCCTGCAGTGGGGAAACTGCTTTTCCCCCACTTCTCCTAGCTCCCAGCATGCTGGAGGCGCCTGGGCAGAACTAGAGGTGCATCTCCCAGGAGGACTGAGCCCTCCAAGTCTGTCGGCACATGCTTCTGTGGCGTGCAGCCATTTTTTGTGTTTTTTTTTCTTCTGCTACTGGGATTTCCTGGTAACAAATTTTGCCCCAGTCCTGCAAATTTGCAGTGTGGCATCCATTTTAATATGCTAGATGTGCAGTTTTTGGTGTCATAAACTGCATGTGCCTGCATGTCTGGATCCAGCCTTGGAGCAGCTGAGAATCAGTAACAAATGGAGGGTCAGGTAGAGGAATGCACCAGTAGCCTGAGGAGTAGAGGGGAGGGGTACTAGAATCACTCCCAACCCTGTAGAGTCCATGCCGTGGCACCATACCTATTCCAGGAACTCAAAAATAGTTCCTTGTTGCTGCTGCTGCTTTAAAGGCAACAGCCAGGGCCCCAGTTACAGCATAGCCAGAGGCTGTTTAGGATTTTGCAGCATGGGTAAGACAATGGGTAGCTACATGTTGGGAGTGAAATGAACTGATCTAAGCATTTTGTGAAAACATATTTTTAATAAATATTTGGAGCTAAAAACACAAAACAAAGCAAGAAATTGGAATCTTGGTGCCTAAGTCATTATGGAGAAGTCATCTTCAAGAAGACTAAATACAAAGTAGGTACAAAGAGTGCTCTGAGATCTTAATTTGCTTTTAACTTTCATTAAACAAAAATATTATTGTGTTAATTGAAGTAAGATTCACATATGAAAAGAGGGAGACATTTTTTTCCATGAATGTTGCTTCCCACAATAGGCCACTTTTAATTTAATCAGATGCTCTGCACTGTTATAGGACCCCCGCAGGATTCTGCCAAAGGAAGGAACTGAAGATCCTTCTCTTATCACACGCCCCTTCACTCACTTATTATTTGGACTGCACTGACAGGGTTCAGAGATTAATGATACACTGTGGGTATGTCTACACAAGACACGTTAATGCACCTTAACCTAATTTAATACAGGTGCACATCCACATGTGCACACCCTTAACATGCATTTAAAAATGATGAAATTAGGTGAATTGTGCCTAAATTTGATACCTGCAAATGCAGGTATCAAATTTAGGTGCAATTAGTTAAAGTGCATTAATGCAAGTGTACATATGACCCAGCACTAATTTAAGGCTGGGTCTACCAAGCCACTAGGGACACATGGCAGGGTTACAGGAACTTGGCACTAGCTTTAGTGCCAATTTCCTGCATAGGTAGATATCTGCCAAAATTGCTTAATGTATATTAAATTTAGTTGCGCTTAAATGAGCGGCTCAGTGTGCCCTGTGGGCACTTATACACATGAGGGGAACCTGCTCCCATGTGCTGGAAACCCAGGGCTTTGGAGCAGATTCTATTAATCAAGTGTGCTGGAGCATGTAAATTGACATGCTGTGGCAGTCTTACATGTCACATGCATCAGTGGCATGGTGTGTCTCCATGCTGAGAAAATGGTGGTGGTGCACTTTGAAATAAAATACATCGTTGATGCATGTGATGCATGGGTGCTTTTAATTAGAGTAGTTTTCTAATTAAAAGTGCCTGGTGCCAAGTCAGGAACACATGTAAAAATGCCTTGTGTTGCTATAAATTACTCCAACGCAGACTTTGCACTAGTCAGAGCCTCTGTATTAGGTCCTAGACTGGCTTGCTTATGTGAATTGGCCGTATGAATGTAATAACAATCTCCATAATTCTGTTTACTATGTTCTATTAGTAGGAGCTGTTATATATTTTTTAGGAGTTTTGTTTGCTTTCCTTTCTTTTTTTTAGCAATCAGAAGACAAAATTCTTTAAATCCTCAGTTATTGTTAATCCTATCCTCTTTTCTGTAACTGTCTTTGTCTAATGGCAGAGTGAACCCTTCAGCTCTTTCTACCCTCCATTGTTGTTTTCTTTATTCTCCTTGTCCTGTTTTGTCTCCACTCTCTTAGCCTCCTCTCTTTGTATTCCTGTATACACTCCTACATGCACCTATTACTTTGGAAGTTTGCACTTTCTTTCTCCTTTCATCTCCACACTGTTCCTGGTCAGGGAACTCCATTTCTCATTCCTTACTTGTTCCTCTGTTTCCTGTCATTCTCCAAATGAGTCACCTTATTTATCAATCTGAGCAGTGTCTGAATCCAAATAACTGATCTCAGACAATCCCACTTGAACTATGGCACTAATAATTCTTAATGATATCTCCCAATACATAAACAGTTAAGGATTTCCTAAAATATATGAATTATCTGAATCTCTATACATATGTCATCATTCACCATTTCTGTAAGCTTATGCCTATGTGTTTGACTCCAGTAATAATGAGATACTGGTTACGTGCTGACCTGTGTTTAGATGGTAGGAAAATGTTCTGCTTAAGAGAAAAAGTAATGCATTTGCTTGAAAGAGCAATAGTAACTTGGAAAGCTGTTCTTTCATAGTTAAAATGACTCGAATGATTTTCTCTTGAAGAATAGTGTGTGTGGTTATAGCATTCTAAAGTGTTACAAATAGGTTCTAAATATCAGAAAGTTTTTAATAGGTGATATTTTTGAAGACCTTGCCTCAGAAGAAGGTGGCTACACAATGTCTCATTTTTAAATAACTGCTGACAAAACTATTTATCAAGTTATATTCCTTTTTTCAGTGACTTGATCAAAACTTTTGTCTTAAGAAGTAAAACTTAAAACAATGTTGGAGCGGTTCCTGGGTCTTGCTATAAACTGGGACTGTACAACCAGCAGCTTGTAGATCACATGCAGCCCACAAAGGGTTAACATGCACCTCTAGGCTCTCACACAGTTATTGCTCCCACTCCCCACAATAATCCAGGCATTCCACTCCCTTCCTTCAGCTTCTTCCTGCCTTCACCCCAGTGTGGCAGGGCACTGTGTGTGCTTACCACTTCAAGGCCCTGGAGCTGGCAGCCACCGGGTGCCTAATGAGGGCAGCCATTTTAGGTTCAGGGCTGCCCATATAAACAAGGCAGTTTGGTTGCTGGAGGCTGGGCAATAACATTGCCTGGCTAGAGGGCAGCTAAGTTTCATCTGGAGGTAAGGGAGGAGCTGTAGGGGATGGTTTAAAGGCTCCTGGTTCTGGGTACAACCTAAAGCTACACCCTGCTGGGAGTGGGTGGCCTGGTGGGGGTCCCAGTGGTGTGGGAGCCCCCAGGAAATGCCAGGCCAGTGATCACCCCGGCGAAAGGCGGGTCAGGGCACTTTAACCCCTAGGCATCACCTTTGGGTGGGTCACATTCCATTGGTGGTAGTTGTGAGGGGGGCTGTGATGAGCAGCCCCAGTGTGAAGGGGCAGTGTGAGGTGGAACCCAGTGAGGGAAGAATGGGGGCTCAGCCAAAGAGTAGGAGAGTTGAGTCCTGACTCCAATGAGTTCTCCACTGTGGGGAGGCAGAGTGTGGGTTGAAAATAACATCTGTAGTAGCACCACAACCTGCTGCCCCAGGGCGGGAGTGAGAATCCCTTGTGAGACCCTGAGGCACTAGTTGTGTTGTGAGGTACCCCAGTGCCTGACATCCAGGAAGGAGGACCCAGAGAGGGGAGCCCCTGGGGAAGGAGTGAGGGTCATACATCGAAGCCTGTCAGAGCTTCCCCTGACTGGCCCAGGCAGGGGCTAGGACCAGGAGGGTCAGAAGGGCTAGGAGGCCTAGTGAGAGGGATGCCCAAGAGCCAGGGGTGGGTTGGGGCTGGAGGTGCCAAAGGTCCCAGTGAGGAGACCACACCTGAAGAACCGGTTGCAGGGATATGTGTGGCCCGGTATGATGGCGGCAGAGCCTGCCTGAAGGGAGGAACACAGGTGGGGCTCTACACTAGGATTCTGGGGCCCATTGTGTGGGACTGGTGGGTATGAGAACATCATGGTGTCATCTGGGCCCAGAGGGTGGACCCCTGGAAGGAGTGAGGGGTTTGAGACTCTGACCTGATCGAGAGAGTACCCTCAACTGGCTCATGCTGGGGCCAGGACCAAACCAGTCAAAAGGGCCAGGGGCCCACTGCAAGGGACACCCAAGAGCCAAGAGCCAGGTGTCCCAACTGGCCTAGAGGTGGGCCAGGGCTGATAGCCAAAGGTCCCGGGAGGGGACCACACCCAAGAGGGAAAAATAGTATCAGGGAGCTACATAGCCTGTATGAAGGCGGATAAGGCCGCCTGATGAGAGGACTCTAGGGTGGGGTTCAATCAGGAAGATTTGGGGCCCAGTGTGGAGTGGGTGATGAAGAGAACACCTAGATGCCATCTGCAAGGCTTGGGCTGTGGTGTAGGGAAGGCATGGAGCTGCAGATAGCGCCCCTTGGCATCGGGGCAGCGAATGGTCAGCCTTCCGCTTAATTACATCAATTAATTAAGATCAAGGCGTGGCAGGTGAGAAGGTGGGCAGTTAGCCCAAGAACAGGTGGGTGGGCCACGGTTGGATTGGCCCCAGCAGGCCCCCCTGTTACACTCAGTAAGGCAGTGTAGCACCATGGGGAGCTGAGGATAAATCCAGGGCCATGCCTAGTAGTGGATTTGGGCTGTGTGCTGGAGGGAGGATCCAGTAGAGTAGTGCAGTGGGAAGCATCCCTGGACAGCCCTGGTGTAAACAGTGTTTAGTTTACAAACACAGACAGTTTATTAGCTTTACCAAGAGCATAGATTAATTTGCATAGACACAATGCTGCAGTTAAAGGCGCGAGGATAATTTATGCTGTCTTTACAGAGATCGGCTCTAATCAATATTTCTTTGCATCAAGATCCAACTTTCTACAGATACAGTGGAGAAGAACTCCTTTCCTTCTGGCAAACTGCCTAAGTATTGCCAGGCTTCCCTAACAAAGCATAATATCATATGAGGTCAGTTGGCCTGCAGCCAAGCCAGATAATTAGAAAGCTGCTCCCTCCCTAAACCTGCTGCTTTCTGCTGGTTTCTCTTTCTATTTTTCTGGATGTGAAGCATTTCTCTGCCAGTGGGTTGGGACTTTGTCATCATGTCCTGAGATAAATTTATACTGTGTGGGAGTCCTGGAGTCTTAAATTTCTATCAGTCCTGCATGAAGGAGGTATCTCTTTTTACAGGCGCTCACTGCAATGGAGTGAGCTCCTGTAAGCCATGGAGTGAGCTCACTGAAAGCTACGGAATATGTTGCAAGGCAGAATTAATTTTAATGCTGAATTCTCTACTGTAGCGTTTTAAGTTATCCCAATCATGATTTCTCTCCAAGTCAATGATAAGTCATCTTTCTGTTACAAAGTCACTTGTTTCAGCTGCTATGCCTGGTTTATTTCTGAGTGCAAATATTGGGGACCATTTCCCTACTTATTTGTTACAAGAAGCTTTCAAAAATATATTACTGTATTCTTCTATTGTTGGGTCTAAGAGCATCAAGACAATTGCAGGCATGAATTTCACAGCCAAGTTTCCCGTTCTAATTACTTGTTTGTGGTCTTGACAAGTTTGAATCCGGGCATTATTAGCCCCAGAATTTTAACAGCTGATTTCTGTGAAGGAGTAAAATAATATATTTTGGTGGTAACTCAGCTGTTCAAAGACAGGATATTTTGAAATTGCCTGATTTGAAAGATAACCAATGTGGAAAATTAATGTGATCTACAGTACTAATTTTTTTCTGTTGTACCTGGGAGGCATATAGTCATGAGCAGAACCATCTGAACTTCTCAACCGATGTTAAAAGTAAACTCAAGGAAGTCCATCTTGTAAAGGCCAAGTGTTTAGGTGGCAAAAAGTGTACATGGATTGTTGTGGCTAAGTCCAAGGATGAAAAAGCATTGCTGGTCATTTTTGCTATCTGCATATCCATGAAGAAGTGGATTCATTTGGATTCACAAGATCACACTCCCTCTTTGGAAAGCAGAGGCACAAATTTTGATAGATTCTATGCTTCCTCTTTATCTCTAGGATCCAGTAGTTTCACTGTGTTGTTTCAGAACTGTTTCTTTTAGCCCATTGCCCTCAGACTAGGAAATCAGGGAAAAAAGCTAAATAAGATTTGGGAATCATAGGCATATTGGCAGGCCCATAGCTCATAGTGTCTCCAGGTCTATTACAACAACTATACAGGTAGCAGAACTACAATTAATGATTCTATACCAAATAATTTGTTTACACAGGAGATGCCAGTGTGCAGAGCTGTCCCTGGGGTGGGGCAGGGTTGGGGGTGGCAAATCAGGGCAACTGCCCTGGGCCCTGTGCTTAGGGGGGCCCTACGGCGCTGGGTGGAGCGGCCGTGGTGACTCTGCATTGCTGCCGGCTTCATGACTGGCTGCTCGGCTCCCTCCCTCCCCCGCCGAATCCACCGCTGGCTCCCTTGCATCCGGGGGCAGGTCCCCACACAGGCTGATTTGCCCCAGGCCCTGCACCTTACTTCAGTCATCTCTGCCTGTGTGTAATTTCTTTTACTGTGGAGAAGCTGCTGCATCTCAGCTACCATATGGTTCTTGACAGAACAAGGAGGCCAAGACAACTGGAGATCTTGTTCTGCTGCAGCCTTCATCCATTTATGCACCCAGAGATTCTAATATATTCTGCCTGCTCCACTGTAGACCCAGGGTTGGGTGCTGGACAGGCTTATACTGGAGGAGACCTGTATGCACGATATCACAGCACCATCAGAAAACATATGTGGCTTTTCAGGAGGAAAAGCATTTCCATCTGCTGTTCCCACTACATCCTCGTGGTGCTGCTGCTTGGTCAACAACTGCTTATTTGTCAGCTACCCCTGCTTATTTCACAGATAACCTAACCTGTGTGCATCCGCACGAGATGCTTTACTGTGCATTAGACTATTCTAATGCGCAGTAAAGCATCAGCATCTACACATGTGTGGAATTTACTGCACGTTAAATTAGGCTAATGTTTCATTTGCTATTACCAACAAATACAGGTACTAGATTAATGGCGCATTAGCTACTGCACAGTAGTGCACATGTAGGTGCTGACTGGGAGCAATTTGCTCCCAGTCATCCCAGGCAGCAGGGGGCTACAGGGGCTAGAAAGGGTGTGGGAGCTGTCTGTGGCTCCTGTGCTGCTCACCCCAGCTTCCCCCAGGCATGAGCAGCTCTGTTCTTGGTCCCAGTGCTGCTCAGCTCCCGACTCCCCCCAGGGCTATGTTCCTTCAGCCCTGACACTGCCTGTGCAGCACACACACCAGTCAATTCCTGCTCCCTACCTGTGCCTGGGGGGAGCTGGGAGCTAAGCAGTATTGGGACCAGGGGGAGAGACACGAGGAGGAAACAGCACCAGTCTTTGGCACTGCTTCCCCCCACAACTGGACGCAGTACTCCAACTGTGGCCTGACCAGTGCCACATAGAGGGGGAGGAACACCTCCTTGGACCTGCTTGAGATGCATCTGTGGGTGCATGACAAGGTATGGTTGGCCTTCCTGACTGCCTCCCCACACTGCCGGCCCATGTTCATCTTGGAGT
>NW_017728886.1:53298144-53302822 GCF_001723895.1 Crocodylus porosus
GCCCTTGACATTCACCGCCCAGTCATGTGTTGAGTCCCACCACGTTTCAGTGATCCCCACTATGTCCGGGCTGGTGTCAGCTAGCAGGAGGGTGAGTTCCTCCTGCTTGTTTCCCATACTACGAGCATTTGTGTAGAGGCATTTGAGGCCTCCTGTGGATGTGTGTACTGACCCCCTTGTCCCAGTGTTGCCCTGGCCTCTGTCGCTTACCTGTTTATTTGTTTCGCTCATTGGTCTAGGCTGGGCTGTAGTTGTGGGTGTTTCATGGTCTGGCAGTCTGATGTTTCCTCTGCCCTCAACTTCCCCTTCCCCCAACGAGCCTAGTTTAAAGCCCGCCAGAGGAGGTCCGCCAACCTAGAAGAGAACACACGCTTACGTTTAGGGGAAAGGTGGAGCCCATTCCTTCCAAGCATGTCTCTCGTCGTGATGTGCCGGTCGTGGCTGAGGAAGCCAAAGCCTGCCTCGAAGCACCATTCCTGTAGCCGCCAGTTGGTCTCTGTGATGCACGATTCATGCTGTCTGCCTCATCCACTCACTGGGAGGATAGAAGAGAAAACCACCTGTGCACCCATCTCCTTCAGCACGCACCCCAGAGCTTGGTAGTCCTCCATCAGGTGATCAGGGCATCTCCTGGCCGCATCATTAGTGCCCACATGGACTAGGATTATGGTTTGAGCATCCCTTTCACGACCTGAATCATTGCTCCAGGTAGGCAGTAGACCTCGCGTGCTGAGGGTCCTGGCGACAGATGTGATCCCTATCTTACTCAATGGAGATGAGACTTGAGCAGCATACAGGAGATACCTCAAATTGCTGGAAAAGTATCATCAATGCTGCTTAAAGAAGATCCTTCAAATCCAGTGGGTAGACAGATGCATCAATGTTAGCATCCTCTCGCAAGCAAACACCACAAGCACCGAGGTGATCATCAATCAACATCAACTTGCTGGGCCAGCCGTGTCATCTGGATGTTTAACTCTAAACTCCCAAAGCAAGTTTTATTCTTGTAGCTAAGTTGGGCATACACTCAAATGGAGGGCAGAGAAAGTGCTTCAAGGACATTCTCAAGGTCAACTTGAAAAAAATGGAACACTGACATTAACTCATGGGAGACTATCACACAGGATATCTCCCAGGCAGAGGGAGGAGGTGGCTGAGTGGGCCGCGGAGGGTCTTGCACCGCTTTAGCCCCTACTTGGCCCAGCCCCCCAGGGAGAGAGTAGTGTAGGGGAGAGGGTACTTACCTGTCCCTCTCCAGTGGGGCAGGGTACCCTAAATCTTGGGTAGGGTTCCCCCCTAGCCCAGGAACAGTGTACCACTGATGGTGGGCCCACTGCACATGCAAGCAGTTTAAAAGAGCTCGGCAAACCAAAACAAAAACAAAAACAGTCAGGCTCCAGGAGTGGCAAGAAATGCATGGGTGAAAGCCCACTGTGTCCCCACTCCCCTGAATCCCCCCAGCAACCGAGGAGCACACCACTGACCCCCAGCACAGCCGGACGTAAGCAGGGCCCATGGTGGCAGGGGGTTAACCCCAGGCAGTGGAAGGAGGTGGCTTAGTGGGCCAAGGAGGGTCTCCACCCATGACAGTACCACATATATAGATCGCTATACCCTGTATAGGAGGGACTGAGTGGACAAAAGGGGCGGGGGTGTAGCCCTCTATATTGAGAGCTACACATTCCTGCAAGCTGATACTGGCGACCAGGGTGGACGACCCTCTGGGTTAAAATCCATGAGGAACATGGCACAGGGGACACTGGGTGGGAGGTCTTTAGTAGACTCCCACCATTAAGTCAAGAGCTTGACCAGGAGTTCACCACAGAATTGGCTGATGCTGCACACTTCTGGTTCATGGTTGTCATGGGAGACTTCAACTACCCAGACATCCCTTGGGAAGAGTGCTCAGCTAAATCTCAGCGGTCGCAAAGCTTCCTCTCATGTGTGGATGACATCTATCTGACACAAGAAGTCTATGGGTCAATGAGAGGTAAAGCTCTGCTTGACCTGGTACTTCCAACCAGGGATGATCTAATCAGTGATGTAATGATCAAAGGGAAGCTGGGTGACAGCGACCAGGAGCTGATCACCTTGACCATCTACTGTAAAGCTGGCAAGTCAGTCAGCAATACAGAAGTCCTCGGCTTCAGGAAAGCTGACTTTGACAAGCTCAGGAGGCTTGTCAGTGAGGCCGTAAGGGACTATGACCCCAAGGGGAGGGGAGTTCAGGAAGAGTGGTTGCTCCTCAAGGGAGCGATTCTCGATGCACAAGCTAATGCTATTCTGTATTGGAGGAAAGACAGCAAAAGGACACAGCAGCCCTGTAACAGGGAACCTTAACCCTGTTACTAAGAGACAGGTTGGCCCCTTTAAGTCCAGAACCTTCTGGTCATGGCCAGCCAGTCAAGTAGGGGTTAAGCCTCAAGCCCTGCCAGCTGTTCAGGTGACAGGAAGAGGAAGTCCAGGATCCTAATGGCAAGTGGAGAAGGCCAGAGAGGCAGCAGGGAGGTAGACTCCCAATGACTACGGTGCTGTGGTGGCAGTCTCTGTCAGAAGACTACAGCATGCCCGGAGCCATCCTTACGATCATCTGAAGTAAGCAGGCATGTTGCCTCCCTTGTTTAATGTTAACAACTGGTGGTTTGGGTAAGGCTATTTGGGGAAGGAGGAGGCCTCACTGGGGACCCACTGCAGTGTGGGGACCCCGGCGCCAGAGAGGCCACAGCATTTTGGGTGCACCAACCCTGGTGCCAGAGAGGGCGCAGTATCCAGGGGTGAGTAAACCCCAGCACCACAGAGGGGCAAGAGCCCGAGTGAGGGTTGGGTTTTTTTGAGAGCTGAAGCCTGGGAGTCAAACACTTATTAGTGGGTTTTGGGGGTTTTTTTGACTGACAGGCCTAGATAGAGAGAGAAAAAAGGGGTAGGCCCGCAGTGGCCTAGACCCCAACATAAAGAGGAATTTACAAATATCATCTGTGAGGCTTGGGCTGCGGTGTAAGGGAGGAATGGAACTGTACATAGCGCCCACTGGCATTGGGGCAGAAAATGGGCAGCCTCCTGCTTAATTACATCATTTAACTAATTTCCTGCCATGCCTTGTTGGTAAAGAAAGTGGGTGGTTGGCCCATAACAGGCGGGCAAGGTCACCAAGCCCCCTTGGCTCTCCAGGGAATTAGCGGACCTCCTGCTGCTAAAAAGAAAGTCCTACAAAGGAGGGAGGATGGGATCCACCTCCAAGGAGGAATATTCCGCATTGGTCTGGAGCTGCAGGGAGCGAACCAGGAAAGCCAAGGGTGCAATTGAACCCCAACTAGCTACAGTATCAAGGATAATAAAAAGTACTTTTTTAGATATGTGGGGAGCCAGAGGAAAAGCAAGGGCAACACTAGACCCCTGCTAAACCAGATGGGACAACTGACAACTGACGCCCAGGAAAAAGGCAACCTACTAAATGGATATTTTGTGTCAGTCTTTCGTCAGTCCCATGGGATGCCCCTGCCCATTATAGGACTGGGAGGCGCGGGTGAAGGAGATTCCTTGCCCTCCATCAATGCTGACCTTTTGAAGGAACACCTTGAGAGGCTGGACACCTACAAGTTAGCCAACCCTGACAATCTACACCCCAGGGTACTCAAGGAGCTGGCTAGCATCAGAGCTCAGCCACTAGCACAGATCTTCAAGAACTCCTGGCATTCTGGTGAAGTGCCCGAAGGCTGGAAGAAGGCCAGTGTGGTGCTTATTTTCAAGAAAGGGAGGAAAGTAGATCCGGCAAACTACAGGCCCATCAGTCTGACCTCTATCTTGGGAAAGGTCTTAGAAAAGATTATCAAAGAGGCCATTCTTAACAGACTGGCCAACGGTAACATCCTGAAGGATAGCCAGCATGGGTTTGTTGCGGGTAGGTCTTACTTGACCAGTCGTATTTCCTTTTATGATCAGGTAACCTTTCACTTGGACAAGAGATTGATGTCATATATCTTGACTTCAGAAAAGCCTTCGATCTGGTATCTCATGATCACCGCTTGGCAAAACTGGCCAACTGCAGCCTCAGGTCCACCATGATCCACTGGCTGGGGAATTAGCTCCATGGCCAGACCCAGAGGGTGTTGGTTGACAGAAGTCAATCGTCATCGTGCCCTGTGACCAGTGGGGTCCCTCAAGGCTCTGTCCTTAGACCTATATTGTTCAACATATTCATTAATGATGTGAACATTGGAGTCAGAAGTGAACTGGACAAGTTCACTGATGATACCGAACTTTGGGGTAAAACATCCACACCTGAAGACAGGTGGGCAATCCAGGCTGACCTGGACAGGCTCAGCAAATGGGATGCTGAGACCCTGATGGTGTTTAATACTGAGAAATGCAAGGTTCTCCACCTTGGGAGGAAAAACCTGCAACATCCTTATAGGCTCGGCAGTGCTACGCTGGCTAGCACTATGGATGAAAGGGACTTGGGGGTCATGATTGTCCACAAGATAAACATAAGCCTGCAATGTGATGCTGTGGCTAGTAAAGTGACCAAAACGCTGGCTTGCATCCATAGACTCTTCTCAAGGAAATCCCAGGACGTTATTCTCCCATTATACTCAGCCTTGGTGAGGCCGCAGCTGGAGTACTGCGTCCAGTTTTGGGCTCCACAATTCAAAAAGGATGTGGAGAAGCTTGAAAGAGTCCA
>NW_017728886.1:53303007-53317888 GCF_001723895.1 Crocodylus porosus
AGGGAGGACAAGGTTGAATGGTTATAAACTCCTGCAAGACCATTTCAGGCTGGACATAAGGAAGAATTCCTTTACTGTCTGAGCCCCCAAGGTCTGGAATAGCCTGCCATTAGAGGTGGTTCAAGCCTTTAAGAGAAATTTGGATGCTTATCTTGCTGGGATCCTATGACTCCAGCTGAGTTCCTGCCCCTGGGGCAGGGGGCTGGACTTGATGATCTTCCGAGGTCCCTTCCAGCCCTAATGTCTATGAAATGGAGAAACGGTCTGTTGCAAGGATCTCAGTCCTTTGAAACCCCATGCTTAAGTGCTTTGGGGATTTGTTTAAAGTAGTCTATCTGCACTGGTGTGTTTGAAGGGGTGAAAGGAGGCTGGAAGCAGGAGTGCAGCCATTCCTTCTGTGCAGGTCTTCACCCCTCTTTGCCAAATATGGATCCACCTCTGTCTGAATACATACTGAAAAGTTTAGGTATGCTTTGATTATCTGCATTATCTGAATTGAAATTTTTGTAGAGTATCTAAAATGAATCTCCATTTTAGCCTGTCAAAACACTTTACTGCACTACTTAATACAGCAGCTTTGAGGAGATATTTCCCATATATGTTTGTGATGCTAAACAAGCTGAAGTGCATTGCCTAAAAGAGGTATGAAAGAAATAGTGTTTAATCAACATCTATCAAGTTAAGTGGACTGACTTTCAGCATAGTAATGCAATTGTAGTGATAGCCAAGTGGGTATATGAAGAGGAGATGGGTGAGTGAAGAGTTTCTAAGTCTCTTCTGTGGAGATCACCAGAACTGATAAATGTCAGTTTTACACAACAGTCTGCACTTTTTGCTGCACTTCTCCAAGTACCTTCTGAGAGAAAAGAGAACAAATTGTTCAAAACAAACAGTTCTTTAAAAATATTTGTCTAAAGGTAACAACTAATTATGAATTAATTTTACTTTAATACATTTAATACTACAAATATTTAAAAATAGACATGCAAAAATTAATTAATAACATTTCAGTCGGTGGAACGTTTTGATAGAACAAACAGCTTTCTAATTCAGTATCTTAATCGATAGGAATATGAGAGACAGACAAGCTCTTTCAAGCAATTATTTTAATATAACTCCCTGAATATTAAGGTGGTTTTTTTCCTAAAGTATTTCAACACTGAATATGGACAACAAAATCATGCTTCATTTATTCCATGAAGGGCACTATTCAGCAATCTTTTACTGCATAGAGCAAAAATTGAAACTTTCAGTTTAAGTGTTGTAGAACTTACTGCAGTGATCAAAAATAGAAACCTTGTGAGATTGCAACTGGCATTATTTGCAATATGAAATGAACACGATTGATAGAAAACTCCAGATAAAGAATCTTGGGATTCTGAGAATGTCAAATACTTCAAATAATCTAATCATATTTCTTAAAAATTACTCCTAAGAAGTTTATTCAGTACAGTTACTTCTACATTTCCTGCAGGCCTTAAGCATTTACAATAACAGTATTTGCTGATTATAGGTCACTGAGGCTGCATACACACAAAACACTGGCTGCGCAGTTGTTCCTGTGCAGTTATTTAGTACTTGCATACACAACCACTGCAGTAACCAAACAGCTTTTAGGTGATGCTGACTGCACAGTAGCTTGTTACTACTGCACAGTAGTGTCACATCACACTTCGTGCCACACAATGCCACTGTGCAGTAGTAGGGAGCTACTGAGCAGTCAGCATCTCGTGTAGATGCAGCATGAGTGTATGAAATCTGATCCAGAAATTAAAATGTCTCAACTGAAATTTTGATACTTGATAGACACTTCTGAGTATGGAGAAAATCAGAACTTAATTTCTTGATTTCATTTGAATTGCTGGCAAAACATACTATTTAGAGCCTACCATTTTATCTAGAATTTTGGGATGTTTTACATATGTCTGCTTCCATTTGTTTTTTAGTTCTCTCAATAGATCTGCTTTCATAGTCAAAGGGCGCTTCTACATGTACCATTAGGGGGCAGCAATAACCTGTGGAGAGTAGGCTCTGCAGTTTATTTTTCCTGGGAAGCTCCTGGGCACGTGTTATACACAGCACATTGAGCTGGGTTGCAGCAGCCCTGGCTGGAAGGGGGTCTGGGGAGTCAGCTTGTGAGTCTGAGGCTGCTCTTACTGGGCTCAATGTGCTGTGGAGGGGCTAGCTTGGGCACAAGGGTTCTTCAGTGCTGTTACACAGCAGGCAGCCCCACACTGAAGCACCCATGTGCCTTTGCCAGCCAACTCAATATCTACAAGTCCTATGCTGCTGTGGCGTTTGTTAGTTTTATGCACCCTAATAGGGGCACATGTGTAGATGCTGAGATGTTTACTGCACAGTAATTTATCATCTGTGCAGTAAATGTCTCACGTAGATGCTCCCTAAGTGAGCTAGATTCTGGCATGCTTATTCAAGTTGAGAAGAGCTTTACTCTTCAAATTGGGTTACTGAAATTGATGTTTGAAACATTTGAATATTTGAAATTTTAGGGGACTAGAGCTAGAATAATTTAATGTTTTCTACTTATTAAACATAATTTTCAACACTTGTTACATCTTCCTCTAAAAGAAATATTTTTTCCTACAACCTTGTAAACTACATCTCATCATAGAATTGAGAATTCTTGGGAAGTTTCTAAAATCCTCTTTTTAAATTTGTACATGGTTTACATTAAGAAATAAAACTGCACTTTCAATGGGTCACTGGAAAGTAGGGCTGGAAGGGACCTCACAAAGTCATCTAGTACAGCACCCTGCTCAAGGCAAGATCTTTCCTGACTAAACCAGCCCAGTCAAATGTTTGTCTAAACTGCTCTTGAAAACTTCCAAGGATGGAGAGTCCACAATTTCTTTAGGTAGTCTGTTCCAACACTTGGTCAGAAATTTCCTTCTAATCCCCAACCAGCATTTCCTCTATTCCAGCTTGAGGCCATTGACCCTAATCCTGTCCCCTACAGCCACAAAGAAAAACCCATCTCCATACTTTCTAGAATTGCCCTTCAGGTATTTGAAGACTGTTATTAAATCTTCCCCTCAGTCTTCTCTTTTCCAGACTAAATAACTTTAGTTCTTTCAGCCTTTCCACATAAGTGAAGCTTCTTGGGCCCCTAATCATTTTTGCTGTTCTGCACAGGGATTTTTCCAAACTGTCCACATCCTTCTTGAAGTGTAGAGTCCAAAACTGGGAACACTATTCCACATGACAAGTGTGTTAATATAACATAGTATGCTGTTGTCTTTTTTTTTTTTTTTTGCAACAGGAGCACATTGTTGGCTCAAATTCAACTTATGGTCTACTGTACCCCCTCAGGTCCTTCTCTGAAATATTGCAGCTTCCCCAAATCGCCAGTTTAAACTACAACATAAGTGCTAAGCCCCTAGGCTATAAGAGAAAAGAAAAAAATAATACCGGTACCGTCCCTACTTACCCTGCATCTCTTTCTCTCTAGGTTGCTCTGTCTTGTGCCCTAGCCTGCAGAACTTTTCTTCTAGTCTCCTGGGCATTCAGGAGCCCCACACTTCACCACAGCCTGGGCTAGCTGTCCCCCAGCTAGCTCAACCCAGGGCTTATATAGCTCTGCCTTGTACTCTCTCCTGGTCATGTGACAGCCCCCAGTCAGCTGACTGGCCCGCAGGGCTATCCTTTAACCTTTGCTCTGCTGGCAGATTGTGTTCTGAAAACTCTGTCCTTAAAGGGGCCACCCCACTTTCTAGTAACAGGCCTAGGGTTCCCTGTTACAGTGTGTAACTATTCTCATCTGATTACTTGTGGACCATTTCTTCTGTCTGTTCAGGTCATTCTGTATCCTAGTCCTACTCCCTAGAGTATCTGCAGCTCTACAAGTTTACTAAGAGTTCACTCAATCCTATCATCCAAAAATAAATGAAGATATTAAATACTGGACCCAGGGCAGACCCCTGGGGAATGCTACTTGAAACTTTCTTCCAACTAGACCTTGAGGCATCTATGACTTTACTGAGTACAATGATCCAACCAGTTATGTATCCACCATACAGTAATTTCATCTAGTCTGTATTTCTTCAGGATCTTAATGAGTATGTCAGGAGAGATGGTGTCAAAAGCCTTGCTAAAATCATGGTATATCACAGTTGCTGTTCTTCTCCCACCCACAGAGCCTTTCACCGTATAATCAAAGGAAATCAGATTGGTCAGGCATCACCTGCTCTTGTTGAATCCGTACTGGCTATTTCTGCTCACTTTGTTCTCCTCTAGGTGCTTCACAATAGGTTCCTGAGGATCTCTTATATAATCTTTCTAGGTATCAATGTCAGACCCTGCGGTGCCGTTATTAATGCACCATCATTTAGTACTTCCTTTTGGAAGCCCATACTGTACCATGTCGGTGGCACACGGTTATTTTTAGCTGCAACATTGCCGTAGCAACATGCTATAGTGAGGCAACATAGTGTCTCATGTAGATGTGCCCCAGTGATCTGGGAACTCACCCAGTCTCCTTGAGTTCTCAGAGTTTAGCCAATGGTTCTGAAATTAACTCCATCAGTTCCTTCAATAGCCTACAGTATATGCCATCTAGCCCCACTGACTTGAAAGCATTTAGCTTCTCTAAGTAAACCTTAACCTGTTCTGGCATTACTCTAGGCTGGTTGTCTCCTCCTTTATCTTTGCTGCCAACTGCCCTTGCCATCTGGTAGCTGCCCTTATTTGCGAAGACTGAAGTAATAAAGGCATTAAATGCTTCAGCCTTCTTTGAATCATCCATAGCTAGATTGCATTCTGCATTCAATAAGGGACCTGTGGTTTCTCTGGTCTTTCCCTTCATATACTAGTCAAATGCCTCCTTATTGCTTTTTATGTCCTTTGTCAGCTGCATTTCAAATTGTGTCTTGGCCTTTCTAATTTTCTTACTGAATACCCATGTGATATTCTTCCATAGAACTGAGACCAAGTTTTCACTTTCTGTGGGATTCCCTTTTTGAGTTTCAGCTCATTGAAGAGATTGCTGTCTAGCCAGGCTGCTCTCCTGTTGCACTTCCCATTTTTCTATCAGATCAAAATAGCTTGTCCCTGCACCCTTAAGAAGGTCTTCTTCAAGTACAGCCAACTTTCCTGGACTCCTTTTCCCCTCAGACTTGCGTCTTAGAGGATCCTATCCACCAGTTCCCTGAGTGTGCATTTCTGAAGCCCAGGATCCTTATTCTGCCACTCTTCTTCCTTCCTCCCCTTGGGATTTTGAATGCCAGAATATTATGGTCACTGGGCACATCTACATATGTAATTTATGTGCTTTAAGGTGACTTCACATTAAAATAAATAAGGTGCAGTAAACTGCACCTGGGAATGTGTCTACATGTGCACCTACATTGGAAGCAAATTTGCTCCCAACAGGAGCAGTTGAGTTTAGGACTGCCCCCCACCACCACAGCAGCTAGGGGGAGCTCCAGGCTCCCCCAATGCCAGCTCCAGGTCAGCACAGGACACACGGGTCAGGTCTGGGCTCTGGGGAGCAGGGGAAGGGAGCTGTCCTAGAGTGGGGTGACAGCTCCCAGCCATGTACAGTCAGGATCACAGCCTAGCTAGACACCTCTGGCTTTGGGTGAAGCCCCGTGGCTGAATGGCAGCAGTGCCCTGAGCTCTCCCCTCACTTTGCTTGCTGAGGGGATGGGAGAGCTCTGTCCCCAATCCTACTGCTGCTCAGCTCCCAATTCCGCAGACACGGGAGATAAGCAGCACCAATATGAGGGAGCTTTCTGTCCCCTCAGTAGCTGGCTTCGAACAAAGAGCTTCCTCACCCACTCAGTCCTGCCACTGCCTGAACAGTACACACCCCAGTCAGCTCCCACTTCTTGCCTATGCTTGGGAGGGAGCTGGGGGCTGAGCAGCACCAGGACTTGGGGGAGCTTTTGGGGAGAATAAGCAGTGCCGGAACCATGGATAGCCATGGCAGTGTGGTGGGTAAGCAGTGCCCAGACCAGAGGGGAAGACACAGGGAGGGGTAAGCAGCACCGGGACCAAGGGTAGCTATGTCTCCTCCCTGGTTGTGGTGCTGCTTACCTCCTTTTGGCTTCCCCTGGTCCTGGTGCTGCTTACTCCTGCTCTCCCCATGCCCCACCCCTGTGGCTTCTGCTGGCCTCAGTGCTGCTCAGCTCCTGGCTACCTCCAGGCATGGGCAGGGAGCAGGAGCTGACTGGGGTATGCACTTCATAGGCAGCAGCTGGACTGAGGGGATATGGAAGCTCTCTGTCCCCAGCCTGGCATTGTGAGGACAGAGAACTCCCTTGTCCCCTCAGCAAGCAAAGCAAAGGGGGAGCTCAGGGTGCTGTTGCTGCTCAGCCACAGGGCATCACCTAAGCTAGAATTGCCAAGCCAGGCTATGATCCTGAGCTCTGCACCAAAGTAAAGGTGGAAGTCCACCCTCTTCCATTGTCTAGGATGACAAAGAGCAAATTGCATCTACGTGTTTGCTATTGTTCAGTATTTCATAGATTTCATACGCATTAGGGCTGGAAGGGACCTCGGAAGATCATCGAGTCCAGCCCCCTGCCCCAGGGGCAGGAAGTTAGTTGGGGTCATAGGATCCCAGCAAGAAAAATATCTAGGTTTCTCTTGAAGGCATTCAAAGAAGGTGCTTGAACCACCTCCAGCCACTCCAGACCTTGGGGGCTCGGACAGTAAAGAAGTTCTTCCTTATGTTCAGCCTGAAACGGTCTTGCAGGAGTTTATAACCATTCAACCTTGGCATCCCTTGGGGCGCTCTGGTGAATAAACATTCCCCCAAATCCTGGTGGTCACCCCTGATAAACTTATAGGTGGCCATCAGATCGCCCCTCAGCCTGTGCTTTTCCAGGCTGAAGAGTCCCATAGTTCTCAGCCTCTCGTCATAAAATCTGTTTTCCTGACCTCTGTTCATGCGCATGGCTCTTCTCTGCACTCTTTCAAGCTTCTCCACATCCTTTTTGAATTGTGGAGCCCAAAACTGGACTCAGTACTCCAGCTGCAGCCTCACCAAGGCTGAATACAGTGAGAGAATGATGTCTTGGGGTTTGCTTGAGAAGCATCTATGGATGCAAGCCAGTGTTTTGCTCAGTTTACTGGCTGCAGCATCGCATTGCAGGCTCATGTTCATCTAGTGGTCAATCCTGACCCCCAAGTCCCTCTGCGCCCGTAGTGCTAGTCAGCGTAGCACTGCTGAGCCTATAGACACGCTTCAAGTTTTTCCTCACAAGGTGGAGAACCTTGCATTTTTCAGTGTTAAACACCATCAGGTTCTAGGCCGCCTATTTACTGAGCCTGTCAGGGTCAGCCTGGGTTACCCCCCTGTCCTCAGGTGTGGATGCTTTACCCCAAAGTTTGGTATCATCGGTGAACTTGGCCAGTCTGCTTCTGACTCTAGTGTCCACATCATTAATGAAGATGTTGAACAAAATAGGTCCAAGGACAGAGCCTTGGGGGACCCCACTGGTCACAGGGCATGATGACAATTGACATCCATCAACCACCACCCTCTGGGTCTGACCACAAAGCCAATTCCCCAGCTAGTGGATCATAGTGGACCTGATGCTGCAGTTGGCCAGTTTGTCCAAAAGGTGATCACGGGATACCAGATCGAAGTCTTTTTTAAAATCGAGATATATGACATCAATCTCTTCCCCCTTGTCCAGGTGATAGGTGACCTGGTCCTAAAAGGAAATGAGATTGGTCAAGTAAGACCTACCCGCAACAAACCCATGCTGGCTATCCCTCAGAGTGTTGCCATCAGCTGTCCCTTAAGAATGGCCTCCTTAATGATTTTTTTTTTCTAAGACCTTCCCCAGGATAGAGGTCAGGCTGATGTGCCTGTAGTTTACCAGATCCACTTTCCTCCCTTTCCTGAAGATAGGCACCACATTGACATTCTTCCAGTCATTGGGCACTTCACCAGAGCTCCTGGAGCTTTCAAAGATCCATGCAAGGGGCTGAGCTCTGATGCTAGCCAGCTCCTTGAGTACTCTGGGGTGTCAGGGCCGGCTGACTTGAAGGTGTCCAGCCTCTCAAGGTGTTCCTTCACAAGGTCAGCATTGATGGAGGGCAAGGAACCACACTCACTTAGGCTTCCCTACCCCATAATGGGCAGGGGCGTCTCATGGGACAGGAAAAGCACCACTGGCACTTCCGGGCATGCCTCTGGCACTACCAGGTGCACCACTGGCACTTCCTCCTGAGTCAGGAGGCAACAATTGCCCATGAAAGAGCAGTTAATCTGGTACCTGTATTTCTGAGTACTAGCAAACTACACATTAGCCTAATTTACTGCGCAGTAAGCCCTGTGCCTGTGTAGAGAGTAACAATTTACTGTGCATTAGATTAATCTAATGCGCAGTAAAGAGTATCGTAAAGATGTTTTTACTGTCACCCAAAGTATTGTCCACCTTTATATTCTCAACCAATTACTTCCTGTTTGTTAGTAGTAAGTCAAGAAGAGTCTCCCCCCAGCTGACCTCTCTACCATCTGTATCAAAAAGTTATCTTCAGAATATTCCAGGAATTTACTGAACTGCTTGTGCTTTGCTATTTCTCTCCTAGCAGATGTCCAGATAATTACATTCCCTCGTGAAAACCAAGTCATACAATTTGGAGGCTTCCATCAGTTGTTTAAAGACTGTCCTCTTCTTGCTTTGGTGGCCTGCAGTAGATGCATTGCCCTTGCTGTTCTTCCCTCTGACCTTTACCCAAAGGCTTTTAACAGGCCTAACTTCCACTTTGTACTGCATGTCCAAACACCTCTTTATCCCCTTTTTGTATAGAGCAACACCTCTTCCTTTTTTCCCTTGCCTGTCCTTCCTGAACAAACTTTACCCCATCTATGACCATACTCTAGTCATGTAAACTAACAAGTACATGGCAGGAGGCGAGACTGTGGGATAGAGTATCAGATCCTATCATGCCTTATTGCTGGTAAAGGGGAAGCCCGCGATCATGATCCTGGGCTCTCTCTGAACTACAAGTAGTAAGCTCCCATAGGTGGAAGCCCTGTCAGCTGATGGGGTTTCCAGCTGTGGGGATGCACCATGTACTTCCGCAGCTGGGATCCCCATCGGCTGGACTGGGCTCTGAGCCATGGAAGCACATGGTGCATCCCACATCTGGAAGCCTGGATCAGCTGAAGGGGCTCCCAGCTGTGGGAATTCACGGTATGCCCCTGTAATTGGGAGCCTGGATCAGCTGATGGGGCTCCCAGCTAGGGGGAAGCACCTGGCCACATGTTCAGTTAATGCCATGATAGGAACCAATCACGTTTATTACCCTTTTTTGTGGAATGATTTTGTGGCATATTCCTTATTTTATGATGCCATTAATTGCTTTAACATGTGGTCAGGTTACAGCTTAAGATATGATTAACTGGTTAGTTATGTCTTAAGTATAACTTGTGGCAGGGGCCTAGAACCTCCAATTTTTTGTTTGTTCCCTATACTTCCCCACATGAGCATATAAGCATTTCAGGTATCTGACTGTTCATCTTCTTCCTCAGAACGTTGCTAGGCTTCTATTATTGCTTCCCCTTACTAAGTTTTCTCCAGGTGCCCAGGCTCTTTACCTACCTCTGGGCTTTTGTTTATATACCCCAGTGAACTTAGTTGAAAGCCCTCCTCACTAGGTTAGCAAGGCTGTATGCTAAAACACTTTTCTCTCTCTGTGTCATAGATAACATGAATCTATGTTATGTATGTAATAGTTTGGGTGAAGAAGGCCATATTATTTTCTCTTTCTGAAAGTGTACAAAAGAGGAACTTCTCTAGCATTCTGAGGATGTCTATGCAAGACGCTTTACTGCACAGCAGATTAATTTACTGCACAGTAAATCATCACTATCTATACATCCACAACAATTAGGGCACAGTTTACTAATTTAGTGCACTACTGGATAGTCCCATCAGATACAAGCCTTGCTGGGGCAGGGGGCCACAGGAAGATGAGGAGACACCACCTGAGCAAGACAGGTGACAAATGCAAGGAGTGCCCAGGTAAGAAACAGGGGTCCAGACAGTCTCCCAAATCAGGGGTGTGGCACACACAGCTAGGCAAGGCCTTAAATGCTTATATACCAATGCTCATAGAATGGGGAACAAACAGAAGGAACTCGCCCTCAGAATAGCCAGTTCAGACCCAGACATAATAGGGCTTACAGAAACGTGGCGGGATTCATCCCACAGCTGGGCAGTTAGCATTAGGGGCTATCAGCTTTACAGGCGGGATAGAGAAGGAAGGAAAGGTGGGGGTGTGGCGCTCTGTCAAGGAGCAATACATATCCTCTGCCAGCAGAATGGGGTCAGAGAAGGGGCAAGCCGAAGTGCTCTGGGTCATGGGGGTTAATAAGATGCTATTATCTAGATGCTATTAAAACACAGTTTCAACTGTAAGTTTATTTTAGACTGTAATTCTATTTTCAAATACATAAACACACTGATTATGGTACCAAAATGTCTGTCAAGTCTATGGTCCTTGCAGTATGTATTCAGACCCAATTAATGAGATTAAAATAAAGAACACATGTTCTCTCCTTTTTCAAGTTCTCTATAATTAAGGAATTGTGAAATTTCTGATACATGGTATACTCCCTTAGGTGCATCACCTCATGACTGTAAAAGATATGTACTTCATGTACATAATGCTCATTAACTACAAGAACAGACTGTGCTCAGCTTTTCCTAACTTATTAAGGCTTATTACCTTGTTCTGCAAAGCACCTTAGGCATCTATCTAATTGCAACCTTGAAATTGACAAGACTTAGTCAGCTCAGGGCTCTTTTAGACACCTTGTAATTGGAGTTTCTTTTATTATGCAGTTAAACAGAGTAAACCATGCAGCTGAAGAGCTCCTGTATAACCAAGTTCTTTATACACTTAAAGAACAGATATTCAGATACTTTGTTTTTTTCTATAAGCACATTCTGGTGAGAAAATGGAATTGGCATTGTGTTCAAGGAAATTTTTCTTATCCAATACGCATGCAAGTGGAGTACATGATACACTATTTCATGGTGTTATTGTATAGTATTGATGACTAGATTTTGCAAATGTTTGATGTAAGATGCAGATTCCCAAAAGATAAACTGGGATCTTTATCCTATTTTGTAAGCACAGACTTATATTGAAACCTTCCAAAAGTGATAGATACAGAACTTCACTTTTTAATATACATTAGTTTGACCGGTTCTGACTAGAAATTTTGAATTAGTATGTAACATACATACTAATTTGACAGGGAAAGATAACAGGAATAATGTGCATTGATATTAAATCTTGTAAATGTTTGTATATAATTGTTTCTATTCAGCTAACACGATAAAGATAAACAGAGAAACTGAGAGTCCATGCTAAAACTGATACAGCTCATTAACTAGTATTGGTACAAAGAAGGAAGAAATGCACCCTAAAAAGGAAGTTGAAGATTCCTTTTGTGCAGAGAATATCCAACAAGTCAGAGAGCGCCATTATCAGCTGGGATTAATTTTGAATGGATGTAAGGAGGTTCTTTTTTGCTCAGTGCGCCAAACTCAAGTCTTGCAATCTTGGAGACTGGAAACATTCACGTCTGACATGCAGATGCTAGGAACCTTTATATCTCACCTAGTATATTAAGTTTTGGGCCATAGTTCCCAACTGGTACCTTAATGTTACCTATTTAATTTAGATCAAATATTGTAAGGATAGACTTAATGCAAAGCCAGAGCTGGAACAGACCAGCTCACTGGCTCTCTAGCAAGCCCTTGTAAATACATATACTCTCCTACACCAAGCAGGAAGAAGAAAAAATATGCTTTGGCCATTGTAGGTAGAGTAGAAAGACAAAAAGTCTTCAGACAGTTCCTATAACAAAGGGACTTTCTCCATACTTCTGTTACACCAACAAGTACTACGAAACTCAATAGCTATGTGTATTGCGGTAACATCCAGGCTATCAGTAGGGATTATACCCTTGTGCAACGAAAGTTTTCCTATCTCAAAGAGCTTGTTACCTTAAGACCTCTTCTCCCCTGGTGTTCATATTTATCTGCTTTAGCAATCCCAAATGCCTTCCTCTGTAACCAAATAATTCTTTAGACCCGAAAGGTAGGGGTATAAAACAGGCCCTATTTGATTCAGATGCAGTGCGAATCAGAGACAGTGATTTGATTTGTTGATTCGGATCACTGTTCCTGTTTTGATTTGGCCAAATCCGAATCTGAAGATTTGATGCTGATTCAGAGAATCAGTGATTTGGCCATAGATGTAGCTTTAAATGTTTTTTCTACATACCTCGAGGCACCAGGCATGGCTCATGAATGCTGCAATGCTGAGGTGGATGGAGCATCCCACCAAATGCATGCTCAGTGGAAAACCCGGAAGCAGACCAGACATACTTCTGGTCCACTTCCAGGTCTGGTGGGGATTGTGAAGGCCCCCCCCCCCCCCACACACACCCTCCAGCTCAGTGATCAGCTGTGGGGGGACCCTGGGTGTCCCCCCAGACCCAGGAGGCACAAGTTGCTGAGCCAGGGGGGCCCCCCTTGCATGCTCCCCGGTGAACCCAAAAGTGGACCAGAAGTGCTTCTGGTCCACTTCTGGGTCTGTTGCTGAGCGCACTGCCCCCCCGCCCCCCCGATGCTCCTGGGGAATACTCCATGTGCCTCAGCATCGCAGCATTCATAAGCTGCCTGGTACCTTGAGGTATGTAGAAAAAACTTTTAAAGCTGTGTCTATGTCCAAAGGGCTGAATCTTTCCAAATTGATTTGGAGAGTACTGGTTCAATTCAGAGAGATTAAAAGGCCTCCTGATTTGATTCAGATTCAGAGATTTGGCCACTGAATTGGGCCAAATCTCTGCTGGATCGAATCAGCGACCGAAGCTTCACACAGCCCTACCAAAAGGTTTGTTGACTTAAGTATTTTTTTCCCTGAAGCAGGTTATTTCCTCTATTAAGCTTCTGTAAGTCACATTTCTTGAGACTATTCTTTGATATTTCATAGTATTGACTGCATAGGTGACTGGTAGGGAGTGTACGTGCCTCCCCTGACAGGGCCAGTGCTCCCCCTGATGGCCAACACTGATGCTATCAGCAGGGCTGGTGTGCCCCGACTGGGCTGCTGCTATGGGCGGCTTCTGCAGGCACCCCCCTGCCCAATTCAGGAGACACCATTCACTCATGATAAACTAATAAATTTGTTCACCCAGGATTACTTACCATTTTTACTCAAATATAATGATCCCCCAATAATTAGATTCTATATATGGAAAATTTGTAAATGTATTATAATTTTCCAGGCATAGATCTAATTATTAGAGGTTTACCATGAATTTGTCCCTCTCCCATTGCTACAGGAGGGAAAATGAATCTAGCAGGGGGTTCAGGTGGCACCCTTGTGCTGTGACCCCCCAAATTCTTCCCCCTGCAGCCCCTTTCTCCCCTTATAGTCAGACCCTTGCTCTTCCTGAGCACATAGAAGGGGAACATTTAGAAACACTGACTTTGAAATAAACATGTCTATAATATTTTGCAAACTACTGTGGGTATCCATAGGCTTATTTCTTCAGAACTGATGTGTTTTAGCTTCTTTTTTTCTGAAACTGATGCAAGTTTTAGCACAGGTCCTCCATAAACACACTTTTAAGCAGCACTTTTGGACTTATACATAGTACAAACGATGTATAACATTAGTCCAAAGCCAAAAGGCTCATGATTTACCATATAGTTCATTGGGCCAGGCCTCAGCAGAATCAATGATGTTTCAAGCCAACATGACCCTATAGCACAGCACTGCTTAGTATGTGTGTGTATTCCAGATACACCCTCAAAGGATCCATGTGCTAATTAGCCCCCACTCATACCTGGAACTGAGTGTTCTTGTCATGAGTCCTGGGATCCTCCAAAAATTTTTATGTACAGGACAGCCTGGTCCAGCTCCACTTCTTGGAAGGCAGGGCCACACTATTCATATGCACCAAGCTGAGAGGGAGGGTGACAGGGATTCTATGTGAACTGTTTGGGGCCTTATTGGTGGTGTGTGTCAGACACTTAGGGCTGGTAAAGAAACAGGAATTATTGGAAATGGAAAAGAAAGGCACAGATCAGCATTTGAAGTAAAGAGGAAGTCAAAATGTACTCACTGTAGTGGCTCACCATAACTTGAAAAAGAGTCAGTGGTGAGGGAGATTGAGTGCAATGGCCACTACCACATATCTTATTCAGGTAGGTTATACTGGCTTATCCTCGTGGTAGATGGGGGACTGCTTTTAGGTTTTTCTCCTAGCTGTTCCTTGGCCTTTTGACTAGGAGCATGCAAGACTAGAGGGCATCAGAACTCCAAGGCTTCTGTGCCTGGGGCTTGTATATAGGATGCCACCCAAAGAAAAAAATGTTCCTAACAGCATTTCTGGCACCAAATTTCTGGCACTTGCTCCAACCTCTCCAAATGCTGGCCTGGTATTGCAGTAGCTCCACTCCCAATTCTTGTTTCCTTCTGGGGGAGTACTGCCTTTTTTTAAGGTTCATACAAAAATGGTTTCCATCAGTATGTTCGCCCAGTATAAGCCATGTGTTTTATAGTCCTGGTCAGTGTTGGCTGCATTTAATCAACTACATAATTGGTTTCCATTACTGAACACATGCTGTTTTTAGCAGCTGTTTAATGATAGACAATGTATTTAGTGAAGTTTTCTTGCATGCAAATCTAAGACAAGTAGTTTTTTGTTCCCATGCTGATTTTGGGGGAACATCTCATCTTGAATTTCATAGATTTTCATAGATTTCATAGACATTAGGGCTGGAAGGGACCTCAGGAGATCATCAAGTCCAGCCCCCTGCCCAAAGGGCAGGAAGTCAGCTGGGGTCATAGGATCCCAGCAAAATAAGCATCCAATTTG
>NW_017728886.1:53318583-53328865 GCF_001723895.1 Crocodylus porosus
GTGATCATGGGATACCAGATCAAAGGCTTTTTTGAAGTCAAGATATATGACATCAATCTCTTCTCCCTGGTCCAGGTGATAGGTCACCTGGTCGTAGAAGGAAATGAGATTGGTCAAATTTGAGTAAATACAGTATATACATTTGTAACCCTTTTAAATCAGTTTTTTTAAGACTGGCTGAATGAATTACATCTCTATGCCTATATTACCATTTTCTCATATTCTTGCTTGTGATGTTTATTTGGTCAGCTTCATGGGAAATCTACTGGAAAGAGATTTTTTCTATAAATTGGTATGTTACCTGCAGCTTGTGATAACTTGAGGGATACATTTTATTATACTGGGAGTCAAGGACAAGTTACAACCTATAACCTACAGCTACAATTAGTAAGATTGGCTCAGGTTTGCTGGTAGAAAAACTAAAGTGTAGCATACCAACTACATTGTCATTTCTAATTTAATTTTTTTTACTCATTAATCTTATTCTATGCTATACTCTTTTCCTTTTAATGAGAGCAGAAAGGGAATTCAGCCTGCTGAGTTAGACATCATAGTTGTTAAGCTTGTGTTAAGCTCTCTCAAACAAAGATTTTTGTTAATGTCATAAGCCAATTTGGTAACAAAACCCTAGCAATCAAAATAACTCAATAAAATTTTAAAATATGAGAAAATAATAAAACAATGATCACCATTACTAATGTATCCTTTTAACAGGTTATTTAGTACAGCAGTAACTGTATCATATGTTGCTCATTATTTGCTGATTGAGATACTAACTTTATGACTGGGATAAAATTCTTCCTGCTTTTAAACAGAATTGTAAGCTATATGCTTCCTAGGTAGTCTGAAGCCAATAAAAGTGGGTTCACATGGACTTTTGTGGATGTAGGATCCTGGTAGCAATCTATATGAATACTCTGCAATGACTTCAGAAATATATTATTCTATGCATACTGAAATAACAGTATACAATTATTAAAAATAGCAAATATGTGCATTTTATGTCAATGCGACTGTCAGAGAGCATGCCTCATAGTAGTTACTTCTTACATTCAGGTTCTTGCACAGCAGCTTGGTATCTGACTGTGTTATAAAAGTATGTTAAGCAATATGACTGACATATTTCAGATGGTTCCATAGGAGAAACTGTACAAAGGCTTTTTATATTTTATTCATTAAATGCATCTGCCATGAGGTTTGTGTTGGTTTGTGGATCCTGTGGACATTTGTTCCACAATTTTGAGCCACCCCAGAGAAAGTTTGGGATTCTTTTGGGTATAGTTCCATTTTGCCGGGGGCGGGAGGCAGAGTTATTGATAGTACTCCTCATCCTTAAGCTTTAAGTGTTCTTTTAGATGTACTAGATCCCATGGAGTACCTTGAAGATGAGCTCCAAAAGCTTGCATTTGAATGGGTGTTCAATAAGAAATCAGTATTTTATACTTGCATTAGTCTGAGTTGCTGAGGAGGTATGCTATATTGTTCTGTATTACTGGGAACTTTGTGTCTAAGTAGTTTGTTCTGAGATATTGCAGTGAGGCGATGACAAAAATTAATACAACTGATGCTGATATTCATCTGCCAGTATGGAATGGATCTTCTAGTCCAATGAGAAAGGATATAGTGTATTACCTGGAGAGGGTGACAAGTGATTGTTCATTAGCAGCAGCACTACCCCTAAACTGCTGATTCAGTTCATGTGATTGTGCATCTGTAGCTCATTATTAGGGGCCTACTTAAATTGTAAAATCCATGAAAAAAACAAAAAAAAATTCTGGCTCCCTAGTGGGAGCCAGCAGTCCTCACTGCCAGGACGTGAAGGTGCCAGCTGGCAGGGAAACATGAAGGGCAGTAGACAAGATGGAGGCTGTCCCCTTGAACCTCCTTCTCCTGCCAGGGCCTCTCTGCCAACTGGCACCAAGGGGTGAGGCTGCACAAAGGGCAACCAGCAATCAAGATGGCAGCTGTGCCCTCATCCCTCCTGTCACCCCAGGCCTCTCTGCCAATCAGCACTGAGGGGCAGGGTTGTCATAAAATAACCATGGAATTAGAACTTTATTCCATGATAAACCCACCAAAAATAGTATACCCCACCCTGTGATTTAGGTGTACACCTACTCATTATGATTTAAGACTCCTCAAAAGAATTCTCTATCAATCATATCAACCTATTCCTCCAAGGGTCACAACCTTGACATGTGTGCTACCAGGCTACAAACTGCGACAGGCTTCTGTGCTATCAATTAACTTGAAAGTGATAACAACTGAAGTTTTGTACTCCTGATGGGGTTACCCATGTCAGCAAGGTTGAGAGAGAGAGAACTGAAAGAAGTGAAGGACCTTTCTCAGGACCGGAGAAGTTGCACAATTCATTGCACCTGGTGAGATCAGATGTGCAGGAGAGAAGAGCTCATAGATTATGGTAGTGGCTAAAACTTTTTTTGGAAAAAAGTTGAAAAAGACAGACACATGGCACTGGTTTCACTATGAAGAACAAGATTGTTACTTCAGATGCTGAAATGTCCAGTTGGCATCAACAAGAGTCTCATGACCCTTTGTCTTTAACTGGCCAACAGATAGCATGTAACAATCATCAGTGCATATGCCCCAACCTCTGCTGCAGAAGGCAAAAGATGAATTATATTTTAAACTCAACCAGATCTTGTCTTCTGTCTTCCAAAGAAGATAATTCTTCTTGGTGATTTCAATGCTAAGGTGGGCAGGGACACCAAGCTATGGAATGGAAGGGGTGGGGAAAGTAATTTCAAATGAAATTCTTCTCCTGAGTGTTTGGAACATGGTCTCATCATCACAGACTCCTTATTGACAAATGACAAAGTAACAAATGAAAGTCATTGCGGATATGCCACCACTCAGAACACTGGCTCTTGATTGACTACATCCATAGTGCATGTCCAGGACCATCACAACTAGGACTACATCTATGACTGTCAGGCCATCGCCTCAAACATCGTGTCTCAGCCTGGCCATCCCATGGATGCTCATCCCAGCCTGATACCCTACAGCTGGTAACCCAAGCTGGTCAAGGCTGTCCTGAAGCCTCCAGAAGGACCTAGCCTCCCACCCATTCACTGGAGTGACTTAGTCAAAGTCAGCTTACCCTCCAGTTTCCCCCACATAAACCCCTGACCTGGAACAGGAAGTGTGTGGGCAACATGGCTCAACTTGATCCCAGACTGCCTTGCTGTTCACTCAAGCTTGTCTTGGTTTCTTAACTCAGCTTGCTCTCTGACTCTACTCTCTGCCTGAACCCTCAGTATCCTGACTCAGCTTGTTCCTAGACCCTGTACTTCTATTGACCTCTTGGCTTCCTGACTCAATTTGTCTATGGCATCTGTCTCATTCCTCCTGTCCCTGGTCAGCATCTTGTTCCCTGAGTGGCCCCACACCTGGCCATCCCTGACCTGGCACAACAATGACCAGCACAGATTACTGCTGGATAGATCATTGCTTGATATGTTTCATCACATCCATTCGTATTGCTCTAAAGTTACATAAACAAAAGAAGCAACCAAGGAAGAGCTCCAATATCTAGTGCTTAAAAGCCCCTGCTAAAAGTAAGCATATCCAGCAGTGTCTCAGTGAGAAACTCTGATGATCTTGACACCATTTATCATTGGGAGAGCCTCAAGAAAGGCATCCATAAACGCGCAAAAAAAATTGCTAGGCTTCTTCTCCATAAAGAAACATCAGGACTATGACGGCTAGAAAATGGTATTTAGAGGTTTGCTTTTGGGAATTGATTTGTAGGTAAATATATATGCATTAGAATAATGGTCCAGGGTGGCAGCAAGGCTTAATTGATTTCTAAAGGCCTGGTCACATAGTCACACAGTTCTCATGGCCTTTAAGGTAGACAGGGTGTCTAAACACAACAAGGCCAATGGATATACACATAGCCTGGGAAGATATGGACATGTACCACACTGTTCCATAATATGAGATAAGGTGGCACCAGCTTACAGGGCCCAAGAGTGGGGGGCCTGAGAGTTACAGTTTTGGGGGAGCAGACCAAATTAGGAAAAAACCCAGAAAGCCCAAATTAGGATGTGTGCATGTGATGGGCTTGTGAACCAAAGGAATGTGCTATCAGGACAGAACATGGACAGTATGACGACCACAAAAAGACCAGTCAGCAATAGCCACGGATGAAGAGTCATTAGGAGGGAAAAAGAATACGAAGGCAGAGACTTTAAAACAAGGTCCTTGTCCCTGAGAGCGGAACCTGAGGCCACCATTAACAGAGGGCATACCACCAGCCTGTCTCATTCACCCCACTGGGGGGAGGGTGTGGGGGGGGATGGGCCTTGGCCTCCAACCTCCAGGTTGCTGACATCTGACATTCAAGACAGAACCTTAGAATGAAGCTTGTCTCCTAGCCAGATGTATCTTGACTCTGATGATGGCCCTAAGATTGGTAGATATAGAATTGCTTGTATTATTCTTTTCTGTTATAACTTTGTATCAACAAATTTGCCTATTATTGAATGGAAAGGTCATGATCAGTCTGAGGGTTTTGGGTCCCACAGGAACAAAGCATCTGAGTCCTAAATCCAATGCCAACAGACTGGTTTGATGAGAATGATAGGTAGATTTAAGCTCTCATGGACAACAAAAGGAGAGCTTTCAAAGCTTAGCATAATGATATCAACTCCAAACAAAAGAAGTACATTTATCACCACACTAAAGCCAAAACCCTCAGAAAAATTTGCAAATGAAAGAACAATATGGTGGGAGGACAGAGTAAAAGAGATGCAAAAGTTTGCTGGCAGACGTCACATGTAGTTTCTTCAGTGTAACCAAAGTTACCTGTGTGCCAAGCACACAAGGAACTGTCCCTCTGAGGTCCAAGAATGGAACAACACTCTTTGAAGACAGCATACATGGTAGAAGGAGCATTTTCAAGAGTTCCTGAACTGAGATTCTAATGTCAAAGACATTACATCAATGTGATTCCACAACACTCCATTGAGGACTACCTTGCAGATCCACCAACTTATTAAGAGGTTTTGGAAGCCATTGAGTAGATGAAAAACAACACAGCATGAGGTCCTGATTGAATACCAGCTGAAATCTATAAGTAAGGTGGGAAAAAAACTCTCCCACCAACTACATTTCATTATTACAAAAATCTGAGAATATGAACAAATTCCTAGTAACTTGAGAGATGCTAAGATTTTTACTGTATTCAAGAAACAAGATAGATCAACTTGCAGCAATTATGATATTGCAACTCCTGCCTATAGCTGGGAAGATCCTCACCAACATTCTCCTCAATAGACTCACCTTCCTCTCTGAGAATATTTTATCCAAGTCCCAGTATGGCTTCAGACCACTCAGATATATAACAGATATGATCTTTTTTGGTAGACAGGACATGAGAAGTGCCATGAGCAGCGCTGAGATCTTTACATGTCCTTCGTTGAACTAAGTCTCCCATAGGTCTAATCAATGGAGAGACCCTATGAAAGATCCTGATGTGATTTAGATGCCTGCCAAAATTTGTTACCATTATACAACTTCTTCACAGTAGTATAACAACTATACAAAGCAACAGCTTAGAAATGGACCCCTTCATCATTAGAACTGGAGTCAAGTAAAGATGTATGATGATTACACCAACACTCTTCCGACTCTATTGCTCCTTTTCCATATATTGTTGTTGATAGACTTCCAAATGGTCTGAAAATCCAAAGGAATCTCTTTAACATCAACCAGTTTCATTCCAAATCCAAGATAACCAACACCTCTCTTGTTCTCTGTTTGATCTCCTGGCTTCCTGACAGCCTGTTTCTAGACCCTATTCAGTATGCTGCTGACTGCTTCAACTGACGAGCTCTGGGTCACCCTTGATTATTTCTGTGAAGCACATGAAATACTAGTCACACACTATCAACTTCACAAAAATCAAGGTCCTTTACTAACCCACCCCAAGCCAACCCAGATACTCTTCCACATATTACAGTTAGGGGGCAGTTTTGGGAGAATCTTGAGCATTTCCCCTATGTGGCATACCTACCTGTGGTGGGGATGCTGCCACAAGATGAGACTCACCTCCAGTGCCAGAGCAGAGGGAAAAGCAATGGCCGCCGAATGCCACCGAAGATCAAAGGTGCTGCAGCATGAACACTGCTAAAAGAGGAAAAGCATGGGTGGCACAGAGGCAGCAGGAAAAGCCGCAGCAGCACAACACCACCGAGAACAAAAAGTGCCCCTCCATCCACTGTGGGCATGCTGCCAATGATTCACCAGCCCTCCAAGACAGGGATAAAATCCCCACCAGCCAAAGTTCAGGGAGGACCAGAAGTGAGGCCTCCTGAGAGCCTGGAGCAGCAAGAAGTAAATGGACGCCCCGGTAGGGGCTACTGGTAGCAACCCCAAGAGTTGGGATGCCCAGATAAGGCTAGCTTGGAGGAACCAGGAAACATACCTCTCACAAAGCCATAGTTGCCAGACAATGCTGATAGAGACTGGGACAGCAGCAAGCCTATGGAGAGAGGAAAAGAAGAAGGATATTTATTAAAAGCTGTGAGTAACACCTGGGGAGGAGTGAGCCCTCAGGGAAGGCACCTGTCAAGCCGATGTGAGACCTTGACAAGGACAGTAAACCATCTGAACTGGGACTGTAGGGGCTAATGCCTAGCCATGGCTGACTGACGATGAGTTAGCCTCGGCCAAGACCTAGCATCATCTATCGTTGGCGTAAGGAAGGGTGTAGGGGAGACGGAGGCCCAAGACAAAGACCTGTGTGAGAGATCTAAGAGGGAACCAGGAGAGGCAGGACTTCAGACTTCCTCCCAGCAATAATCTTTACACTCAAGTTGTGGCAGGTCAGAACCTTAAAGACTCCCATTGGAGGACAAGCTGCTGACCCACAAGAGGACAGCAGCACCTGATTGGCCCAAAAAGTCAAAATGCTTGAGTGAATGCCACAGTAAACTACACCACCTTTCCCAAAAAAGTAAATATAGATGACAATATTCAGCACCAGATAAAATCTGCCAGTGCTACCTTTTGGATGTCTGCAGAACCATGTATTCAGGACCCAAACTAAACTTTTCATCTACCAAGCTGTTGTCATGCTTAACATGTTGCATGGGTGTGAACCTTGGATGACATATCAGGAACACCTGAAAGCTTTGGAATATTGCCATCAGCAATGCCTTAGGACAGTGGTTCCCAACCTTTTCTTCCTGTAGACTGGTACAGGAGAGGGACAGGGCACATGGAGCCATCTGCCTCCTTCCCGGGGCTGCTCCAGCCCCCAGCTTTAACCCTGTTCGCCCTGGAAGCTGCTCACTTGGGCAAAAAGATGGGGGTCTGAGCAGGGGGCTCATGCCAGAACCCAGCAACCAACCCTTTGCGGCCCAATGGTTGGGAATCTCTGCCTTGGGAAAATCCTCACTATTAACTGGAAGGACAGAAGAACAAACACCAGTGTCCTGGATCAAGAAATACCACCAGCATTGAAGCCATGTTTATAGTTCCATTGGACAGGACATGTTATAAGGATGCCTGACAACCAGCTCCCAAAACAGGTCCTATATCCCCAACTCACCAATGGTCACCACTCTAGAGGTGGGCAAAAGAAAAGCTTCAAAGACACCTTGAAAGCCAATCTGAAGAAGTATATTAACACCCACATGCGGGAGACTCAAGCACTGAATCATCTCCAGTAGCACCATGATATACAACAAAGCATTAATCATTTTGAGCAAATTCACATCCCTATGGAAGCAGATAGACAAGAGAGAAAAAAGGAGCTGTGACCTGACATCTCTAGTATCTACTACTTTCCCTGGAACTATTTGCCGTGTCTGCAATTAAACATGCAGATCTTGGATTGGCCTCCTTGATCACATACAGACTCATTGATGACTTCGCTATTTACCGGAAGGCTGTCATCCTCATATTGAAGACTGTCACTGCCAATTAACCTATGTTTTGGTTGTTTGAAATAGAGGCCACTTAGATGTGCAGTGAGGCTGGTCTGACACACAGTAATTAATCCTGTAATTACTGCACTTCAGCAGACCTGTGTCACATGTATCAGTGTCCCTACACTGAAAAATAGCAGCGGGGCATTTTAACTGAAGTTTGTTCAATGATACACATGATGCTCCAGGTATTTTAATTAGACCAGCTCTCAGAGCTGCTCTGATTAAGGACTTCCACCCCACACTATGCAGACTCCTGAACCATGTCTATAAATGCCCAGAGAGTCCTCAACATGAACTAATTTTGAAGAAGCACTGGGCCACCTTTATGAAAAAGAACAGACATGCACTGTGAAAGAGTTAAAGATGTTTACTGTCCATATATTATTAGTACTTGAACCCGTGTCCATCTCAACAATAGAGTACAACTGACACATGAGGGGCCTGGAAGTCAGGTGCAATTTGGGTGCATGGCTCAAAGAAAGGACTCAGAAAATTATTATGTTATATCTGATAACTACAAATAGTACTAGTATAATGGATGTGGCCATAGAGCAAAAATAAGGTACATATTTTTTTGTTCCTTCGCTAACAGAAATCTATGCTGTGTCATACACCTGTTACACTTTTAGTTTTTGAAAGATGGAGCAGGAGGTCATTTCTGCTCATTCTTTTCGCTGAGCTTAGGTCTCCTGATTCTAGCTCTACGTTTCAATAGGGCTCTTGTGCACTTTTTGGCAGCCTCTTGGAGAACACTCTTTGCACTGGATCTCCTAAGGCAGTGTAGAAATGGATGACAGCTGAAAACTTGTCTTGGCCCTAGTTCCCTTCTTGGGACACTTGTTTTTAGAAAGGAAGAAACCAGAGCGTAGTGTGATATAGGGATGATGGGAATGGGGAAAAGCATGAAACAAGTTGAGGCTGAAGGTAATTAAGTTTATGTGGCAGATGGAGTGTTCAGAGGACAGCAGTCATTTTAGTCACGGGTAAAAGAGCAAAGGACGCTAGAGGTTGAAGGGAAGTAAAGAGATCACAGTACATCTCCATAGTCATCTTCTTAAAAAATCTTGACAAGATCTCATGTGGAGACAACAGGATGAAAAGGAGAGGTTATGAGTCAATAGTGGGAGACTATAGGCAACAACAATCACAGACTTGGTACTCAAATTCAGAGAACCTGTAGGTTTTCTTGCCCAGGAAAATGTCAGAATTAAGGGTGGCATAGTACTAGATGCTTTTCAATACATTCTGGAAAGCTTTATTTACTAAAGGTATATATTTTTGAAACATAACAAATGTACTCCATCTACTCTGGAGTTTACTGCCATTTTCACTGTTAGTGTAGTAGCTTTGCAGTACACAGCACAGGAAAAGCTTGAGAGAGAAACAGCTGAGCCAGCCAAATAAGACTTATAATTAGACAAGGTGTGGCCTGCTTTGATTAGTTTCCTTGGTTCCTTCTTTTATGTTTTCAGTCCAGGACCCAGCATACTCATCAAATGTTGTACTGGGGTGTTCAGAGCACCAGCTCTGGTGAAGTCATCACGTCGCTGGAGAAAAACTGTGCTGGCTTTTCTCAGTTATGCCATCCCCTTCACTCTGCTCCATCCGGGCTGTCTGATTTGCCTTATCTCTGTACTGTTATTTCTCAGCCACTGCTTTTATGTTAATGCCGGTACTCCACCTAACAACTCATCCCGGTATTGTTTTGAAGAGCCCTAGAGTGAATATGCAAAGCCGTGCTGCTGGCTGGTGAAACCCCTTTCCTTCGCCTGCTCCCGTGGTCTGCTCCGAGCCCTGTGCCAGGACCAAGGACACTGCCTCCGGCTTCCTTCTCCTTCCCCCGGAGCAGCCCTCTGGGCCGCGGGGAGGCCCGAGGCTGCCCTCACCTCCCCTTGCCAAGGAAGAGGCCTCCGGGAGAAGCCAAGTCCCGGCTCTTCCCTGCTTGCGCCAGGGGCAGGTGGCGCTGAGGCTCGGGGCCGAAACAAGAGGCTCCAGAGCGGCCCGCGAGCGGAGGCAGGGTGGCGGAACGCCGGGGCGAGGAAAAGCGAGGGTTGGGTGTGAGCACCAGCACGTGCCCCCAGCCGGGCCCGGCTCGCCCTCCCCTCGGCCCGTAGCGCCCTTCTCAACATGGCGCCGCCGCCCCGCGGGGGCCTCCCCAGCGGGGGCGGGGTAGCAGCGGGGGCTGCCGGCGGAGGGGAGCACGGCGGGGCAGTGCCAGGCGGCAGCGGGGATTTCGCTCCCTCCCTCACTCCGCGCGGGCAGGAGGCGCCGGGAAGCCTCGGCCGCCCCCGCACCTGCGCCCAGGGGAGCCGCCGCGGGTC
>NW_017728886.1:53328965-53344443 GCF_001723895.1 Crocodylus porosus
GCTCGTTGCTCCGCGGCCGCCCAGGGGCGGCCGCCGGCAGGGAGACAGGCAGGCGAGCCCGCGCTGCTGACCTGGGCGAGGCGGCGGCCGGGCGGTGACCTAGTCTCAGGAGGCATCTAAGGTGACGGGCGGGCGGCCGCCTCGGGCCGGACTCGCCCCGCCCCGCCGCACTCGGCGCGGGCCCGGGCCACGAGCCCGAGGGCAGACGGGCTCCCCTGCATCTCGGCGGGTTTCCAGAGTGCCCCGCTTCCATGTGTGCCCCCCCGTGTGTGCGGGAGCAGCTGCACTTGGCCAGGCGCTGCCACGTGTGACTGTGAGACACACGTGTCGCTTGGCAGCTCCTGGGCCTGATCCCGACTGTGCTAGAGCCCCTGCTGCATGGCGATCCTTGCTTAGCTGGCCTTAGGCTTGACTGGCCTGGCGTCAGGGTTACTCACATTTCTGTGATAGTCAATCCCAGCAATTCCCCACCAGGACTGGTTTGTAAACACCGATGGGCAGTCCTGACCGGCTGCACCCACGCCCCAGCCCTCAGCATGTGGCACAGGGTGGGCCCAAGCAGCCCCTCGCAAGCTGGAAGTCTGCCAGCCTGCAAGAGCAGCCCCACAATTTCCCATGTTTTTCTCCTGTAAAGGAAAATATATTTTTGAAGCTTGTTTGCAGCCATTTCATATATTCTTGCAGCCTGCTTTTGGGTCACAACCCACAGGTTGAGAAATGCCGGTCTAAAGGAAGGAGTTAGGTTTTGACATTTAGGTCTCAGGCATCTAGATGACTGGCTTTTGTGAAGAAGTAGAATACAAGACTGTAAGGAAGAAAACGAAGAAACCCCCCGCCCCGATGATTCAAAGCCAAAGCAAGGTTCTTATTCTTGTTAATCGCCTGCATTTGTGCATATAGCATTGCTGGAGTACATCTGCTACACTGAAATCCCTTCCAAAATGTTAGCAAAAGAGGAAAAGGAGCATTTGGGAGACTAGCTGAGTAAGCAGTATTCTTTATTCATCACAGCATACAACTCTTATTTTGGATTGCTGTTTTAGGCTAGGATGGCTGTTGCTATTAGGGTTTTGTGTGTGGGGGGTTTGTTGTTTGTTTTTCAAAAGGAGATTTCTCTTAAATGAAGGTGCTATATTATAGACTTGAAAGAATTAAAAGCTCTGAAAAATTCATGACTTGGGCAAACAGCAGCATCTGGGCAGAAAGTGTTGCAATTATAGAAATAAATTGGGGATGGTCATGCTTTGAGCTGGGGGTTGGACTAGATCAGCGATTCTCCACCCATGGGTTGTGACCCCAAAATGGGTTGCAAGAATATATGAAAGGGTTGCAAACAAACTTTAAAATGGATCAACAAACTTTAAAAATGGATTCTCCTTTAAAGGAGAAAACTGTAGGAAACCATGGCTTTTCCCCTGCAGGCTGGCAGAGTTCCATCCTGCAAGGGGCTGTTTTGGACTCCCTTGTCCCACACTGGGGGCCTGGGGGTGGGGCGCAGTGGTTCTGGAGTGAGGGGCACTGGTTTGGGACTTGCCGTCAATGTTTGCAAATGGGTCCCTTACAGAAAATGTTGAGAACCACTGGACTAAGTGACCTCCTGAGGTCCCTTGCAACCCTAACGTTTTACGATTCTGAGATACGGTAAATAGGCCTATCCAATGTTGAGTTAAAATAGAGAGGTTGAGGTGTTAAAGCACTTCAGCAGTATAAATTTACATTTTATAAAGAAAATAGTAACTCTGTTGCTATGCATGGAAGAGTATACATTCTACCACCTGCCCAGCTACTAATAACTTTCCAACTGTGTATAATTTCTTTGGCTAAAACTTATTCAAGGTTGTGGAGATATTTGCTTTTTCTGGTCAGAGAATTTCATGATTTACTTACTAATAAATTCACTTTGATTACCAGTTGTGCAAACTACTTTTATTTTGAGCTATTGATATAAAATTGTTGTATAATAACTCACCGTTACTATTTTATATTTCTTATTTCAGTTGGCTGAACTTCTCTTATTTGTTGAACCTGAAGAATAGTTCCTTTTTCATGAATGGAAACCAATTAAACAACATTTTAGGGCTAAAGGGAAAATAAACATTTCTTCTTAAAGTAAACGTTTTTGGTTTGAGTGTATCCTATATCATTTGTGCTTTACCTACCTTACTTAGGAAAAAATGTTTATTACATTATGTAGTGCCCTGTTGAATTGACAGACAACTTACTTGTGCAATATAATTATTTTTTTGTTCAGTGCATCATTTATTATCCTCCTCTTACTTACGCTGAATAGTCCTTGTTTTTTTGCATTTGTCCTCTTGGATGTTTCCTAAAGCTGCTCTACAGGCCCCAAAGGGTTTGATTTCTTCAAATAAAAACTAACCATAGTACATATCTTCAGGCAAAAAAGCTGAGTCAGTTAGAGAAGCAAACAGTTGTCAGAACTGATTTAAGAGAGTCGGTTTTTGGTTACAGTCTATTGTTTGGTAGTGAAGCTTTTACATGTTTGTAAAAAGATTGTGTGATGTCTATGCCTTCCGAAAATCAAGGTGCCCCACCAGTGGGACGTAATTAGCCTAGCATCAACTTAATTCTGAATTCAGACCTCTTGAGAAAGCGGTTTTAAAGTAGAAGAAAGTACATGCTTTAGTGATTAGAGTAAGTTGTTTTTACATTTGTCATATAAGGGAGAGATGAAATCTGTGAAAATGTGTATTTGTTACTTCCTTTGTCATATGTGAAACTGCCTGAAGCATGACAGAAGCACTGCTTATGATATTAGGCAATCAGTATGTATGAATACCCTTTTTCTCAGTTGTGTAATGGCAGTTTTTACAAGATATCTAAATTCTGATTTTTTCTGAGTGAAAAAGAATGGCTGAAGATTTTGGGCATAGTTTGAAGCTAACTTGAAATACTGTAGGCAGTACACAGGACTGAAGTTGTCAGGGGAGCTTGGACAATTGCTGTGACAGTGCTAAGTATTAAAATAATCTTTTCTGATTCAGTAGAGAGCTATCTTTTCATTGCAATAGATTTTTTTTTTTTTTTTTTTTTTTTTAGAGCAATGCAGTAGCAATCTGCAATGTAGGAATACTTGCTTTTTTGTTGAAGAAGTAAACGCCAGGTAAACACAGTGTAATTCTGCCCACTCCCAAAAAATCTTTGTCATGTATTAGGTAAAATGCTTTCTTGTTGCTTTTTAATATTTTTACTTCTATTGTATTGATTGAACAATGTGGCTTCCCCCTAGTGGCCATATTTCCATGGCTGTGTAAGAATAATGGAATGAGATGAGTGAATAGCATGTTTTATGTAAGTTATTGAATTCAAATGTTCAAGTGTGTTCAGTTTTCATGAATCATTGGACTCTAGTGCTAATTTATTAATAGCTTTTTTCACACCAGGCAGAATAAAATGCAAGTTCTGCAAAACAAGAATTTGTCGTAAATTGTTTGTAACCTTAGGAACATAAGGAAGAGATTAAATGTGTGCAATGAAGTATGTTAAATATTTTCTTTAAATATTAATTTAACTGATTTTATGATTTTGTGAAGCAGAGTACATAAACAGTTAAAAAGCAGGTATCTTTTAAATTGAATAAATCCTGGTAGCAGGGGATTAAAGAGGGCTTAAAGTTACTATCATGTATTCACAATTGAGACTGCTGATCTTAAGCTTAACTGCATGGAAGGTGAACAAGAAAATGTGACTGGCTTTATGCAGTAATTATATAAATAGGATCCAGATAAAATATTCCTGGAAAACATGTTTACCCAGTGGTTTGGTTGATTCTTTAAAACAGGATTAAGGCATGCCAATACACAAAGTAATGTAGAGACACTTGTGTTGTCATTGGTTCTTCCTTACCTATATATAGGTTTTCTTCTTCCAGAGCCATTATGAATGCTTTTCATTATCTCTAACTGAGCTTAACAAACTGGACAGAAATAATAGTAAAATCCAACTACAAGCTTTCTTTTTTAAAAATGAACACCCATTTTTGCAGTCAAACATATCAGTTTGTAGCAGATCCTACTTTAAAGTTAAAAGAAACTTTATGTTCTTTTGTTTAACATGTTAAAAATACATACATACTCAAACCACACAAAAAGACTTACTGTATTTATAGGCAATGTGTTGTGTGAATTTGGGTAAAGAATAGCTATATACTTAAATAGTTACACGTTCCTGTATTATACACAATGATTGCTACTTAAATCATTACCGTTATTTTTTTTCCTTGGTGTTTTGTGCAAGGAAACATTAAAAAAATCTGTTATTAAGATTTTTATTTTCTAGAAGTTAGTCAGGCACTATGGTGGGGAGCAAGCAAATTATTAATCCATGGCAAATAGTCTTAAAAATTAAATATTGAAAATCTGTTGGCATGAAACTTTTCACATTAGTTGTTTGGTGTGACATCTATTCCAGTATTCCAGTTAAGGAAGGGAGGATGCAAAACTATTCTTGCCACACCTCTGGGTACTTTGTTAAAATAATAACCTCATACTTTAAACTGTGAAAATTCTTCTGGTGCATAGCATCTGATTAAGTAGGCTGTTGTCACCAGTGAAAGCTTTTACCTTTTTGAACAAACTAGCTTTTAAGATGCCCTGTCTTCTGTCAGAGACTGGTCGGAACAGAACTGCTGCCTCCTTCAGATAGGTGTGCCTCCATCTCAGATCATAGGGGTCAGTGGTCCACAGAAGTCCTGTCCCACCCACACCATTCCCAAACTACACATTTATTCTCTTATTAATAACAAATACAATGGAGGGCAGTGTGAAGGAAGTGTTTTAAAAAATCAACATTGTGCTTAGGATTTTTAGTAGCTTTGGGAAATAGTATGACATTTGAGGATGGCATTTTACATCAGTACAGGTGGGTTGTAGTGGTATAAGAATTTCAGGGACTGACTAGTTTGAAAGTATGATGGTGCCTGTAGGGGGTTATCAACTTGATTTAATTAAAAAACAGAATTTCTTATTTTATTGAAATACTTATTTCTATACCTTTTACATGTCCATTTTCATATAGTTAACACGTGGTTGCTAATTATTTGGAAGGATAACTTCATTGATTTCATTTGTAATCTACAGTGACATCCCTACGTATGATATAGGCACATCATGTTCACCATAGGCTGTAGATTTGCTAAATAAGAAGTTTAAAAATAATTATCTTGCCTGTTATATAAAGGTGGGCTGTGAAAACATGCAGCACTTTGCAGCCCATATATTAAGCCCATCAATAGGTGACAGATGCCTGTTCTTCCCTAGGGTCCCTGAAACCCTCTTTCTCTTCTTAAGGAATAAAAAAGATCCCTAATATTTCTAATCAGTTTTCTAGTGACATGTTTAACAATATAATTTTTCATGTCTGTCTTGCTCTTGTTGCATGTTTTTTTTCTTTCTGCTTTCACTTCACATTGTCTTTTTCTTGTAAGAGATCACAATGTCCCATTTTCCCTTGTGATCTTTTCACTGTGTTTCTTTACTCCTTCCAACCTTAATAAATATAACAACTTTATTTACAACTGTTTCAAATTTATTTTATTTTTTAAAATCCACTAGTGGGTATTGAATCTTTCTTTGGTCTTTTGGTATAAATTAAGGATGAAGACCCATGCTTTTTTAAAATTTTATATATCTAAATATATTCTTGGTGAATACACGTGTGTGAGTACGGAACCTACTCTGTAGCAGGCCTGGGAAAATGTTCAAATTATGTTAGGTTGGTAACCGAATTTAATCTTATTTTATCTCTCCATGACCATACTTGCTTGTCTTGAGCTATAGATTGCAGTTCAACTCTGAGAGATTAATTAAAAATGACCTCTGAGTAACTGATTTATTAGAGAATTCAAATGTCTGATAATTGATTTTAAAGGTTGGAGAAACAGAATTGGAAGGGGATTTGTTTCCTCCTGAAGTATTTTTGTTTTTTTACTCAAAGTATACACACTAAGGATTAATCTGGACAAAGCATTTATTTTCACTTGAGAGTAGATTGCTACAGTGCATTTACTGCTGAAGTCTCCATAACTGATGCACATTTTAGTCAGCCATTTAAATCTGTATATGGGAAATGGCACACACGGTGCCCCTCTGTTCTCCTCACTGATTTCCTGATGGCTGTTCTAGGCTTTCATTCCTCCTAACAGATTCAGCTTACATCCTGGTTTTTACTGTGTGGAAGGGGATGGTTAAGGAAAATAAATGTTTAGATAGGGGAAAGATAAAGAAATGATGAGTGTATTGGTTTCTCAGCTATTCAGAACCTCAGTACTATTGTGTCTCATACTCAGTATTTCCAGTGTCATTGTGCATTAGCTGAAGTAAAGAAAAAAAGAAACAACAAAAAGACTTCAAAGTAACCAGACTCATAAACTTCCCATCCCCAACAATTGGAACTGGTCCAGCTCCATTAACAAACTCTGTCATCCACTAAATCAGTTGTATAATACCTCCTGTAATTTCTAGTTAGCTTGTCAAATTGCCTGTGGATGTTACATGTTTAAATGGAAAACGGGTGGAGATAAGTTGTGGCATAGGCTTTTTATTCTCTTGGCTCTTTGTGACTTGGTAACAAAGGGATCAGACACTGCAAGCTATTGCATGAGAAGATGCACTTTCTGAAGGTGGGTACAGCCGACTAAAATGTGCAGTTGTGTGAATGGATGGCTCACTCTTGCTGCCCAAAGTTATTAATATATGTTTAGTAGGAGTTTATTAATCCAGTTCTTACTGGCAGTTGTACACATAAAGAAGTCAGTTGCAGGGATATGTAATATTGTTAGTTGGGATGGTTGTGGGAAAGTTGGGTTATCTTCAGCTGGGGTGAGCTGCAGGTAACCTAAAGTTGAGCTGCCTCTTTGGCTCATGATTGCCCTTAGAAAGCCAAGACTCAAAATAAAGGCCTTGGTTCTTCTGTTGCTCAAAGCCACATAATCAGTTTACCTCAAATTGTATTTGACAAGGCACCCACTACACACAGTGCTCTTTTCATTTTGGATCTTTTCAAAGTCAGAATTTTCACAACTGTTCATTCCCTTTTCTGTATCCTCCCCCCACCCCCACCCCTTTTTCGCACAAGTCTATTCCTGGACCAATTTCCAAACAGTGGGAAAACTGACCCTTTATTTCTAGAACAAGCTCAGTATTAGTGGGGATTAATATAAGTACCATATTAGTTGTTGTCCTGGAGGTTTTGTGTGTATCTGTAAACGTATTATAGTCTCTATTAAATAGCAAATGCAGGAAATGCGATGGGACATCTCTTTAATGGTAACAGCAGCACACTTTTTTAATATTGAAAGTGAACAGCTAACAAAAATTAAACTTAAGTACTTGCCAGTTAGAAAATAGTGTTACTGGAGAAGCACCTGCCCTTTAAAAATTGATTTAAAAGGTTTAGATCTTAAGTAAAATTGTCAACACAATTTCAGCCAAAATAAAAAGGGGAAACGCAATTGAAATGGAGAAATATGAGGCTAACAATGTATGGCATGCATGTATGATACGATGTCAATTCTATCCGTTATTTATTTGACTGGAAATCATGAAACTGTCTTGCAGTTCATATCATATCTGCATTTCATCACTGCTGAAAATACTACAGGAGCTTTTAAATTGCTAGCTAGTGCAAAATATTAAGTTGATTGAAGTCAGTACTTTGAATTAAGTGCTCCCAGGACTATTTAGACTAAATAAAGCCTTTAGGTACAGACAGGCATGTCATGTCTTGCAAAACCAATATACATAATAAAATAGCATAAATCGTAGCAGGCTGACAACTTTATAAACTTACATAAAAGTGAACGATAATATAGAAGCAGTAACCCATAGCCTCTCCGCTTAAACTGTGATTTCCTAATTGCATGCATGTTGGAATACAATACAAAGCTAATCTGTTAACAAAGTATTTGCTTATATTGCTTGAATATAATTTCAGGTAACATAGATGAGTGAGGGACACAACCCAGTTCTTTAACTTTAATATATATAAAAGATTGTGAAAATTCAAGGGCATGGCAAAGGAAATTTATAGTGGGTGTAAATGGAAACTAGAAGCAAGATTACATAAACCCTATTATAATAATTCACATTGGAGCACTGTTACTTTAACTGTATTTGAACAGTATATTTTGGCAATTTGTCATGTCACACAAGCTATAAATTTTGGGATTATCTGAAAGTTGAAGGGCAGTTTTGTGCTTGAAGCAGGGAATGCTCACTATGCTTTTGGCTCTGAGAGGATGTTTCTTGGTGGCTGTATGCATCTCCCCCACTAAAATCTAATTAAAAGCATCTAGAGCAGTGGCTTCCTCAGGAACTCCCAGTATGTTTCAGTGTGTTCTCTTAGATTAGAAGGGATGTGGGGCAGGAGTTTGTCTGATAATAACAAAGTTTTCAGCAAAGAAGTTCACAGATAATGTATTTGTCAACGGAAAATAAGCTGTACAGTAAACTGAACATGTATCAAATGCTTTTCAGGACCAAATACAAAGAATTGATTTTCATTGCATCATATTTATTAAATTTTTATTATTTGTTGATATTTAAATGACCATTCTTTTATTTTTAAAATAAAGCAATTGTAAAATGAAATGTGATTTTATATATTTAGACTAGTATGTACTAATCTTTTAATACATTTCAATAAAGAGTCTGCAACCCCTGGGGCTCTATTAAAAATAACCCCCCTTAGAGTAACATGGACTCTTCTGTGTGATGAAACGGGTAGGGGAATATCTAACTTTATAAATATGCCACAGTTGCCATGTAGGGCTTGATCTAGTGAGGAAGCGCCACTGGTGTGCTTTGGGCCTTGGTCCCTGTTTATTGGATGCATCATCATGTAACTCGAGAGTAAATTTCATTTAACGTCCTAATGCAGCTGTTTGACATACATCACAAGCAGAAAGAATTATCAGTTAAATAAACAATCTGTCCTTCACCATTTTAATGTATTTAATAGGAACAGGAAAATATTGAGCTGTATAATTGTTTAAATAAATGTGCTTAAACATGGACGCATAGTCATAGTATAGATTCTTCTAGGGTGCAAAAACATGTACTAAATCTAGAATGCAGACTGTATTTAATTATAAAATTACATGTTGTAAAGGTTAATTAACTAATGGGAATTCTTTTTTTAAAGAAAGCAAAGTAACTGAAATACAGTTGGAAAAGTTGATTAAAGTTGTTTTAAATTGACTTATTGTTGATTTTGGCTGCCATTACTTAAATAAAGTCATGCTGTTGATTGTTGCTGAGCTAAGTTTATTTGGACTTGGTCTCAGCTGTTACTTTTCACTGAAGAATGTACTAGTCATTCTGGGAAAGGAGATTCATGTTTTAAGTTTAAAAAATGATTTGTACTGGTAGTCATCAATTTAAATGGGAAAAATTTGCTGCCTTTCTATGGAAGAAATAGCTATGATATAATATTTTGTGGGAGAAAAGTTTGTATTAATACAGTTTCTCTTTTTCACAGAGTAAAGCCATCTCCAGTTGAAGGAGTCAAGTCCAATCCATCCAAGAGACACAGAGACCGGTTAAATGCAGAGTTGGATCGCTTGGCTAGCCTTCTGCCTTTCCCACAAGATGTTATCGCCAAGCTGGATAAACTGTCTGTGCTTAGGCTTAGCGTCAGTTACCTGAGAGCCAAAAGTTTCTTTGATGGTAAGAGCTTAGAATTTAATTTTTCTTGGACTGCTTATAAAATTCTCTTAGTACTGTATGTCAGTTTCAGCTGTTTAAGTACTTTAAAATGTTGAATTTATTTATAGTTTTATGAAATGTCCAGTTCTTTGGTAATGTACAGTATAAGTTTATAAAATCAGTTTTCCAGTTTCTTGAAAACCAAATGCATCTACTTGTATGTCATTTAATTCACCACCCTTTGAAAAGTTTGCACTTGAAAGTAATACTACTTTCAAATGACTTTTCCAGATCTTTTCCTTAAGCTTTCAAAGCCTTAGTGATATAAAAATTTTTAAAAGAAAGATTTTAATAAAATTATTGCTGTACTTGCAACCCTTTTTCCTATGAATTTTCCAGAAGTTGGAAGTTTTCCTTTGCGATGCAGCAAAGATAATTTTGCTCTGAGTACTTATTGTTACATTCTCTTCCCATAACTTGCTTTGCCTTTGAAACCACTGGAGGAAGTGAAAATAATTAAGACAGATTGTCTCTTGTCCTGTGTTTAAGCTCGCTTTTTGTATGACAGTGGGAGGTATTTAAAACCAGTTTTGGTTCCTTAATTCTGTGGGCTGCCTGGCATTGCCCCTGTCTCTAGTATATGCAGTATCCTATAGGGCACATCTACACATATGCTTTACTGCAGTTGACAAATTAGCTCCACAGTTAAGCATCACCATCTACATCTGTGCAGTATTAGGGTGCAATAGATTAGTTAAATGTGCACTAAGATGATGCTGTTCCCCCAGAGTACTATCTTAGGGCTCAGTAACTTACTGTGCCAAAGCACATGTTTAGATGGTGGCCAGGGCTGGCTGGGACATGACGGTATGAAAGTGCAGGGCTGCCTGCTGCCCAGCCCTGCACTTTAACACGCTTGTGCCCCAACCAGCCCTCCGTCACCCAAACATGGCACCTGCAGCCCGGGCCTGAACCCCACCCCCACCCAACCCTCCTGCCAGCCTGGGGGTGCTCTGCCCTGCTCAAACTGCTGCAGTCCCAGGCACAGCACGTGCACCCTAGACCACAGCAGTTTGAGCATCTACACATGCTATTCAGGCGCACAAACTGTGCTGGAGTTTATCGCAGCACTTTAATGGTACATGTAGATGGCCCCACAGAATGTAAATTTAGCCGAGCAGCTTGCATCATCTGAGAATTGATGCTCTCTGTATCTCCCCTAGAGAAGCTGTCTAGGATGAAATGGTTGGTTTAATGCCAGCTGAGAGCTGCTATATTGTATTTGAATAAAATCCGTCTTTTTTGTTGGTATCAGTTGTTATGATGTAGCAGTTGAATTTCTGTCTATAGATGCAGTTTAAGTTTATCAGCTAAACAAATTGATGAACTTCAGCTAACTGTAAAGTTGGAAGTACTTCTTATGTAGCCATATGATGTTATAATCTTCTGGCCTTATGCCCTACTGGTGTCATGTTTTGGCCTGATAATACAATTGCTTATCTAGGATAATTAGGTTTCATATTCTAGCTAAGAGAGTTTCATAACTGTTTTTCCCCTGTAGGTCTCCAGTGCAGACCTAGCATTTATATTGCATATAATTATTAACTAGCCCTAGTACATTTTTTTTTTTGTCCTTTTTTTGCTTTTTTTCTGCCTTGTTGAATAAATGGTCTATGTTATGTCTGCTTTTGGGATTGTTAAAGTTAGTTGAAAATATAAACCTGGTCGCACTAGAACTGGTTGAAGATTTTCCAGCAGAAATGATGCTTACTGTCATGAAATCAACATGTTTTGCAGAAATGTATAGGTTTCCTCAAAATATTAATGGAAAACAGAAGAAGTTCCATTTTAATAAGAGCGAAATATTTTCTTTTTTGCATGTATATATCAAAGCAAGGTGTTTTAGCCTTATCAAGAAAAATATTTCAGAATATTTTATTTTCCCAAATATTTAGAGACTTTTGTTCCTGGGATGAAATTTTTAAATTTCCTCATTTTTCTATGAGATAAAAATCAGAAATAAATCAGAATCAGACTTCCTTTTTTTTCAGTTCTTGCTCAACAAAATAACTTTAATCTTTCAAAGTCTGTGAATAGTGACTGACATTCCTGTCCAAGTTGTGCGCGAGTCTGTCCTTTTATTAATCCTTTTAAGGATCAGATCTTGATCCAGGTTCATGCTTTACAAAAGTATGCCAAAAGCTTCAAATATCCCATCCCAAACTTGTCTTACGTTGCTTGCATCTTGGTAAATCTAGATGTGGAAACAGTTTCCACTCATTCAGAGAATTTATGATTTTTATCTTGTCCTTTTGGCATCAGAGAAGCATGGGTACTCTTCAGGGTACAAATAATTTTCAGTGTGTCCAGATTTGTAGCAAGATAATACAATATAGAACTGAAAATGCAATCTTTTAGGATGAAAGCCATGGAATTTGCACAGCAGTATGCAACTAATGTACCATATTGGACATCAATAGTTGTGATATGTGAAGTGTTTTTAATTGTGTTGTATAGTAATAAGTTATTTTGCAGAATATTGATATACCGGTGTGTAGGAAACATAGCATTATGTGCATATACTGCAAGAGTATTATGGCAATATCCATTAAGCTGTATGTAGAAATGGTTAGGAATACAAAGAGAAACAGCCTGTGTTAGACTGGTGCTCATCTATCTTGAGTAGAATTGTCAATGTAAGGGGTTTGTTAACGTTTTTCTTTTAAAAAGACTTTCACTAGTTCTTTCCCAACTTTAGTAAGATAGTTTATGTATACCAAGTGGGTTGGTAATTGAAAATTTGTCTCATTGTGTTAACATGTACAACAAATTGTTATCGCTAAAAGTGAAGGTCCACAAATAAATGTAAATGACTAAGATTTCAACAGATTTAATATTAGGAGTGGCAGTAATCTTAATCTCATCACTATTTTTAGTAGACCTATCATATAGTTAACTAACAAAATTCCAACCTAAAACTGTTCAACAAAAGAAAATCACTAACGTGGCTACAGTTCGGATGCACAATTCTACACCCCTTGGACACACCTGATTGCAAAGTGTATTTTAAAACAGAGGTGCCCTCTACAGTATATTATGTACAGCAGGCTTTTCAGAGAAATGTAGTTTACCATATTTTGTGCTGTGAGCTCAGCTATCTTATACAAAGAATAAACCTGATGGTCAAAATGCTCACCTTCTTAGCATTTATTTCAACTTCAGTGCATAGCCTGAACCACCAGCCTGAAGTAAAGGGAAACGCTAAATGAATAACAGGATGCAAACGGGGGGGTGTGTGGATTCCTGCGGAAAGTAAAATATAAACGTATAATCATATGATCTTGTTTGAAAGGAAACCCAAGTTTTTGCTGTAACAATAGATATTTTTTCAAAGAAAGCACTTACATTTTTCCAAGTTTAAATAATCCAGAGTGGATGTCTGTTTTCTGAAGACGGAAGTCTGTGAAAGAAAAAACTACTTTTGTAAAACACATGAGTAGAAATCACGTTTGGGTTTTTTTAGTAAGTTTTTTTTTCCATTTAATTAGCCATCTTTCAATCATAGCTCTGAAAGAAGAAAGTGGAAAAAAATTCATGGGTTGCTCAGTCATTAAGATGATGATGATAGTAATGTTTCCATGTCAAGATTGCACATGTTCTTAGATTTAAACAACTAAGGAATTATGCAGACTGCATTTTTATTAGAAAACTAGTAGGGAAAGTGAACTCAATTTCTGCTGCATTGTGGTATTAGAAAGCACACCTTTTTCAGTGATTTATGGTCTTATTTAGTCTATACAAAGATTTTTTTTGGTTCGAGGCGGCTGGGTTAACTAACCAAAGTGGTTGTTCTGACATCTTGTTTGGGTCTTTAAGCTGTACTACAATTGAGTTGCTCTAATTTTGGATCACTGCAACTTCAGGTATGCCATTTCAGTGACACAACATTCACAGCTGTGTAGAACTATGGGAAAAAATGTGTGCTCGTTGTCTTGGTTTTTATAAGATCAATTGATAACCATTTCCACAACCTTAAAAAAAAAAAAAAAAAAAAAGGGGTCTATTAATAACAAGTTTTCTCATATTTACAGAATGGAATTTAGGCTGAAGGGCAAAATATAGTTGGGTAGAATTCCTATTATGGCATGCTAGTATATTTGTCTTATTTTGGGGAGCAATCTAACTTGCATTTGACTTCTTAAATTTTGTATTTAAAAGTCCAAAGGGTAAGAAAGAGGACTCATGGAAGCTCAGATAAAGTAGCTGTTCTCTCACGTTTATCTGGTTAGCATAATGAGCCCAATTGATCTGAAGTATCAGAAGCTGAAATCCAAGCATAGTACTCCAGGTTTGGTAATATAAATTATTAAAAATGATGTTAAAACTAAAAGTTTTTCTTAAAAATCTACTTATCGGTGATAAATAAAACGATACATGAAGGCATAAGCTGTACCTAATATCAAAGTGAGGAAACGATACAACTTAAAGTGCTCAACATAATGCCCCTGAACTACTCATGGTACTGTAATTTTTGTTATATCAAAAGGTCTTAGAAACAATGTTTAACATTTTGCTTAATCATATGACTCTCCCTCCATTTTTATTAATTCCTGTGGTTTTGAGAATGCAGTCCTTCTTGTCTTCCTTGGTGGACAGTATCTGGAGTTGCAGAAGAACCTTTCTGTTCAAAATTGGTTTCTTATGGTCTATGAAAGTGATTTTTAGCAAGTCCAGCAACAAATAATTTAATGTAGAGTCTTTTTCTATTGAAGTTGTATTGCTTAAGTTTCCTTTGAAATATAATTAACACACGTTATTTGGCCTTGATTGTATCGTGCATCTTGTCAACATGCTCATGGTGGCAAATTTATTTTGTTTCAGTTTACTACCTCTACTGCAGATCATGCTGGTGGTCCCCAGTCAGCTTCCCACTGTGCTGTGCATCATAAAATCATAATAGAGGCAGTCTCTATTATAGAGGATGAAAAATGGGGGAGACAGACAGGGAATCCAGGGATCCCAGCAGAGCAGCTGATTAATTGGTATATATATAACCTTTTTCTAGGTGCTAGACTGTTTAAAGGGGTGGTTCAAGTGATGTCTAAGAACACTTCCAGGGGTCCCTTTGAACGTTGAAGAGTGGCTTAAGTCTCCCATAGAGCCTTATGCACATTTTCATAGAATTTGAGTTTAGAAGAGTTGATTAGATCATCTGTTCTATTTGTATACCTATCCATTAAATTTCACCCTCATGGTTTTACTTGTTTGTGTAGCAGGTCCTCCAGGTTGATTTGACAACTTGGAGATAGATAATCCAACCGTTTCCTTGGTAAATTTTACACAGAGGTTAACTACCCTCACTGGTTTTTAAAAATGTTAGGCCTTATTTTTTAAATTCTGAATTTGTCTGGTTTCAGGTTCTAATCAGTAGTTTTTGTTCTGCCGTTCTCTACAGTATTAGAGCTCTTTTTATAGCTACAGTAGTAGTTTCTCCCTGCAAAATTACTTTTAATTACTTTTACATAGTAATCAAGTCATCTGTAATTTCTTTATGAATGAGCCATTTGCCTGTTATTGAAAGCCACTTTCTCCAGTCCTCCCTTGTGAGGTGATTGAACCAGTAGGAATTCAGAGCATGGTTACCAGATCAGACTCCAGATGGAATGCAGTGGTTTCATAGTTTCTAGGGTCAGAAGAGACCTGAGCAGATCATCTAGTCCGACTCCCTGCCATGGCAGGAAAGAATACTGGGGTCAAATGACCCCAGCAAGATGTTCATCTAACCTCCTCTTAAACACCCCCAGGGTAGGAGC
>NW_017728886.1:53344543-53356417 GCF_001723895.1 Crocodylus porosus
TGTGCTCTCCTGCTCCCTTTGATCCTCGTTGGGATTACCTTCCTTTGGGCTTGGAGGATCGTCTCCTTAAGGAGTGGTGTCTGCTGCTTTCTTTTAAAATCCCAGGCAGAAGAGGAGGGGCAACAGGTTGAAGTGGTGAGTGTTTGTGCAAGTGTTGTGCCTACTTAGTTACTTATGTAAAAGAGAGTCATCTTCACCTCCTCTGAATATCTGGAGGAATGAACTCTACTCAGTTTTTAAGAGAAGGTTTAAGTGCTTAACTTCGTGATAAGGAGAGGGTTCAGGATTGTGAATTTTGAGTTGAGGGAGGCAGCTAATTTTGCCCCTCCGTGTGGCATAATATTCACTTCTGTCTGGCTAGGTTAAATGGTTCTTTGCTTAGCATTTTCTTTTGGGAATTGCACTCTGAAGTGCCTTATCTCTTCCCATGCATTGTATAGGAAACCAGCTTGCCCTACTAAGGTCTGTGTATTCTGCGGCAGGAACTAGGAACCTAAATTTACTTGCTGTGATTATTTTGTGGATCTGAGACTCTGACTCCTAAATAGTTTTCAAGTCACTAGTTCCAGTCTTTCTGTTCTGTAGCCTTGCATTGCATGTATTATTCCTAGATTTATAATTGAATTTGGCTGTTTTAAGGTGCATTGTCTGAATAGACCCAACCTAAAAAACAATCCAGATTGTTGTGTGTGTCTGTCCTATCCTTCACAAATCCTTGTCATTAGTCAGTTTTATCAACAATTTTTATATTCAGTGCAAAATTGGGTATTTGCCTCCCTCAGACTGCTGATTAGAGCTGATTGGCATGGTTCAGGAGCCCTTGGTATGGGTCAGATCTTGGCCCAGGTGGTGTAAAGGAACATGCTGTGTAGCCCAAGTTAAGGCTGTACATCTGAAAGTATGGAAACGTACTTGGAGCAATTTCAAAAGGGCAGCAGCTATTACATTCTGGTTGTTATATGTGAACAGGTTAGGAATGACACAAATGTAGCAAAACTGCTCCAGCTTTAACCCTGCTTCATGAAGTGTTAACAGTGGAGTAGTTTTGATGTATTTGTATCATTTCTGGTTTGCCCACCCATAATGATTAGAACCTAACAGCTGCTGCCAATTTTAAAAGTTTCCCCTTTTGAAATGGTGCCAAATATGCATGTGTCCATACCCTGAGGTGCTTCTTGGTATTGCAAACCCTTTATCAATCTAAGTTTGTTCATTTCAGTTTAGTACTCCTGAAAGGTTCCAAGTTAACAGTGGGCTGTTCACAGAATGCACCTGTTACATTTTATAGCGTGTGTGGGCATTACATAATGTATTAGCAATGTGTCAGGGAGGCATGAAGGGGCACATGCCCCACAAATTTGTGTGCTGACAGTGGGGTGCAGGGCAAAAGGCTGTAGCCTGGCCAGAGCCAGGGCCTGGCAGTGGGTGGGGGGGAGGGGTGGAAGGGGCGGCAGCAGCATGATTTCTGCACCAGTGGCAGGGCATGGAGCTGCAATGCAGCTGGACCCAATACCTGGCAGTGGAGGTGGCGATGCAGAGTTGTGTTCCCCCCCCCGCCCCACATGTCACCTGTGATATAATGCAAGCATTTGTTTTGTCACATTGTCTCCTAGACTGTGATCTTGCAGATATTTATGTACATGAATATTCCTATTGGGTGTCATGGGATTAATCATGCTTGCAAGATCAGAGCCTAAGGATGGGTGTTGTCCAAGGAAAACTGAATACTAAAATAATTAGGATTGACATCTTGAAGGTAAGCATTGGCCCAAGAAACAGAATGGGCAGAAAGATCAGACTGCCTTATGGAACAGAGCATAATATATTGCAAATCTATAATGTTGTAATACCCAAAAGTCACATTCCAGTTGGGCCCCATTGTGCTTGGCATTGTAGATACTGTAGTCAACAAGAATTCTTCCTCAAAGATGCTTTCAGCCTAAAAGTTTAAGGAGGTGTAAAAGTTTTTGGTGAAATCCTGGCCTTATTGTAGTTGAATGGCAAACTCTCATTGATTTTAAGCTAGAATTTTATTCTTCAGATTTGTTCCTTGTTTGATTACAGTTTTAAAAATAAGTGAAATTTAAAATGATCAAAGGACTTATAAGGAAAAACTCAAATAATTCTAAATACATGGTATGCAGTTAAGACTGCAAAAGCTTCTTATGCTTTGTGTTCCTTTTATGACTCAGCATTTTCCCCTTATATGTGCTGGTTGATACCAGAAATGTCCTAGATTTTCCTGTTTGACTTTATCTGTTCTGACTTTATCTGTACTTTGATAAGGAAATGACATACTTGAATGGTTGAGCTCTGTAGATGTTTACAATTCTAGCCATTTATAACATAATCTATTTTCCCTATATAAACAACAACTTCAGTTCTTAAAACGGTTCCTACTCTGAGCATGCTTTTATGGAACAGTTAGTGATTGCTTTGTGAACAATTCTAAAGTTTAGAGCAGCCTCAGTCAAATTTTTTTTTAAGCTTTGAAGCTAAGGTAAAGTTGTAATCAATGTAGAATACGTTTTCAAAACCTTTACCAGATCAATTTATATGGATAATGTTTTTAATTTTTTTTAAGTATTATGCTAGTTTCTAGAGCTGTACTACGAACAGTTATACTTTAGTTCATAACATGCTTAATTTATCAGCAAACACAAAAAGGCTCCAGTTATCCAGAACTTTTAAGAAGTGGGAAATTGATTTAAGTGTTGTCTTTAGCAATCTCTACACCACTGGTTCAGTCTAAACATTTTAGACTCAAAGCACCCCTCAGTAGACTCAAGGCACCCCATAGAAACTGCCTGCTATTTGTTTTCACTCATTTTTTGACTACAGAAAAATAATAGAGGAATTGTTCTGTTACAAGGAACTTGGACCATAGCGGGTCATTTAATGCTAGGAATTCCTATTTTAAAAGACTACCCTATTTGAAATCTACACTAAATCTTGCATTGATTAACTTTGTGTTGATCTTATGCTGAGATGATAAAATGAAGTTTTCCATCTCAGTGCAATGATGGACTAGATGTCAAAATAGAGAAAACAATTTCATGTGGCATTCCATTGAAAATTAATCATAGTCACTATAGGCACTTAAATGAAATGAAGCAGTTTTCCTTTTCTTTTCTTTTTTCAGACAGAAGTATTATGTGAAATTGCTTTAGGAAGTTGCAGATTAATTTGGCTTGCTAACTATGAACTTTAAAAGTGATATGCAAATAAGAACATTTTAATCACCTTCAGTAATACCTGCTGAATGCTGCTTCTGAACAAGTTAAGGGCATTCAATATAGTACTTGAAATCTGATCTGTGGGGATGGGGAAATGGGAAACAGTTGGTATGTGCCCTTTTACTACTTTACGTCAGTGAGGGCTTTTAATAAGCTTGTAAATACACCCCCATACTTGACCCCAGTGGACCAATTTGAACCAGTTATATAATTAGAAACATTTGAGATGATGTACTCCTCTAGTTCAATATCCCATCTCCAGTATTGGCAAGCACCAGATGTCTTGGAAGAAGATGTAACAAATTATTCAATCCTTCTTTTAACTGTTCTAAATTCTTAACCTTAATGACATCCTGTGGCAGCAATGAGTTCTAGTTCTAGATAAAGCAAAAATGTATTTTATTTTTCAGTTTTGATTTTTGTCACATGTTAATTTCATTGAGTGTATTCCTCCTCTTGTGTTCTGCGATAAGAGCCATGTCAATACTGTCTCTCTGTGGACTCTGAACTGTGGGACTGCTGCCAAGAAGCAAGCAGTTAGGCAGAGGAGATGGGCAAAGGGGTTCTAAGAATTAGGGCTGTGCAAAGCATCGGTCGCTGATTTGATTTGGAGGAGATTTGGCCCAATTTAGCAGCTGAATCTCTGAATCCAAATGGAATAAGGAGACCCATTAATCTCTCTGAATCGAATTGGAAGCCTCTGACTTAATTCGGAGAGATTCAGTGATTTGGCCATATCAAGCTTTGTCTATTTTTTTTTTTTTTTCTGTGTGCCTCAAAGTACCAGGTGTGGCTTGTGCACGGTGAGATGGTGTGGCGGATGGAGCGTCCCACGGGAGTGCAGGGGGGGGTCACCTGTATGCTCAGCAGCAGACCTGGAAGTGGACCTGAAGTACTTTGTTCCACTTCTGAGTCCTCTGTAGAGTGTGCGGGGGATCCCTCCCCCTGCCCCCCCGGCTGCCTCCTGGGTCTGGGAGGAGCACCCAGGGTCCCTCCCATGGCTGATCAACATTGGCAAGCATGGTCCACTTCCGGGTCCACCGCCGAGCACGTGGGGGACCGCCCCCGCAATGCTCTGCTGAGACGCTCCATCCACACCACCATCTCGGTGTTCGCAAGCTGCCTGATATGGCAAAGTATGTAGAAAAACCATAAATCCATGTCTATGGCTGAATCACTGATTCTGCAAATCAGAATTGAATCTTCAGATTCAGCTGAATTGAATTGGGACAGTGAGCCAAATCAGCAAATCAAATTGCTGTCCCCTGAATTGGGCCAAATCCGAATCAGATACTGCCTGCTTCGGCCACCCCACTGAGAATGTACCTGGACACTGCTCTTAGTTTTTCTGCCATGTAGGAACCCTAGAGGACTTGCTTAGGAGTCTGAGCCACATAATTGTCAGACTTCGTTGTAGGTGCAGTAGGAACAAGCAGGAAGACTCTTCCTGCAAGAAGAGAAGCTTTCCACGTCTGTCATATTGTTTATTATTCTTTATTTATTATGAGCCTGTTTGTTTATCTAAGATAGGCAATCGATCCTGATTTTTTTTTCCAGTTTCTTGCTTATGCAAGTTAACTCATGTCCTAATCAATCTCTCTGCCCTTCTCTGAACCTCTTTTAGTTCTGTGATATCCTATTTTGAGAAAAGATGAACAGTACTACACACAGAAATCCACATGACATAAAAACATTGATCTGACTACATCTAACAAAATGGTAGAACACATGTAAATCTATACACAGACCTCTAAAACAATTAACTGGGATTTCAAAAATAAAAAAGTTTAAGCTAATCTCTCTTTTCTTAGTCTGGCTAATAGGGTACAACCTAAATGTCATAGGATTTTTATTTTCTGTCATGTAGTTCATCTATAAAAGTGCTGGTACTTACTTTTCCTGTTTGCTAATCTTAGTCATAATATTTATGCATTTAGACAGAAATACCTGTTGCGAAAAAAAAATAGCAGATTGCACACATGTGCATCCGTTGAACAAAACAGCAATACTTTGGGAAGAGTCACCATCATTAACTATTTCGGTGCTGATTTGTTGCTGATGCTTTTAAGGGCCCCACGAGTGGAAGTCCCTACAGGGCTGCCTTGAATATTATGTTTCTGAAGCCTTACTACATGCCTTCCCATTAGGTAGCTCCAGCTTATCTCTGGGCTCAACCAGCCAACTGTGGGCTTTTGTTGGAATTTTTGCAACGGCACGCTTTCCACAACTGCAAATGTATAGGGCAAGATGTAACTAAGTATATGTGCTGTTAGCCATGCTAAATTATCTAATGACTTGATGAAAGAAAGTTTTAAGGCAGAGATGGGCAATTTATTTAGGCTGGAAGGCCACATAGGGAGTTTTGGTGAGCTATTGCAAGCTGGAACACTTCCTTCCCCCTCCCCCCACCAGCCAGCAATAGCTCACCAAAACTCCTTAAATGGTAGATTACTAGTCCAGTTTGGGAATTTCAGACAGAGTGAGCAGGCGGGGGCTCTGTGGAGAATGGTCCAGGACTCCCATGGGCAGGGCATGCTAAGCTGAGTGGATGGGAAGGGACTGCAGGCTAGCAGAGAGCAGCATTTGGGAGCAGGACAGGTAGGTGAGGTTGGGGTCATGGGGCAGTGATAGCTTGGGGCCAGGGGCCAGAGCAGAGCCACAGTCTACTCCCTGCATGGCCCCATGCTGTCACTACCCCATGATCCCAATTTTAATTGCCTGTCCCACTCCCAGACACCACTCCCTACCTGCCCGCAGCCCCGTCCCATCCACCCAGCTAAGCATGCCCTGCTCATGGGGGTCCCAGGCTAGTCTCTATGGAGACCCTGTCTGCCTGTCCACTCTGTCCAGCTCCCCAAGGTCGTGGGTGCAAGGCAGATGGGCTGGTCTGCCCATGCAGCAGGGCTGGGGTATGGTGGCAGTAGCGATACCGGTAAAAGCAACTGGAAGGAGCAACTGCCACCGGTGCTGCCAGGAAACTGTGTCCAGCTACCATGCTGCCCTATCTCTGTTCTGCAGCTGGGGGCAGTGGGACAGGCTGTATGTGCCATAGCCTAGGGCCCTTTGCTGCTTCCCACTCCTGGGCTGGGTGTTGCCAAGGGACCTGCCATGGGTTGGATAAAATCCCTTGGTGGGTTGGATCCAGCCTGCAGGCCATATTTTGCCCACCACTGGTTAAAGTGAGGTGTAAGGGTAAACTCAGGTATAAACTGAGGAAGAGCTAGAATACTTCTTTGTCTCCTAATCCTGTAGGCTGCCTTGGCACTTCATTGTGAGCTATATGTGAAATGACATCTTAACTTTATTTGGATGGCGTATGTTTTTCCCTCAATCTAGGCAGTGTATGTTTCTAATAGAAATTGTTTGGTTATTAAGTTATTCTTGCTATAATAAAAGGGGTATAAAGGTCACCTCCCACCCAAAGGATTTTCTTTGTAGCCATGGCAAAAAAAAAAAACACCACATAATTTTAGAAGACCAATTAAATTGTCCTGCTTCATTTTAGGACATCAAAGACAATTGCCATTTTCCTTTCTACAGATGAAAGCACATAGAAATCCATCAGCCAAAAATTCTGGGAAGTTTCCTTGAAGTAACAGAGAGACAAGCCAAAGTTAACCGTTGTTTCCATATTCAAGAGATGTATTATTTTATAGGAAAAATGATGAAGTCGAGATATCAAGTCATTTCATGTGCCATACTTAGCTTTGAACTGAAAAGGCAGCTTATTGAAAACATTTGAAGTTTTTTAGAAAAGCAATAAAATACTATTAACTGTAAAGGGAATTTGAAAAACACTGGATATCTAGGCCTTCTAATAAAAGTTGAACGTTGGATATGCACAGGTGTGGTGAGTGAGATTTTTTTGGAGGATTTGTCAAGAAATTTAATCATTTGTGAATGTGAACAAATTGGCACATGTTTAACAATTTGTTTCACAAATACCTATTTGTGATTGGTTAATCTCAGTGACTGTGAAAGAGCCCAGTCAAAAGCATAAGAAAATAAGTCTAAGGAACTGGCAAAGAGCTAGTTTATGTGGTATTTTCTTTAGTTGCCAAAATGGTCTAGGAAAATTGTTTTGGAAAGTTTAAAAAAAAATAGCGATTTTCAAAGTCATAGCCTTGTTTGAAAAATATTATAAAAAAATAAACCTTTTCTAGGATTTTTTTTTAATTTGAAGAAACTTCTCTGCTGTTGGAAGCTGAAGGGCGTAGTTAAGTGGATGTGATAAATATTCTAGGTCCTGCTAAGATTTAGGGCCAAATCCACAAAGCTATTGCCTGACTTCTACTTGATTTCTGTGCTTCTGTATCTTATTTTCATTATCTGAAGCAGTCTTGTGAAATCACACAGTATAAATTTAATGGGATAAAAAAGTGAAAATCATGGACATAGCATCTCCAGCTGGCACTTTTTCAGCCCTTCTTCAGGAAGGCAAGGTCAAACCAGGCCAAGACTGGATTGAGAGATGCATCAGAAAATAAAGGGTATACTTCAGGACACAGTCATAGCAGTTCATTGGGTGACTCTCCTTGATTTGGTATTGAAGGTAGACCTGATTATGCTTCCACATAATTTTGCTCATATCATATAGATGCTTAAAAAGCTTCCAAAAGCATTATTAAATAGCCACATCTTCATAGGTAAGCACCAGTAACTCCTGTTAACTTAATGAGTAGTTTGAAGTCAATATCAATTTCACTTTGAGTTTCTGTAGCCCCTTCATTTCAAGAATTTCAATAAGTTTTACAAGTCAGTGGTTTAAGGCTGAACAAACCCTCCACATAGTACAGTAAATGTGTTTTACAGACAAGGGAACAGTAATAGAAAGGTAAGATAATTTCCTGGCTCAGTATTATGTATGGTGCACAATATGCATATTCTATAAGTGTAATAAGATATTGTATGTTATTTCAGCATACATGGGCTCAAATGTCTTTCCCTTCATGGAAGATCTCAAACCAAGAGTTGAGTGATTCTGCCTGTCATAATATTTCACTTTATTTCTTATATTCTACTGAAGCTTTGTAAGTGATCTTTTTAATCACAGCATTATGCAGTCACTGATTAAAAAGTCAGTACAAGTCTGTTGCCTTAAAGAGACTTCTGACGCATGAATTTCCTACTTAGGAAAGTAGCAATATGTTAAATACCACATTATGATTAAGGAAAAAAAGGTTAATGCATCCCTTTAATGCATGTTTAAATCATAGTGTCACTTAAAATTTCCAGACTTTCTAGACATCTGTTCCCTCCTTAAAAGTATGGGAATGTAAGGCATAACAATAGTGTCCACAGTGAAATTCTCACCTGTTTACAAAGATTCGTGTTCAACTCTCCACCCTTCTGTGGGGGTTTCTATGGTTTATGGTCTTTCCTAGCCTCACCACAAGATGAATTTCACTTTGTATACGTGGCTTTTAAAACTGCTTACGTAAGATGATACCCATCTGCTTTGACAGTTTTTAACTAGGAATGGGTCCAAAGAAAGTATATCTTACAAAATCTGCAGTGGCTTTAATTTTTTTCAGAGATCTTATGATCTCTGTAATATTTGTGTTACTGAAACCTAGCCGAACCCAGTGTCCACTCTCCCATTAAAAGGTATTTTAAAATTATATAATAATAATTCTTCAGTCATGGCTTGAAGCAGATTTTAGCATGTTTCATAGCTATTACATTTTAAAGCTTTTTTTTTTTTTTAAGTAGGATCTTAGGTACTGTGAAGCTGTGGGGAAACTGATTCACTTCCTTTGCTACTTGCAAAACAAATTAGTATTAACCTTTGTGCAACCTTATTGAAGGCACAATAGATATTACTTGTTAAGCCCAAAATGGTGTCATAGTCATTTCTGAAGTAAAATCAGGAGGTACGCTGTGTTAATCTAGATGGCTTACTTCCTTTTACCTGACATACCTGTCTTAGTGACTTTGGACCAAAGGAAGGATCATGTCTAGAATTTATAATTTTTAAAAATGTATGTGCTTTATAAATTTATTGTCAGAAATATTCTATTAGAAATAGAAACAGCCCCCCAGCCCTCTTAGCCAGGATCTGCACAGCACATGGGGGGGAGGGAAAGCCCCATGTGGTAGGGGCTTTTCAGGCTCTGGCAACCCTCTCCCCTCCCCCTTCTCAGCTGCTGCTTGCTTCAGTAGCTGTGGCAGGAGGGAGGGGGAAAAAAGTCCTCCAGGTTGGGTGGCTGCCTGTGCAGCCCAGCCTGGGGCACCAGGTTGCTCCCCGAGGCTTCCCTCAGCTCAGCCCAGGTCTTCCAGCCTGGGATAGCCTGGGAATTCATCCCCTTTCAAACTGCAGAGCTGCTTGCCTTAGCCTCTGTGAGTTTTGGGGCAGCTTCAGGGAGCAGAGGGAAATTCTCCTGTTCCTCCACAGCTGCTAGAAATCTGAGGCAAAACTAATGCAGGGGAGCAGAGGAACTTCCCTTTGCTGTTCCTGAGACACGCAGCACCTAAGGCAAGGGGTTGGGGCTGGGGAGGGGAAGAATTCCCTCCAGCTGCCTAGGGCTGGGGGACCTGTGGGTTGGAGCGGAGGGAAGCCCTCCAAGGTGGGGGCTTCCCAGTGCCCCCATGCTGGGTTGCATGGGTAGGCACCTGGCCTGGAGGAGTCATCCTCTCTCCTTCCTGTGGCAGCGGCTGAAGCGATCAGCAGCTGGGAAAGGGGAGGGGGAATTCCCCTCCACTCCCCAGGGTTGCTTGGGCTGGGGAACTCCTCCTGAAGAGGAGGCTCCTCCAAGGTTGGCCCACACCAAGACAGGGGGCTTCTTAACCCCCTGTGGGGTACAGCTGGGGTTTGGGGACACTTGGATGAGCTGGCAATAGCCAACAGGTTGGGAGATGTGCTCTAGCTTCACCTGCCTACTGGCCTAGGTCAGTGTATGCCTCTCCCAATTGAAAACTGAATGTCAGTTCAGTTGGTTGTTGATTCAACCTATGCAGCTTAGAGGAAGCTGCCTAGATTGAATTGATTCAGCCTTAGGCTTTTTGACTGTCTGTACTTAGCCCTGCTGATTGACATTTCATGATGCTGAGGATGAAAATCAGGGTTTGTTATGAGAAGTTTGTATGTTCTATGTAGTTTTTGATGGAAATAATATATCTTGCAAGTGTATTAAGTATATGTCATACGCATATTTGTAACATTTCTAAAAAAAGACTCAAGCTTCTAACACACTTTTTGTCATTCAGGAAGAAACAGGTCGTCTTTGCCCAACAGCTTTTACTTGTAGTACAGTTTAAGCAGTTTCACTTCTTAAGCTATGGTGTATCTATTGGTGTTAAAGTTCCTGTATCAGTGATACAGAAAGTAATACTCATTTAGAAAACATTCAAAGATTGTGGCTAACTGTCTGGTCTTTGAGCAGTATGGTAGACAAGGTGGTTTCCGTCTCAGACGTTCAACTTCTGTGGTTAACTGAAAGGGTTGATGGGCATGACGATACAGAACATTTTTGGGGGAAGGTAAGTTTTTAAAGAAACCAAATAGATTTGTGGAGCACAACAATGGCTTTGACTAGGCAGTAGGAACATCCATCAGTATGTAGTTGGGAAGGTGATGTAAAGACAAGAGAAATTTAAGTTTTTAGGGGCTTGAAAAAAAATGTAGAGAGAGAATATATTAGGTTAAACTGACTTAGCCTTCATCAAAATGGAACCAGACAGCTGCCATGTAAAGTGAGGTTTTTGGGTAGTGGTCAAACCAAGAACTGGGGGGAAACTGCAAGAGCTGATGCATACATAAGGGGAACTAACTCATGTTCTTACTGACACATTTAGCAGATGTCTGTATACTTAGTAAAAAGTAGGATGTCAACTACAGTTTAACTAGAGCATAAGAGCAGAGGAAATAAATTTCTGTAAAATCAGCAGGATGCTAGATTAGGGAGTTAAAAAGAAAGGACAGCTGGTCAGAAATAAACTGTAAATGCCTGTATACAAAGGTGAGAAGCTTAAAAGCTTAAATAATTAGCGTGACTTTCAGTAATAGGCATTATAGAAACATGGTAGAATGATGACAAAAAGCAATGAGATACTGTAATACCTATCTGTAAACTACAGAGACAAGGCTTGCTAGGTCAAAGACGGCAGGTAATAATACTGTATTGAAAGTGCTAGGGAGATATGTACCCCTGCAATTGCTATTTCCTGTTTATAAAGAAGAAATGTGTTGAGGTAGTATCAGAGATTGCAGTTTCAGGAGATGAAGCACTTGATAAAATTTAAGTGAAAAAAACCCAGTAAATCATTAAGCTCCAGGGCGTGTGTATTCAGGAGCCTGGAAAGAACTTAGTTGGTGTTCTAACACATTTCTAATAAAACTCTATAATTATATAAATTATAATAAAGTTTGTTTGCATTTTCCATGAAAAGATCCTGCTTTCAGTTGTTATAAATTTACCTAATTTTAACCATTAGGGTAGAAGTTTTCTATGTTTGTGTAGCAGGGCGCTAAGGTGCCTGCTACTGATTGTCGGGGAAAACCGAAGGATCGGGCCCCAAGGTCACGGTGGGCCGGGGTGGCAATTAGATACGGACAGGTGGGATTAGCGGCGTAGAGTCTGGAGTTAGGGACTCGGAGCGGATTGAGAAAAACAGGTGAATTTATTTGACTTACGCTTCA
>NW_017728886.1:53356952-53366556 GCF_001723895.1 Crocodylus porosus
TAGGTCAGCAATGATTGACAGCTCCGCAGGTCACCCAGGGGGCAAGGACTGGGTGAGCCTTGGAAATTTCCACTCACAGCTTCAAACTGCGCATGTCAGTTTAACCTCTTCTGTACTGGCAGCACATACTCAAAAAATTTCCATGACACTGATAATGGTAACATGGGCTTAGCTGCCACTCAGTAGGGCAGCACAGGTGTGAGCTGCTAAAACAACTGATTGTGTCAGCTGACCGGAAGGGGGCAGAGCCTGGCCTTTATAAACAGAGGATGCTGAGGCCAGAGTTCGGTTCCCCTCTGGCAGCCTAAGGAGCAAGAGCTCTGCTAGAGTGAGCAGGGCAGTGTTGTGCATCACCATGCAGATACAGGGATGAGAGAAGGTTAGCCAGGTTGGCTTAAGATTTACGTTGTAGCCAAGGGGCTTTGAGTTTCTGTTTTGGGTTGATAGTTGTAATTACGAACCGGAGGACCGGGCAAGGCTGTAGGGGTGGAGGAGGCCCCAAGGAGAGCTTCCCAGTAGAAGCGGGGTTCCTAGCACTGCAGGGGCGCTGTGTTTTGGGGTGTCCCAACCCCGGCCCAGTGCGGGCAGCTTTGGGAAGAGCTCAGTGTTGTGCGTAGGCAGAAGCCCCAGTGGGGCATAGGCCCAAAGAGGCAGGTCTGGGGGCCAGGGAAGGCTAAGGCCACCTGAGCCCCAATCGTGAGAAGCCCAGTGGGCATAGGACCCTAGAAGGGGTCTGGGGCCAGGTGAGGCCAAGGCCACCTGAGCGCGAGGAGTGCGAGCACAGGCCCCAGTGCGGGCAAGGAGTGCGAGCACAGGCCCCAGGGCGGGCAGGGTGAGGCGCGAGCACAGGCCCCAGGGTGGGCACATGCATATTGGAGCAAGGCCCCAGGAGGCATATCGGGGTAGGCCCCAGTGTGGCAACAAGGCCGCGAGGGAGCACCTGTGAGGGTGCTGGCGGGCAATTGGCCAGAGCCCCGGTACAACAAGGCAGGCACCATGCCGAGGAGGGCAGGAAGGCAGCCTCCCATTAAATATTTACCAACAAGATGTGGTGGGTGAGACGGAGGGTGCATTCAAGACCCAGGCTTGGCATGGTAGGCAGGGACGCTAAGGGGAAGACACGGCACCCCTAAGGAGTCGTCCTGCCACAGCTTGGTAGCTGTTTTTTGCTGAATTTGGGGAGAATACTCTGGTCAAAATGCTCTGCTGTATTTTCACAAACAAGGCTACAAGTATTTATATGCTTTGTCTTACCCAGGTAAAAGAAATTCCAGCAACCTTTTTTGTGAATAGCTCTAGTGCTCCCTGTATATTAGACCTAAAATTTGACAGGGAAGTGTGTGCCTGGAATATGCTATTTTTCATCCCTTTGAAAATCCCTTCAGGTAGGGCTAAATTTATAAGCTTCAGGGAAAAAATCAGTGTTTGGTTTTTCCTCTCAGTTTGGTAGACAAGACTTGGATTCCAACATTTAAATGCCTTGAGCATGCTTCAGATAAAGGCTGAATGGGACTTCAGCAGCTGCAGACAGAATTGGAGCCAGGCAAGTGTTTCTTCTCTCCGGGTCCAGCAAGAATGGGGGGAAGAAGGGGGTCATATAGTGTCAAGGAGGAAGCAGGCCTGCTTTGAAAGGAGAAGATAAGAGTCAAACCTCCTCTCATTGGAACAAAAAGTTTAGGGTATGAGTTTGGGGTTAGGAGTTAATAAGGACGAGGAGTGTAAGCTAGTTGGGGTGTATAAAGGCCACAGTGAGGTATAGAGCCAGATTAGATGGGGAGTTTTATTAAGGGAGGGCCCTTGATTTGGGCAGAGAGGTGGGATGAGAAGCCTTTGCAGGTGGAGACTGAATTTCACAGACAAGGAGAATGGGACTCGGATGAGAAGCCATGTATGTAGAAGAGACAGGACTGCAAAAAGTTGGATGGGATGCGATAGGGAGCAGGGAGGATGGTCAGGGCTCTTCCCACAAGGACCCATATTTCCTGTATCTTGCCGTTCCTTTTGTCAGTAAATATCCCTGAAATTAAAGTACACAACAAAAGATCCCATCACCCTCTATTGCTGTGGTAAGCATCAGCTCATGTGGCAGTGGTATTTTTAACCCCTCTGAATATCAGCATGATTAGTTTGCTTCCTTTAGTTTAATTATGAAAACTTTCAGTTTCCATTTCTAATAAATGTAGAAAATTGTGCACATGTGCTATGTTAAAGCACGGTCAGTTTGTGGGAGATCAAGCACTTTAAGAGTTGGGAAATGTGAGGAGTAAGCTTGTCTATGCAGTCTTCATTTTGCTGCCTTTTTGATATGTATTATGATCATCTAATCAAAAGTATGAACAGACAAAACAGTCCTTGAACTGTCCCAAAAATATCATTTGGCAACTGATTTGGCAACCAGTTTATAACCTTCCTGGTTTAAAGGTGTCCTTTTGGGTATTGCAATGCTGTGAAACAACCACCAGGGTATGGTAAAGAATATTCAGATGATCAGCCCAGCGTGCCTCCCAGTGATAGGTGCCTGAATTTTTCCCCAGAATTTCCTGAGCAAGGGAGGAAGACCTGAACTGGTGGAATACCAAGGAAGAGAATGCTTATGTCAGTTTTTCTGCATATGCAAATTTATGATTCCCCTGATCACTAACATTGAGATCATCCTAATAAGGACTATTCTTGCACTTTACCGAAATCTGTGTGGAGGTACTCTGATGTGTTATGCGAAGTGTATATTTGCATGGACTACCTAGACTCCTGCTTTTGAGCTCCTGGGAGCTGGATGCTCTGGGGCTGTCAGAGCTTTCATAATTCTTAAAGAGGACTTTCCTCCAAGCCAGTTATTAATTTACTTCAATTCCTGGCAGTGTACCAGGGTTTGGTGCATAATGGGCTGATTTTTGGGATGACTAGTTGGTTGGAGGGTCTTGACTTCTATTTCTCCTTTCCTAGTGGGTCTGATTATTCCTGTGGGCTGCCCAAGGTATCTGGCTTGGGTTGCTGCCTGGAGAAGACTTTCCCTAGGGTTGAGTGGGGGGGGCGAAGGGGGGGGGCGCGGCGGCACAGGACTGGAGCCCTGCTTCTGGCCACAGCTTTTAAACAGCACTTTCCCCAAGCCACTTCCCAGTTTCATTTCGTTTCATAGAATCATAGAAAATTAAGGTTGTAAGGGACCTCAGAAGGTCATCTAGTCCAACCCCTTGCTTAAAGGAGGATCATCCCAGCCAAAGCTTTGTCTAGGCAGCTCTTAAAACCCTACAAAGACGGAGATTCCACCACCTCTCTGGGTAACCTGTTCCAGTGTTTTACTGCCTTCTTAGTGAGAAATTTTTTCCTAATATCTAACCTAAGCTTCCCTTGCTGCAACTTGAGACCATTGCTCCTTGTTCTGTCATCTGCCACCAATGAGAAGTGTAGCTCCATCCTCTTTCAATCTCCCTTTCATGTAGTTGAAGGCTGCTATTAAGTCTCTTCCCAGTCTCCTCTTCTTCAGACTAAATATGCCTAGTTCCCTCAGTCTTTCCATATAATTCATCCCTCACAACCCCTTCACCATTTTTGTTGCCCTCCACTGGACTCTCTAGTTTGTCCACATCCTTTATGTAGTGGTGTGCCCCAAACAGAACACAGTACTCCAGATGTGGCCTCACCAGTGCTGAATAGAGGGGAATAATCATTTCCCTTGACCTGCTGGTAACACTTCTACTGATGCAACCCATCATGTCCTTATGCTTCTTTGCAACAGGGGCACGCTGTTGGCTCATATTCAGCTTATTGTGCATTGTAACCCTCAGGTCCCTTTGTGCAGAGCTGCTCCCCAACCAGTCAGCCCCAAGTCTGTACCAGTGCATGAGATTGTTTCATCTTAAATGCAGGACTTTGCACTTGTCCTTGTTGAACCTCATGAGATTCCTTTTGGCTCAATCCTCCAACTTGCCTAGGTCACTCTGAATCCTGGCCCCAGCTACTTCCCCCAGCTTGATGTAATTTGCAGACTTGCTGAGGGTGCACTCTCTGCCATCTTCCAGGTTGTTGATTAAGACATTGAACAAAACCAGCCCCAGGACCAACCCCCTGGGGTACCCAACTTGATACTGGCTGCCAACTACACATCGATCCATTGATTAATACTCTCTGAGCCTGATGCTCCTGTCAGTTTTGTATCCACCTTACTGTCCATTCATCCAACCCATACTTCCTCAGCTTGACTGCAAAAATGTTGTTGGAGACCACATCAAAAGCTTTACTAAAATCAGAGTAGACTACATCCACTGGTCTCCCCGCATCCACAGGGCCAGTTATCTTGTCATAGAAGGCAATCAGGTTGGTCAGGCATAACTTGCCCTTTGTGAATCCATGTTGACTGTTCCTAATCACCTTCTTCTCTTCCAAGTACTTTAAAATGGATTCATTGAGGATCTGCTCCATAATTTTTCCAGGGACTGAGGTGAGGTTGACTGGTCTGTAGTTCCCTGGATCCTCCTTTTTCCCCTTTCATAAATATGGGCACTATGTTTTTCAGATCATCTGGGGCCTCTGCTGATTGCCATGAGCTTTCAAAGATGATGGCCACTGGCTCTGCAGTCTCATCAGCCCACTCTCAGCACCCTTGGGTGCATCCTGTCTGGCTCCATTGACTTGAGTATATCCAGTTTTTCTAAATTGTCACTAACCTGTTTGTTTGCCACTGGCTGCTTACCTCCTTCCAAACTGTGCTGCCCAGTGCAGTAGTCTGGGAGCTGATCTTGCCTGTGAAGACTGAGGCGAAGGTACCGTTGAGCACTTCAGCCTTTTCTGCATCCTATGTCACAAGGGTGCTTCCCCCATTCCACCCACACTTTTCTTGTTTCTCCTCTTACTACCAACATACTTGTAGAAACCCTTCATGTAACCCTTTACGCCCCTTGCTGTCAGCAACTCCAACTGCACTTTGGCCTTCCTGACTTCATCCCTGCATGCCTGAGCAATACTCTTCTACTCCTCCCTGTTTGTTTGCCCAAGTTTCCACTTCTTATAAGCTTACTTTTTGTGACTTAGTTTATTGAAGAATTCCCTGCCAAGCTGGTCTTCTGTCATACTTCCTTGTCTTGTGGCAATAGACCAGGCTTGGGGGCATCTCAGGCTGATTTGGAGTGGGGAGTGCTGGCCAGGAGATTAGGAGTGCCCTGGGTCTGGGTGCTGGGTACTCTGGGGGCACTGTCAAAATCTCTGTGTCAGTTGCCAGGAATGGAATGAAATTGATCCCAGTGGCTAGGGAAAAGTGCTCTGTAAAAGCCACAGAGACCTTGGACAGCTCCCTGAGAATAAAGAAGCAGGGTACCTCCTCTACCTGCATAGCTGTTTCCCCAACCCAAATCAGCCCCTGATGTCCTGAAGCTTGGTCAGTTGCCACCAGTGGAATGAACCTAGCAAGCAGTTTGGAGTCAAGTGCTGTTAAAAAGCTGCAGAGACATTGGGCTGCCTACAAAAGTACCCATCACCTTAGGAACCCAGGAGCTGAACCCCCTCTCACCTATCTAACCACACCCTCACCTCTCCAGCTAAAATCAGCCTGTGATTTATGGACAATATAGGTTGGGAAATAGAAGTCAGGTTGCATCCGAAAGTATCCAGTTACAGTGGTTGTAGGGAGGTTGTGAGGAATGATACAGTGTGGGGTGCCTGGAGGACCAGCCAGACAAGGTTCTTTGAGTAAAAGTGATATCTTTTATTAGACCAACTAAGTAGTTGGAAAAATTGTTATTTGCAAGCTTTTGGGTGCAAACGCCCTTCTTAAGGCACAGGGACAATCTCCTGTCTCTTGTCTTCCTGGTTGGAGGACCAACCAGGCACTAGTCATGGGAAGCTTGATGTCTGCACAAAACATTAAACCTGTTCAAGGAGGACCAGTTCAAAATAATACCTGATTATCCAGATGTACTTTTGAAATATTTCAGGAGGTTTAACCCATTCTAAAATGGCTTTTATGTCTGGACATATGCAGTTCAAACATTTACAATTGTTTTATGTCAGTCCACATTCTTAAGGTTACTTTTTGTCATGGAATTATCACCTCGTTTAATGCACAGTATGGTTCTGCTTTGAAGATCAGGATTGTGTATTGAATGAAATATGTATCCAGCTCCTGTTTTGTTGTTGCAAAATGTGGAATGTATGCAGAAGTAAGGCAGATGGTTGGTCAAATACTTAATCAACAGTCCCCTTTAGGATGTACGTAAATTATAGGAATTCACAAAATTGATAAGTCAGTGCATCTGTAGGTTATCTCAGCTATTTTGCACGTATACAAACACACAAATCAATTAGGTACATACACACACTACCAGCTCTGGCACATACACATCCAAACCAGCTTAGGCACATGCATACCTATCACCAATTCAAGCACATACATTATACACCCTAAAACTTAGACACAGATCGTTAATTTGTGCATCATGCATACAGTGACATTCTATATACATACGTATACACACACACACACACACACACACACACTCACCAGTTCACACACATTCAATCCACCTACACATACACACAGGTAAGTTCCTAACTTGGATGGTGCAGTGTGTATGTGTGTGCTTGGGGTACCTGGGATACTTGGGGGAAGGTTCAGGTGAGAGAGAGTTAGTGTAGGGAGTGAAAGTTGCCAGAACAGGGATTAGAACCAGTGGACTAGAGAGAAGCTGGCTGAGACTTGGGTTTATTTAAGGTAGACTGGGGCTGGAAACTGAGGCAGCTGAGATATTGGGGGGGGGGCAAGGAGGACACAGCCAGGAAAGAAACTGAGGCAGAAACCTGGTTGCTCAGGAGAAAAGGCAGTGAGGATAAGACAGTGGCAAAGAAACAGAGGGTTTGGAGGAAGAGAGGAGCTCAGGACAGGTGTTGGAGTTGGCAGTGAGCCAGAAGCAGGAGAGGGAGACATGAGACGGAAGTTAGAGGAGTGAGGAGCAGAGATTGGAGCAGGGCCAAACCACAGTAAAGCAAAACCCAACTTAGGGATCCAAATAACAGTTTTATTAAACAGACAACACACTACACAGCCCCATGAAGTTATTGGTTCACGCACACACGCACTCACAATGGCAGCAGGAGAAAGAGGCTCAGTGGAAGGGTTGGAGTCCAGGTGGGGAAGAGAAGCAGAGTCCAAGTCCTTGGTTAAACAGGGGGTGGGGGGTGATAGCTACCTATCCAGACTGGAAAGGGGTCCTTGTCCAGTGGTGTTGTTCAGAGGGGGTTTGCCAGCAGGGCCTCTGGGTGGATAGGTGGTGTGCCATGGTGCTGGTCCAGATGGAGGGGGCATCCCACTGGGTCTGTTTTCACTGTCCCTTTTTATAGGGGCAGACCTTGTGTGACCCTAGTGACAGGAGCATGCATCAGGCAAGGGTCAGCCCCTGGTGTACTGAGCATGTGCGCTCCATGCACGGATGTGTAGTTTTGGGTGTCTGTAATGGTGGAGTACAATGGCAGATTTGCTGGTTCTGCAGGGTCTTTTGTCTTTCAAATGCTGGGTTCTTGTCTCTGTTCCTGGATGAGGTCCGTGGTTCCTGGATGAATCAATGCGAGGTAATGGCCTGGTCCTTACAGGCCATTCAGTAGAGGCCTGCTACCATTGTATTTCAATCATTCCCAATCACTCTCATTCATCCAGGAACCAATTTACATGGGAGGGGTACATGAATCATGCAACACAGGGGGTGCCCGGTCAGAGGATACAAGATGGAAGCTTGGCATACAAAATGTAAACTTGATATGACTTGCACTAACTTACATATATAGGCATAAAACAGTAATCACACAATATAAAAGCCATACAAAGATAATAATTATCACTTGTAAAACAGTGGGTATCAATATCAAAATAGCAGGGCACCCGTTTGCAAAGAGGGGAGGGAAAAATAAAACTTACTACCTACAATAAAATGTTAAAGCTTATCCTACATCTTAGCTTACTTATACTTACCTATAGGGAATAGAGAGGGAGAGAAAAAGTCAGAAATGGTTGGGGAAGGGGAGGGAATGCATTTTAAAATAAATAAAAGAAACTGGGGGTTTTGCTACATGGGCAAACATTGAACCAGCTGATTGGGGCAGGATCTGGCTGTTGCTCTTCTTTCATGGGACTCCAGAGCCCAAGGTGTGAACACTGCTGCTTTTCATCCTTCCCCTACCTCCCCATTCTCCAGTGACTTTATCAGCAGGGAAAAGGAAGGGATGAGTGGTGGCAGCAGCATTCATCCCTGTGGACCCTAGCACTGTATGAAAGCAGGGGCTTTGGCTAGACCCCACACAAATGTGCTACAAGTGACCCTTAGTGTTTGGGGGGGGGGAGAAGAGGAGGGTGGAAATCTACCCCTTCTGGATCTGATCTGACCTTTGATGTGCATTGTCTTTTCTCTACCTCATTAAAGCCTCATCTGCTGTTTAATATATGTTTTATTATTTTCCTTGCACTAAAAGATACAGCTATAATGATACATCCACAGAGTGAAAGTTTTAATTTAAGAAATAGTGCAGAAAACTATTTGAAATCACTTTTAAGGGATGATCCAGAATGCTATTGTGTCCTTAATTGGATCCTTAATGATTACAGAAGAGACTTTGGACCTATTGTTAGTCCAAAATAAAATGTAATGTGGGTGAGATGATTCTTTTTTTCACTACTAACTCAACCGTATTATTATGGCTGTTTTAACAGTTACCAGAAAGTTCAAAATATTTTTTGGAATTCCCCCCAAACAAAAGCTGGGGAGGATAAAATAATGCCTTCAGGCAGGGGATGGCCAATATGTGACATGGATGCCACAAGTCATAGGCATGTCTAAGCAACTAAACCTAATTCTTTTCTTTGGGACTCTCATACAGTAGGAAAAAACTACAGCAATACCACAAAGCAACCCCAGAATAGTTCCATTGCACTTTGGAGCCTCATCTTAACATTTATCCCCAGATCTTTCAGGATTTCATGGAATTCTCCATTTGGGACTTCCTACCCTATTCCAGTTCTTCGTGGGTGGATTTTTCTCTGGCCTTTGGCCCTAATCTTGAGTTCTCTCCTGTCTGTTCCCAAGTTGGAGGCAAGAAGTGTTATGTTCAGGTACTCGGTACTGATTTAGAGAGGACCTGTAATCAGCAGTTACGACTTCCAGGTTACAGCTCACAGAGTGGAAATAAGCATGTGGGGACATTCACTTGAGTGTGATCCCGACTGCATTGTCACAGTAGTTAAACATTGGACACCATTTCTCATAACTCATGCCGGAGCAAAGTTAACAGCATTACATGGGTCAAAGTACAGGATTCTTTTGAAGGCCAAATACAAATTATACTACTAGTAATGGTACCTGGGATTAAATGTCTGCAGTGCTTCCTCTAGCTACAAAGATGCATTTAAAGCAATAAATATGAAGTGCATGGTCCTCCAAGAATTTGCACAACAAAGATGACTACTTATAATCATCTTGTGATACAACAGGGTTATGGCTCCTTTATTTCATAGATTTCATAAACATAAGGGCTCAAAGGGACCTCGGAAGATCGAGTCCAGCCCCCTGCCCAAAGGGCAGGAAGTCAGCTGGGGTCATAGGATCCCAGCAAGATAAGCATCCAATTT
>NW_017728886.1:53367294-53423843 GCF_001723895.1 Crocodylus porosus
TGCCCCAAAGTTTGGTGTCATCAGTGAACTTGGCCAGTCCACTCCTGACTCCAGTGTCCACGTCATTAATGAAGATATTGAACAATATGGGTCCAAGGACAGAGTCTTGGGGGACCCAACTGGTCACAGGACACCATGATGATTACTTGGAAAGTTAAAGCCATACACATGGTCTGGCTCATTTGACAGCCTTAATGCATAAGTGTGTGCCACTGTATAGCTAGGGAACAAAATGACATTGGAAGCCCACCTTCAATTTATGCTTTCACTGGTGTTTAAATCATTGTAATAAGATGGCAACTCGGCCATACAGCTGTAATGAAGCTTCATTAAATAGTGCTGATTTACTGATAATCATTCAGGGACATTCCAGTGGGATATCTCTTATTTTTAATATATTTAACCCCACAAATCGCAAGGCATTTGAGAGTAGTATCTGATTTTTATATTACAGTTTTTTTCAATGATGAAAATTATGTATAATTATCAACAAAACCACAGGTTCATCAATATAGTTCACCTTTTCCTGTACTGTTCTAAAAGTAGATATTGTCACCTCATCACTGATTAAATACAATATTTGTTAATGAAATTACCAGTTTAGTGACTGATCATTCTAAAAGATAATTTAGAGAGATTCAATTTAATGAAACTACGATGGGGCAGATTCTTGTCTATCTATAGGGCTTCTAAGTGGACTTTGGGTGGCAAAGTGTAACTTTTTCACCCTGTTTAAATCTTGAAAATCCTTGAATGCTTGTACTTTTGCAGTATATGGTAATCTTACCTTAAGACTGACTCACAGAACTGCAGCAAGAAGGAGGAGGACTTGCTTGGTTTTCTGTTAACTTATTTTGAGGGCCTCAAGCATGGTGTAATAGAACACACAGAGATGAAGAAGTTCAGTTTCATTCCCAATAGAGGGAATAGAATTTGGCTCAATATAGAATTACATATGTATGCTGGATGGAGCAAGCAAGGTAAGCTATGTAAGCAACTTGATTTAAAAATTAAATCTATCTGATAAATTTCCTACGCATTTTCATGGAATGAAAAATTGACTTTGTAATATCCGTAAAGAATTAATTGAATATAATCTTGAAAGGTAGAATTTCATTGTCTACTGAACATGAAGTGGCTTAGTGAAGGTTTTTATGTGTTGTATAAGGGGCTAAGACTACTTGAAAGCTTACTAAGGGCATAGGTTGGATGTCAAAACAAAGTATTTGTACTTAGTCACTTGCATTGGTTCCATACGGATGACATCTTCTTTATTTTTTTCTTAAAGTACTAGGCCAAGTACGTATTTGGAATGAAGTAGAGCAGAGCTGTCAAGCATACAGTCCATAAACTAGATTCAGCCTTCAGAACCATTCTATCCAGCCTGTTGGTAGTCTGGTGGACTACTAGAAATTTGGGTATAGCCTCCCACAAAATTTGGCATCCCTGGATCCTGGTGGGCATGGTCTTTGGCAGCAGTCCCATGCCACACACCCATCCAGTTCCATGTTGCTGCCCTAACACAGCTCTGTGCCTTCACATCTGGACCTGAATGCTGCCATCTGAATGTGGCTCTGTGCCACTATACACCCCCGCATTTTGGCTATCAGCTGAACACAGCTCCACATTACCACCCAGCTCTAGATGTATTGCAGTTACCACTGGCCCTGTGCCTGGAAGCAGCCCCTGAAATCCGTAGTGGGTCTGGGACCTGGGGTGAGTTTGACAACACTAAACTAGAAGATATTCTGGCACTGAGATATGAAGGAGGAAATGCCATTTGGTACATGAGAAAGTAAGATTGTAAGCTATTACTGTACTTGCCAAACTGAACCTCAAAGGATCTTTCAGAGTTCTTAAGAAATATGGTGTTTTTCTAATTTATGGACATTTTACCACTATATTAAGCATAGCCATGATTACATTTTTAGAAAATTATCTGTGGTTTATACAACCTTTCCTTCACCAGCCGCTTACTATTATAGGATGAGGAAAAGAAATTTGATATTGTAAACACTGTTCTTTGAGGCAATTCTTTCTGTCTGCTAGCGGTAGAAATACATGAGGAAAACCTGTTGCAATAGATTATTTTCTTGTTTAGTAACAAGCCAGGCTTTCCTGAAAGGGAGTATTTGGGTGGCTCATCCAATCCTGTTATGTGACCAGATAGAATTAGGTCCATGCTAGTGTGTCAGTAACATTGTTTTCTAGAAAGGATGGACATGAAAGAAGGGTCCCAAGACTACTAGTCTCTTTCGTTTCTAACAGCTGGCTTCCCTGCAGCACAGTGCTTTCTTTTCTTTCCATCTCAATATAATCAGCAACAGAAATGTTTGTGGGTTTTTTGTTGGACCATAAGGTAGAGGGCGTGACCAGAAAATAGCTAATGCTTTCATTGGTTGAGCCAAAACACTTTTTCAGTTGCCGAGGTGGTGGATGTGTTTATGAAAAAAAAAAAAAGCCACATAGATGTTTCTTCCTAATCCCTAAGCAGTGGGGGTACATTTGTTTGTAACTTGGCTCCCACAACCTAGCTTTCTGCTTAAAAAATAATTAAAAAAAAAAATTGTTGATATACTTATTTTTCCCCCTCTCCCACTTAAGGGGGGTAGGGGAACTCAACAATTTGCTTTATTCTAGTATTCCAAGTTTTCTTTGTCCAGGTTCTCACTCTCTCTGCTATTTTAATATTAGGGTGTTATATTTACAAATAATCAGTGACTGCACACATGGCTAATTTTTAGAGCTTTGCAACATTTAGACAGTGTATAAAGTATTAATCTATAACTGACAGTACTAAATATGCTTCTACAAGACTTTAACAATGCATCTTTTGAGCAACTGTACATACCATACTTATGCCACGAACAACCCACAAAAATTGGTTAGTTTCTCTGTGATTTAAGTAAACCCATGTTTATTAGGCTAGATATATAAAGTCCACTTGTGCTATCATTCTAATGAAAGAATGATTTTATGCTAACACAAGGATTATAAATTTAATGTTCTTTAATTTATTTGAAACAACACAAATGTTTCTCATTTTAAACAAGATCAATATGTGAAGAAGAAATAAATTAACTAAAAGGTATGTAAAGGACTCTAATTACTAAAGTTAATGAAATATGTAATAGTTGGAAAACTAGCTATTAGAAAAGTTCTGTATAATGTTTCTAGGTCCCTTACTGCAGTGTTGTTACACCACTGTATATATTTAAAAAGTATTATTTTGGGCTGCTTGTGTTGCACTGGGTAAGTGGAGTTCTTTAAATGTATAAAATATATTTAAAGTGAACATAACTTTGCATATTTGGAAATTCATTAAATCCAGATGCTTTACCCACGCATGGAAAAAGCAAGATCAATTTCCATTTGGTGATAGATGCCAACTTTTTTTCTGATGGCAGCTTTCCACAATGTATATATGCCTTGTCACACATGCAGGTGAGACATGATTTGATAATTTAATTTGTTTTATGAGTCCCTGCGGTGTATTGGTAGTTGTGATTGAATGAAGCACTACAGCAAATGTATTCAGTTATTTACAGAACGACCCATAAGAAATATTATCATACTCTAGAAGTGGTTATGCTTACTAAACAAGTGGAGAGCTGCTGCTATTTTTTACGGCCTTAGTTGGTACGCTAAGTATAATATCAACATCCGGTCTCTAAACTTCTTATAGGTGCAACAATGTGTAGCAGCCAGGAATGTGGTTAAGAGTTGCTGTTCTTTAACAGGGTTTAATGAGCAGGAAAAATACAGAACTCCTAAATGAGTACTGCTCAGTTTTTTTTTCTCTACCAGAAATGCAGGTTTATTTCTGGAGAGTAAACATATGATTTCATAGTAATGGTTAACTGAATTTTGACCACTGATACTTAAGGTCAACTGACTTTAAATGTGTGAAAAGGCTTAATATTGGAAAAGAAGCATTATTTTGATCCCATGAGTAAGCAAAAGAATGTATTATAGCATACAAGGAGTGTTGAGAGCTAACTTCAGAATTGCATAATAAAATAATTAGCACAGAAACACTTGTAAATGTGGATTACAGCATGTACTAATCCATGACATCTGAAAATGCAGACATTTATATGCATTTGGTCAGAATGGCATTAAGTCTTTTTTCCAGGAATTTTTTTTATATTCTATCTTTTCTCCATATTGCAAAATGAGGCTGACTCGTTAACAAGACATTCTAATAGCTGAACTGCTGAAAAGTAACACACTCAATAAAACACATAAAATGCTCATTTGAGCAGTGTTTGCCATAAATATAATATTTCAGAATTACCATGACCATTAGGGAATAGAAACTTCTGTTCCAAATAGCTAGTAATGGATAAATGAAATTATATGATTTCCCCCCCTATGTTTAAGGTATATTAATCATATCCAAAATCTGTTGTTAGCTACAGAACGTACGAAGAGTCTTTAATGTGCAGCGTAAAGATTTGAAACTTAGGGAAGACAGTAATGGAAATACTTGTATAATAACATTCGCTCTGATTTTACAGGCTTTCTGATGTCCTGGCTCCTTATTAACTTAAACTTTTAACCAATCTCTTCAGAGCATTACCTTAATTTTATCACAGTTTGCCTTTATCATTGTGGCTTTTTAAAAATTCATTCTTTCCAATGGATTGCCAGTCAAAATGAGACCAAAAGAGACCCCCTAAGTTCTAAATCAAGAAATGAAAGTTAGGTCTTGTTAACATACTTTTATGTAGTTTGTGCATAATCCATCCTACTGCATTATTTTGCTGAGAAATTAAGAGATTTGTTTGTCACTGAGAATGAACATAGGAGCAATTTGAGTATGTACCAATCAAAGACAACAAAGTGAAATTTACAATAGAAAATTTCAAATCATTATGTGCAGTTACATTTAAAGTATGACCTGTAGGCTTAGAAGTGAATGCAGTTTCTTTTGAGAATAACCCTGTTGTATATTAAGACTCATATTTCCTTTCTAAAATGGATTTGTGCACCTTCTTAATATTTAGAAGAAATGGTTAACTGATTACTGTTCTTCAGGTGAGAAGATATAGCTGAAGATAACTTAATGTACACTTGGGAGGAACTGCCCAACAGCCCAAAATACTTTTGCTTTTTTTCCTGGCAAAGTTCCAGGTATTCTAAGCATATGGAAAATGTTAGCAGAAAATATATAATTATCAAACAGATCTTTCTTTGCCACCTTGAACATTATTCCTTGTGGCAGAGTAAATGAAACCTCCTGTTGGGATTTTGTTTCATTTGATCTTGTGCTCCATCAGCATAAAACTGAAAAAACATGACAGATGACACTCTAAAATTCAAGTTGATTTTCATTTATTCTGATAAGAAACTGAATGAACTTCATACAGACAGGGGTCAGAGTTTTAATTGAACTTAAAGCAAGACCAACTAAATCTTTCTGAATACGTTCTAGAAAAATCTCTTTAAAAATCTTTGTTATTGTATTGGTGTCATATATAAAGATGATGCTTTGACACGTATTTAAAAAAAAAATCAAACATGCTACTATATTCATTACAAATAAAGCTGTATTGGAATGTTGGCTGTAAGCTTGTAGTTTCAATTCTCAGTTTCCTATATAGAGGCCAAAATCAGTTGAATGCTGATTCTTAGTTGATGTACCTAATGTACATTTATATTTCCAATATATCATTAAGGACACTTACCATTAAGGCAGGCAGTGGAGGCAGCCATGTTTATTTGTCCCCTGCAGCCCAGTTGTGCTCCCTAGGGTTGTCCCTGCTTGCAGAGGTATGGTGGTCCTTGGTGGTCCTTGGGTGAGCTCTTGCACACCTACCCAGGGACCCCAGTGCCCTCATGAGTGGGTGCAGCCCCGAGGGGCTTGGCTGGGCTGCAGGGCGTAGTCAAGCTCATCTTCCCCTGTTGCCACATCATGATCAGCCATTGTGCTGACCTGGCTCTGTGAGAGCCCAGGGGTGGGGCTGTGGCTGGGTGCTTGACAAGAGCAGCTGAGCACAGGTCAAATACTAATCTGCCTCCCTGCAAGGGGCGGGGGATTGTGCATGGCCACAAAGGAGCTTGGGATGCTGGAGGACAGAAAACGTGAATCAATAGGGGATCCGATATACAAGTTTAATGCACCAATTTAGCATAAATTTATTAAGTATGGGTGCACTTGATCCACGTCTATCTTAGAACGGGTTCCACCAGTTTTAAATCAGTCTTTGTGCACCAAACTTCTGTAGTGTTATGAATTTAGACCCATTTCCAAGCACTTATACCAGTGAAAGTATAATGTCTATACCTGGCCTAAATGAAATGCACATGCAACCATAATTAATTTTCAGTGACCTACCTTGCTAAATGCATACCCAGATTTTCTGAATTAGCTTGCTTAGTCACTAGCCCTTCAATAAAGGAATTCTTATCCTGGCTCCAAGGACTGTTTCTTATTTATATGAAATAGTAGATACAGTGGTTAAACTATAATCTAACAGAGATGTGCTGCAGTAGTTTGAAATGGTGTAAAGCAGTAGAGGCCAAGCCTTTTGGCAGGAGTGCCACAAATTAGCCCTATGCCCATCCTGAGTGCCAGTTCAATCCTCTTCCATTGCTGATCAGCCGCTCCACTTTATGCACCCAGCCCTGTGCTCCCAACGGGAATCAAAGGGAGCAAGAGTACTCAAAAGCCCCCCTGGCTCTCCAAAGGCGTTTGGGAACACCTAAAGCCAAAAAGAGGCGTACACCTAGTGGAAGGGAGGGGCTATCACCATAGACTTCCATCGCTTGGGCTTGTAGGGGGGCTGTTAGGAAAGCTAAGGCAGATACAGAACTAGATCCATCAAGGATCAAGGACAACAAAAAGTCTTTTTTTTTTAAAATATATAGGGAGTATAAAGAAAGCACTGGGTAACATGGGGCCCCTGCAGGATATGCTAGGCAATCTGGTGGTTGCACCAGAGGAAAAGGCAGACCTTTTTAACAATTTCTTTGCCTCCATTTTTTTGTTCAACTCTAAGGTGTCACCCTGCCCTACCTTCTACCATTCTAATAAGAACAGTGGAGGCAAAAGCCTGTCTGATTGAGCCTGGAGGATGCTTTCACTCCTATGTTCTAAGCAAAGTAGTGACTGAAAGTTTTGTCATGGTAATATCTGGAAAAATATTCTCTAGTTTAGCTTTCTGCCAACTACTTTAGGCCCAGTAGAGAGGCCCTGCATGCTTTTAAAATGGTCTTTCTTTCAAGAGGAAATAATAATTACTCGTGTTCAGCCTTTCAGTTGTCTTAATAACTTGCTTAGGCATACCTTCTGTGTAACTTCCATAGGGGTAAAAATGTGTGCTTTACAAGCAAAAATGAAATATATATGGAGTTATCATTTTGTGAAAATGCTTTTTACTCTCGTAGAAAATGCTTTGACAGAATTGAAAGACTCTATTTAAATACTTCATATAAAGACTTGCAAGCCTTTGCAAGTCAAGTACTTTGAAGAATGAAACATAAACACCACCCCCCACATTTTAATTTAACAACTTCTCTTAGTCTTCTACTGTATCTTGTTTTGCTTTATGTGTTCAGCCTTTGGGGCTGTCAGCTTTTCAAGCAGGGGCTTTCTGTACTTTTGGATATTATATAGTATTATGTTGGTCTTAATATGTAGATTATCAACAACCCTGTTGATTTTTCTCAAACACCATATTAACCACTACTTTAACAAGTAAGTATTATAGGCGGCTATTGCTTAGGTTTAGTATAGCATAGAAAATTGGCACGATTTTATGCACTCATTCTGCTGACATTCTGGAAGAAGCATAGAAAAATAGTCAATTTCTGGGGTTGCTTGGGTTTTTTTACCCCCCCAGAGCTGATGGAATAAAATTCTCCAGGCAAATAAAATAAACTTTTTAAATCATGAGTGAATTTTAATTACCAACTTTAATCCTTTACGTTTTCAAAAGGAAACAAATCTTGCCTGGTGCTGAGTCAGAAAGTATTACCTATTTGATGCACTTGAAATGTAAATTGCCTGATTGAAAGTCTAATAGGCCTGCCTTCTTACCTTAATCATTTGTTATAGTGGATTGTTTTACTACTTATGTTTCTCTTATTTCATATTTTTTTAAAGATAATTCTCCCTTTTTACAGTAAAAGTTGACTAATATTATTTTGAACTGTTAATAATTTCGTTCTTCACAAAACTTTTACATACAGGCTTTAGTAGTAACAGGGTATTAAAAATAATAACGAAGGCTACTTGCAGGTGTTTAAAAAAAAAAAGTTGTGTTTTATTGGAAAAAGCAGCGCATTACTTCAGCCTGGCTCTGTAGTGTCTGTAAAGGCTGGGTGCTGTATTGGGGCTTTTTGGTGCTTTTACCTAAAGCTGATTCAATCAGCATTTCATAAAAGCACCAAAAATCCCTGCTAAGGTACCTGATCTTTACAGAGCCAGGTATCCTGGTTATAGCTGTATTGGTCAAGAGGAAAAGGCAATCGGGACTCATAGTACAGATAATATCTTATTAGCCCAACAAGATTTTTTGCAAAAAAAAGTCTTTAATTGCAAGCTTTCAGGCACAAGCACCCTTCATCAGGCATTGGAGAAAAGAAAAAAATATGAAAATTCATAGGATTTCACAGAGGAGTCAATAGACTGCCGCAGAGGAGTTTTCCGTCTATTGACTCCTCTGTGAAATCCTATGAAATATGAACTTTCATTTCTACTCAGGAGAACTTTTACAGTCTTTTCTCCAGTGCCTGGTAAAGGGTGCTTGTGCCCGAAAGCTTGCAATTAAAGAAATGCTTTTGCAAAAATCTTGTTGGGCTAATAAAAGATATCATGTCTGCTATGAGTCCTGATTGCCTTTTGAACTTTACAGATGCTGCAGAGCTGGGTTGAAGTAATGCATGGCCTCTTCTGAGCATGGGTGGGGATTGGCATGGGAACACATAGAGTTTCACATAAAGTATCATTTTGTTTTGTGTGGGGATTTGGGTTTTTTTTGGGGGGGGGAGGGGTTAATGTCTGCAAACAGCCAATAATCTGAGCACATGATGAGTTTTTCAGGTTTCCCCTCTGGCTTTCCCTGTACTATTTATAATAACTTTTTTTTTCTGAACACAGAAGAAATTTCAAATTCAGACTTTGACAGCAGATTTGGTAAAACAAAATTTATGTTAGAAATATTCCCATTGGAAAGAATGGATGAAAGTATCAGAAAAGTTCCTATTCCTGTTTTTCCCTTAAGGTTTCCTGTTTTAGCTCAAGTCTTAACATTCTTGTTGTCTCAGAGTGGTCTCTGTTAGGGCTGTAGTATTACCCCTAGACTTAGACATTATACTTTTTTGGTTTAGATGGTCAGAAACCAGTCTAAACCTATAACAAGTTTACACACAGACTGGTTTTAAAATGGCAGAACCTGATCTAAGATAGATCTGGATGGATACAGTATCAGATATAATCGGTTTCGGTTGGAGCAGTCTGTCAAATTTCTATCTCAGATCCCCTTCTGACTCAAGTTAGGTCACAGTCCCCTGGCATCCCAGGAGCCTTTGCAGCTCTCTAACTCCCCCCTTGCAGGGTGGGTAGGCAGGGTGACCTTAACCCATGGTCATGTGCTCTGGCCAAGAGCCAGACTGGCCTCCTCATCCCAGGCCTGTCAGAGCTGAAGCAGCAAAGCCTCTAGTCCCCAGCCCTGTGTCCTCCCTGCTTGTCAGCCAGTCATACATGGGGGGGGCACTGGGCAGCAGGGGCTTCCCCACTTTTCTCTTCCCTGGCCCACCTGACCAGCATGGCTTCTCTTTGCAGGGGAAGGCAGGCAAATGCCTGCACTGGCTGCAGCCATCCCTGATTTTCCTCTGACACATACCCCCAACCCCCTGCTATCAGCTACAGGGAAGGCACATACTCTCTCCCCAGCCTCCCCACTCCTTCCAACTGTGGCAGGGAGGGAAAGTAGGGGAAGGTAGAGAACCCTGCCACACTGACCCAGCCCCTACCAGACCCAGCCGACACAGCTGGGGGTCTGTATTTTCCCCCTCCTGCCCCGCTCCCTGACAGCTGTAGGCTTCTGGCTTTAGCCAGTGCAGGCATCTGCCTGCCTCCTCCTACCATAGGGCAAATGTGTGTTCCCTTTGCTCCTGATCCTATCTATGCAGCTTAGAGACACCTGTGTAGATTGGATCATTTTTGCCTCAGGCTTTTTGAATGTGTGTACATAGCTTAAGTGCTGTAGACTGAGCCTCAAAAAAGTAAAATATATGAACTTTGCTGAAGTTTATTTTGCTGTCTTTACTTTGGTCAGGGTTATACAGGAAATCTGTCAGAGCAGGGATTCGCAAAGGATAGGCTATTTACTATTCTAACAACTGAGCCACATTTCTTCTCTTATACTTGTTCTTGACAAATTTATAACTGTATTCACATACAAGTATTTCACTTGTCATAGGAAATTCCATAAAAGCATTTGATATGGTGAAATGTTTTTAATTGCTTAGCATTTATATTTGTATTTTATTAATATTAAAATCTAGGAGAATATTTGATTCTTCACCTCTTCTAAGGTAGAAACCTGTCTGTGGTCTAAGTAACAAAAACCTACATGGCCTTTTAAAATTGCCTACGCATTCAGATCCAAAGCTATCCTGTCTTATGTATTAATGTTACTACTTGTCTGGGGCAGCTGAAAAGTGAGGCAATATTACAAGTCAAGTTTTTGAATAGAAAAGATAAGGGGAGGGCTCAACATAGTATCCTGCTTTGAGTAAATGTATTGAACTGCTGCCTTATAATGAAAATAAGTGGCAGTGATTGTTGGAAATGATAGTTTGAGTACAGTTTGAGATTAACATTTTTGTTCTGATCATCTCTTATTTTTCTCAGAAAAGTTTGAATATTGGACTTGTCCTGACCTAACTAATTGGAAAAATATGGAATCTATTTTCCTCAAATATTCATCCTTTTTTATAAAGAATACTTCCTTTTGCTCTTCATTTAAAAAAATTTTTTTTTTGATCACTGACTTTTAAAGTAAAGTAAACTTGTAAAAAGGATACCAAAAGCAGCAGAGGCCTTTGAGAATTCTGCAGGTCTACCAATAGTTTCAGTTGCTGGAAAAGAGGATTGTGGGTTCCTGGCTTTCATCCTGTTCTGTACCACACTTTAGCATAGTTACTTGCCTAGCAAACTTCTGCATTTTGATTAGTACAGCAAAATATTAATGTACTCCTACCAATTTCCTGACTAGTGTAGTGCTATCTGTGTTTCACTTGTGGAATCTTTGCATTTCACTGAACAAAAACAGTATGCTTATGTTTATAAATTCTCTCTTTTTTTTTCATTTTGCTGAGGATACTTCTGTGATTATTTTTTTCATTATGCAAGTTGATAAGCAGAATCTTACTGATGTGAAAATACTTATAGAGCACCCTAATGTGATATAATCAAGTAGAGCTGAATAAAACATCAACATACAGTAAAATACCCTTGGCGCACTATTTTGCTGCAAGGATGCTTATGAAGTCTCTCTGTAGCTATCTAAAACAGCATGGAGAAATTTATTGAAACCTTTGTAAAAGCTTTTCTGCTTTTATTTATTTTCTCATCCATAAGTTAGTAAGTCACATCAAGTAGCCAACTTAATAAATAAGAGCTGTTCTTGTAGAGAAACAAAAGGGTTCCTGGTGATCTATTAAATGCATACTACTGCAGTTTCTTGTAATCTAGAAATGGAATTTCTGGGAAATTCTGGGCTGCCTTTCAGTCTTGGGCAGTGAAATGTAACTTAAGTTTAAGAAAGGAAAAAGAGAAGAGAGTGCTACTCCTGCCAAGTTCTTGTCTGTCCAGTGATTTAGAGCACTGAACATTTGAAATATTTCCCTGTCAGAGGCCTGGAAACCAAGTAGCACTAGTTTGAGCTCACAATCATGTCAATTTTGAAAGGGCAAGCAACAGATTTCCTTATGCCAAAAATAAGTTTTTGCAAACCTAATTAAGCAGAATGTTTGATAGCAACTGAATGGATAGTATCAACTTACACTGTTCACACCTTTTTTGAGTTGGGTGAATTAATTTAAAATTAAACCCGTAGCCTTAGATTAATCTAAAGTATCTAAACCCTAAACTTTAGTAGCCTGTCTGCCTTGAAAACATAAGCAGTTGTAAAAAAAATAAATACAAAGGGGGGGGCGGGGGAGTTATGTCTGAATTTTTGTCTGTTCTGTTTTATCTTGGTAACTTGCAATATGCATTTAATGGGTGAAGTAAAAATGTAATTTTTGCTGACTACTGCAGCAGCTTGAACAATACCTACTGCATTTACCCCTGTCTCTCTCTCAATTTAAAATATGTATGAGGACATGTTTCATGTGTAAACAGAGGAGGACCCTTGGGAAGTTCTGTAGCTGTACATTAAGTTATTTCAGTACAATACTGACAAAATATTTTCTGTTTTGAATTTTGTTTTGTAAATCTGTTTTCAGCTGTGCTCTCTGAAATCTTCAACAGCAACTTCTTGTAAATCTTAATATTGGCAGGACTTTACTGATTAAACTGAAATATAAACAGTGACTTTTATTCATTGCTCTATTTTAGCAGTTACTTTAATTGTAACCTCAATAGTCAAGATTTTAAAAGTTTCCATTAAAACCCTCTGCATTCATAAATTTTAAATTTTCTAAATGACTAACTTTAGGTATGAAGTTTGTATATTGTTTAGTGTTTTGAATGTTTTCATAGAATTTGAACAAATGCTACATTTTTATGTATTGGATAAAAAAAGAAAATCCTGCCCTCCTGTTTTTCTCAGAGAGCACTCACAACTGGATATGCTTTACCACATGAAACAAGGCATAGACATGGTCTTGACTGCTGAATACATGTTTTAGTAAGTTTGAGGAGTGATTCTAAAATAAAGGAAGATATGGATAATTGGAAATGCAGGGCTAGAAGTATTTAGCAAATGCTTCTGCTTTAAACTCTTGGCTGGGGAGATGAAAGGCTCTGCTGACTGAGAAAATAATTATTCTAATTGTGTCCTGATGCTTAATAGAAAATGTATTGAAGTCTGTGGGTACATACTCAATGATGCATCATAAGTATTATATAGTAATTAAAATAGTCTGTGTCAGTAACTGAGAAACTTTCAGACATAATCAGTTATATATATATATTACCGTATATGTACTGGTTATAAAACAAAATAAAGCAAAAACCCTAAAGATTGTTTGTGAAGTGACAACAGAAGCAAATAATGGCGGTGCTTTGCTTTTCTGCATTGGTATCTCATCTGTGACTACTAATGTCTGCATCAATAATGGAGTAGCTGGTGGCTTTGATTGACCTCCTGTGCATGGCTTAGGGAAAAAGCCCTTCTCACTCACTTCCTCCAATCCTTATATTAAAATGGTGCCATCTGCCACCTGCCCTTTCGCTGGTCAAGAGCATATCCTGAAATTAAATAGTCTTGACTCACTGATTCTCTCTTATGGGCTGTCATTAAGGCTGTTGCTGCTAAAAACTTCTCTTGATGTATAAAGTAAACTAATTTTTTTAACAAAATATAAACTATTTTGTTTATACTTCCTCTTTTTAAAGCAAATAATCTAATTATATGAAAGCTCCTATAGAACCAAATATTGCTGAGGCAACAAATATATGGAGGCAGCCATCCTAGGCTAATAAATAGGTGACAGTTCTGATGAGCTAGGTGAAAAATTAAAAAATAAGATGCCCATCATTTTTTTACATTGTATGTTTCTGTGGACACAATGATATAAATTTGAAGTGGAGTACTTCCCTTTTAGTTGTATAGTTTATTTTTGCAGCTCTTTAAGTGAAATGTTACAGCTTTTGGTAACACATCTGTTTATAGCACTAGGATTAGATATGTAGGTGAAAGATACACATGTAGGGATAGGCAAAACTTCCTTCTGTGTCACTTACAAACTTCGCAAGCAGTAGCTGAGCTTTGAAAGCTGCAGTTGACTGCTACCTAAGGATACCATTCTGCATGCAGCTTGCTGTTCCTTTCTCCAGTTTCTTTGGCAGCAGCTAATACAGGAAAATACACAAACTTAATGATGAAGAATAGGAATCATATTTGTTGCCTCTTAATTTCCAATTTATGACTAAATGTTTCCCTTCTATTATTGCTTTTCTGTGCTGACTTTTAAAAAAATATTTTATAATATGTCAAACTAATTTAGTTTAACTTCACAAGCTTAATCATTTCTAAGATGAGAAATGCAAAAATGAAAACTGTAAAATCTTAACCCTTTTACTTTGTGCATGCTCGTTAAGATGTATTGTAACTTTTCTCAGTTGTACATTTAATTCTACAACCTTTTTCCAAAAACACTTTCTTTTAATATAACTTAACTCTAAAATCCATAAGGATGTAAGTATTCTATCCAATTTGATTTTATTATTGTATTTGTGTTCCTAATTGGGTTTTATGGGATAAGTGGGATTCCTTTTCCCTAGACTCGTGCAGTAATGACCTAAATAGTAATCCATTAATAAAGGCCACTCTATAATGAGGCTTTAGTAGAATTGTTGTTAATAAAGATCTCGTCCTTAGAACCTTTATTTACATGAATTTATACTCTTTTCCTTGATGATCTGTTTTGTTATAGCTTACTTAAAGTATTTGGTTTATTTGCATTTCATTTGATACAGTTTACTGAAACAATTTTCATATAGCCTCTGCTTTACATGGTTACAGTAATACGGAAGCAGGCAGAATGCTCCCTGTAACTCTGAGTTAATTAGGCAGATTTAAGTTTGCATTTCTTAAACCTGCATTACTATAGTATGTATGTCTTTAAATTGATTCTAATACTTTAATACATCATTCACCAGAATACCTTGAAAAATATATTTTTTTCTCTACAACTTTTAATCAAAATGAATGTTCTGTTAATGGAAACAGTTTAATATGTGTTAATGATTTAGGGAGTAGTTAATATTAACTCAGCATTCCAAATAGTGTCTTCCTTGAGGCCTTTTGAAACAGATCTAGTCTTGGTTGTTAAACTTTGTTTTGGAGGTGGGTGGTAGTTACTCAAGCAACCAAAAGCCTCCCCCTCCTGTGAGCTGTTTTTTAAAATAATCTAGAACAAGCATTGTTGTACTTGTAATCCTACTGAAGGGTTATGAAACAGTCTAAATTGGCTCTGACTACAAACTTTGACCTGTTTGGCCAAATTGTGGGAGTTGTGCCAAAACTTGATATAAAACAGTTCTGGGAAGCTCTTTAGGATTGAATTCCAAAGCTATGTGAGTGATGTGCTAACAGTCTATTTTTGATATTGATGTAACACTTGCCCAATACAGTTTTAGACCTAAACAGATTATTTTAAAATTGCATTGACTCAGATTTAAGTAATTGGAAACTTCTCAATGAATTTTAAAAGGGATCATTTAAAAATAGGCAACTTCAGACTTCTTTGTTCTCCCTTCAGTACAAGTAATAGCCTATGTCTGTGCTTACTTCCTAGACTTGCCTCTTTGTCCATGACTGAAGGCTTTTTACACTCGTCATGCGTCTTTCCAGCTAACAGTAATTAGATCAGTCAAAACTGGGTTTTTCATAGACTTTACTGGTTTTGGAAGTTGGGGTACTTTTACACATGTGAGGATGCACTGTAATTGCAGCATATCAGAGCTGACTTATTTAATCGAATCTGCTGGTGCCTGCTAATTAGCGTACTCCAGCAGCCTGGTGTCTTGTGTATCAATTTCCCCGCGCTTCAAAATGGCAGCAGGGAAACTTCAACTAAAGCTCATAGAACAAGCTTTAGTTGAAGTGCCCCCACCACCACTTTGAAGCTCAGGGACACTGATGGACAAGACCCTGCGGGTACTTTAATTAAAGCAGCTCTTGGAGTTGCTCTAATTAAACTGCTCCCCCCTGCCTCCTGGAGCACACATAAAGACCCCCTTTGAGCTCGGAAGTCTGTTTTAAGTAGAGGTAAAGGATATTTGATCTGTGAACTTTGGCTGTGCAATCCTGGATGAATCTCCAGACGCTAGAACAGTGGTTCTCAACTGGGGTGCCACAAGAACCTGCCAGGGGTGATGCGAAGTTGCTGGCTTGGGATGAAACCACCCCATGCACCTGTTTTCATTAGGTACATCGCAGCTGAACTGACAAGCGGCTGTAGCAGGAAGTCATGCCTTCCTGCATTACATTATGCAGGCAAGCACACCCTTTCTGTTACAGATCTTCCCATTTCATCTTTGAGGTGCTTCCTGAACACAGAGGTGTGGGGGCAATTCTGTCTGGTGGCAATGTAATAACGAAATGCAGGCTGGCACACCTTTCTGCTGTAGATCTCTGTATTTGTCCCAAACACATGTGCTGAAAAGATACTAGCAGGACAGTTCCACTTGCTCTGTGTGCTTCTGTTTCCAGGAGATGCCATACAGGACTAGAAAGGCTATGACAAGAGCACACACTCCTGCCACAGGCACTTCCTGGTCTAGCTTTGCAGTTTTTTAGTTTTTCAGTTAAATGGGGTGCCTGCCACTAACTTTTGAGCTTTTAAAAGGCCTTGAGTCTAAAAACATTGAGAAGCACTGCCCTAGAATTAAGAACCAGCAAATGTGGAATATTTCCCTTGCTTACTGAAAAGAAATCTTTTCAGCCCAAAACAGTTCTCTTATTTTTAGAGATTCTTTTTACCTTTTATTTTCCCTAAGAGAAGTCTCAGACAGAAAATAGTTTGCCTGAGTTTATTATTTCAAATGTGATGAGATCAGTAGAAGTAGCTGATTAGTAACCACTGCTAGTCAATTGAGTGTTCCATAAGTTATCTGATATGTCCATTTATATCCTTGAGCACTAACAAACTTACTAAAACCTACAAAAAATACTTCCTTATGGGGTTTTCTGTTAAATATAAGGATTTAGTCTCATTTTCACAGCTGAAGAACATGAAAGATTCAGGGATATATCCAGTTCTGCCTGGTGGATGTATTTATAGTGCAGTCAGAGAGGTGATTACTATTCATATAAACATACAGAAGATAACTTTACACTAGTAGCTCAGGTGCTGCTGTCAGTGTAAATGCAGAACAAAACTCAACATGGGCTGCAAAATCCATCTGTAAATCTAGGTAGATTGACAGGTAGCTGGTCTGTGCTGTAGTCATGCTAGTTAGCCCACATGAACTGTGGTTGGGATCAGAGGGAAATCACAGCACATAAGCCCAAGAGCACCAATAGCTCAGATGCATCAATAGCAAGACTGAGGTTTTCTGGTGGCATAGGGGTTACATTTTCAGAGGAGTGGGGATAATTGCTGAGAGTTGCTTGAGAGAAGCAGTTCTCATAGACATACACCCCAGAGTCAAAGGTTTTGATGATGAAGGAGATCACTGTTGAGTTTCTGTTAACGAATAAAAAGCCTCTAGGTAAGAGAGAAGTTTACATAAGCTTGTAATTGTTTTAAAATCCTTCTTCTCTTTTTGCTTTACTGTGTTCCTACTTTTAAGAATAAAAATATTTTGTTTATAAAAGTCTGGTCACACTGTTCTCCACTGGTCACAGTTTCCCAGAGGAAGATTTGCAGGCAGCAATCCCAGTTGGAGCTGCTGAGTAATCATGTTAATACACAGGTTTCTGTAACCTGGGAGGCTTGTGGGATTTCACCCTAGGAGACGGGCAGAGTTTGGCACAAAGGGGACGTAACACTAGGAGTGATATACTAAAGGTGGCAGGGGAGGGCCAAAAGTAATGTTACCTCTTAAAACCATAACAGCCTCCATGTATAGACCATGTTTCTTTTTTTCCCTCACAACCGATATGTAAATTTGTGACATTTCCACAAACTATATACTCAAAAATATGTTTCCCCTAGGGTGTCCAATTGCTTAGATTCAGTAAACTCTTTATACATCAAGCAGTTGAAAGTATACCCTGAAGCTTCTCAAAGTGGAAATTCTTCTGTCGAAAGGAAGCTGTTGAATAGTTATCTCTCTGTGTATTTAAATGTCACCTGCCAGTTCATTTTTTCCATTAATAGTTCTGTCTATGCAAACATCTGCTTTTAAAAATTAAAAGTCAGCATCTGCCAGCAGTTAGTACAGTGTCACCTGAGTTTATTATCGTTTCTCCTGTACTTAGAATTAGAGATATGAGGTAGGTAAACATTGGCATTTTTACTACTTCTGTGTTATACAGGATTTGTATTTAACTTGTCTTCTGTAGATAGAGTAAAAAAACTGAATCAATTAAATATATTTTGATTTTGCTGGTAAGTCTGTAAACAGATTGCCTTTTACAACCCATGCACATGCACCAGAAACTGTAAGGCTAATCTATATTTAGAAAAGCCGGTAAAGGTTCTTAGTTCATTCTCTTAAGTATGGGTTTTAATCATTACTACAAATCAGAAAAGTCCTGGCAATGCAAGGAGTGTATATTGCTGAATGGTAAATTTTGGATTAAGTGGCAACCAGTGAAGTGTGAAAATATACAGAGAGCTTTTTTTTTTTTTTTAATACAGAGATCTATATTAATCTTCTTGGTTAGTTTAGCTCAGTGGTTTCAATCTCTTTTTCATTTGTGGACGCACAAATATTTTGAATGGAGTTCTGGACCCCTTTGAATAGTAAGTGTGGGTATTCACATACTTTTGATCATAGTCATCTTTCACAGACCCCTTAGACGTAGTCTGTGGACCCCCAGGGGTCCATGGGCCACAGGTTAAAAACTGTTGGTTTAGCTTATTGCTAAAATAGAAAATTGTGTAGCATTTAACACAGTCATTAAAATGAAAACTCTGCTTCCTTATTTATAAACTGGTTTTGAGGTTGCTGAGGATTCCCTAATTAAAAGTAGTAACAGAAGATGCCCTCAATTTTGCTTTTCAAGTGTAAATATTACTTCAGAATTTTAAAATATTTTCTGTTTTTAATCTCAGAATGATCAGATTTTGACTTCTGATTGTAGGGTGGGAGTGGGCAAGTGATATCACAGTAGACTGAAACATGAACTATGGTGTTACATTACTTCATTTAATAATTCACAGATATTTAAGTTTTTAAAGCCAGAGAGGACCACATTGATCCTCTTGTCATACCTTCGAAATAATACAGGCAATACTACTTCTCTAAATTAATTCCTGTGTGAATTAGGACAAGTATCTGAGAAAAAACATCTACTATATTTAGCTGAATACAAAACCCTGAATTTAAGATGGTCCCCCAATAATTAGATTCTATACATGGAAAATGTCTACATTTTTTATAGTTTTCCATGTATAGAATCAAATTATTAGGAGGGTCATCCTACTTTTAAAATGGTTTTGGATTTGGCTAAATATGATATTAAAACTCTTGGATGCAAGTAGCCCAGACTTGATGTGAAAATGTCTAACTTAAGTATGTACTGTTTAAAATCCTCCCTAGTTACTGCTGGAATGGAAAGTATCTCACTTTTATTGTGTGTTCAGAATATATCACCGAGCCCTTTTCCTAAATATAGAACAAAACTATTTATTGAATACTTTGCCATTTTTACTTACTATTTATAGATCTACCATTTCCATCTGCCAGTAGATTAATGTTATTGTTACAATTCTTTTTGTTCCTAATATTCTTTTTAAAAATCTTGCATAAAAAATTCATATAGAATGCTGGGAGCAGTTGGTGTGAGCCTAGTCCAGTCAATGAAGATTGGGTCATTACCCCTCTGAGCCATCCCCTCCTCTTTCTTCATACACCCTGAGTTGGGCCCTGCCTTCCTTGTCTCCTCTCCTGTCCTGTCCTCTCCCCTCCCCCCCCACCCATGGTCTCCCTGGGTAGAGCTCGGGAAGTACCCACATCTGTACCTTTGATCTCTGGGTCCTGCAGGCCAGGTGTTGGGGAGTGGCAGGGCAATGTATGGCACACAGGGGGATCCAGCAATACACCCTGCCCCTTGAAGAGAGAGGTCTGGAGGGAAGTGAACAGAGTGAGACCTGCAGCACCAGGCACCTGGGCACATGTGCAGGCACTTCTTGCTGTACCTATAGGAGCAAGAAGAAGTTGCACATCGTAGTCATCCTGGTCCTAGCAACAACTTGGTGACTGAGTGTTCTTAGTGGTGACAGATGACTGTTGCTCCTGGAAAAATGGTCTCAAGTTGCAGCAAGGGAAGTCTAGTTTGGATATTACAGGAAAAGTTCTCATTAGAAGGGTGGTGAAGCATTGGAACAGGTTAGCTAGAGAGGTGGTGGAATTGTTATCCTTGGACATTTTTAAGGCCTGGCTAGACTGAGCCATGGCTGGAATGATTTAGTTTTGGATGGCCCTTCTTTAAGCAGCAGGTTGGACTAGATGACCTCCAAGTTAGATGTCCCATCCAACCCTAATTTTCTGTGATTCTATGACTGGGGGGTCATGTTTGATACCATGGAATGGGAAAGGGATTGTTGTGTCTGGGTTGTCTACATGCTTGTAATCCATCACCTTCCTAAGCAGAGCCTGTTTCTTGCTCTCTGGAGCCCTATTTAGGCAGTAGACCAACCAATTTCAGCAGGAGGGCTGTTTGGCACCTTCCTCTATTTTTCCTAAACCAGAACCAGAATAGCCTTTCATTGAGCTCTGAATAGACTAATTGGCATGGCAGTAGGGGAATTGACTTTGCTGCTCCCCGGTACTAATCTGCCCATGTGAAATGCAACTTCCAAGTTAAGAGCCTTTTGCATGGAGGAAAGCAGTCTATTTGAAGTTACCACTGGCTAACTTGGCATTACCACACAAAGCTGGCTGCCCTGCCCGGTCCCAGCCTTCTGACACGTTTTTTTAAAAGCCTTGCACTCGCCAGCTCTGGCAGCGGCAATCTGGGGCCTCTGGGAACTTATAGCAGAGTCTCCCCTCCCCCCCCCGCACAGTGCATAACAGTGCAGGGGAGCAGGAATTGCCCCCGGCACCCATGCAGCAGCTGCCCCATGCACGCACTGTCCTGGAACTGGGACAGCCCCACGTATCAGCCAGAGCCCGGCAGTGCTCAACCCCAGCTGCCTCAGCTCCCAGGCAGCACACAGTGCCCTGCCAAACCACGCTGAACCCACACTCTGGGGCAGCTATCCCACTCATGCTGGGGGAGCGCTATACCTGCTGCCCCTCAATGCTCTGCACTGCATGGGGGGTCTGCCACAGGCCCCCAGAGGCCTCAGTTGCTGCTGCCAGAGCTGGTGAGTATGGGGCTTTTTTTTTTTTTTTTTTTTAAGTGCTGGGAGGCTGGGACCGGGCGGGGCAACCATCAAGGGTGGGGTTGGGCGGGAGGGGGAAGATTGGGTAGTGGGGGGTGCTCTGCTATGTGACCCCAGAGCCCCCACAGCAACTGCTACTACTGGTGAGTGCGTTTGTTTGGGTTTTTAAGTGGCGGGGGGGATGGGGCCAGGCAGGGCAGCCATGGAAAGTTCTCCCACAGCTCCCCCTCCTGGGGAGAGGCAGGGACAGCCAAAGGAGCCACCTAGCTTTGCCTGCCTCGCCCCAGCCAATCTGAATCACCGAATCTTCCAAAGCTGATTCAGCTGAATCAGTTCATGACAGTGATCTGAATCGAACTGATTCACTGTCTTCCAAATTGGCCGAATCCAAATCGAATACTTCCCTATTTGCACAGGTGTACCAGCCACCACCAAGGAGGATGGTGGCACCAACTTGGCCATCCACAAGAAGAAGGACCTGGGCTGTCAACAGGTTATTCAAAGCTAGAAGGCACCCCTGGGTGGGTGCTGCTTAAGGGTGCTCTTTGGTACTGCCCTCTGGTATGATCCAAGGGTCTTTTTTTTCCCCTTTTTTGTTAGGGTACTTAAATTTTCAGGGGAGAGGAGCGATAGCAGCAGCCCTTCTGTCAGAAAGAGTGTTCAGGCATGGGGGTGATGTTTGAGCTGGATGGGCGGTGGGGGGAATATCCCCTTGTAGTCAGGTGGGCCAGGGGGGGGTGAGTAGGTGAGAAGTGGGATGCTGTTGGAAGAGATTCTTGTATCTTAATGTGAATGGTGGTTGGGGGGTGTGATTGAGTTTGGCAGGTGGCTTTGTTTGTATGGAGACTTGGGCAGGAAGTCATTGGGTGGGAAGCTTGACATTTTTTCAGTTTTGCAGGTTTGCTGGAATCCTGTCTATGGGCTGCTTGTTTGTTGTAGGTCACTGAGCCTTTTGACTAGGTTGGGATATAAAGCTAATAAATAAACTATCAGCTTAGCTCTGCCAACCACTGATTCCTCATTGCATCCTTTCTCACCAACTTTTTTTCTTACAGTTCTTGGCTTCTGCTATATATTCAGCATTATCAACTTATAATTTTTTTCATTTGTTATATGTTTATATATAATCTGTTTGTTTTTCAGAAGTTGATTTTACTTCTCTACCAAGTCATATGTTAGTCTTTTAACCAACATAATCTTTTGGCAATTATGGGATTTTGGGTTTCTAGACATTTAGTGAAATGTTTTTAAACAGTCACCGGTTATCATTCACATTTTCCCATTTTAAATTCTTTCGCCCAGTCAATTTAGCTCTTGTTTGTTTGGAAGACTGGCTCTGCCAAAGTACCAACCATATATTACTGGGTTTGGAATTTGGCTGTTTACACACCAGGCAATAAACAGTTTAATACAACACTTTGATTTAGAAGTCATCTAACAATTTAGAAATTTGGGGGATGTCTTAGTGCCAGCAGCATAAGACTTCCTCCAGCACATAATTCAGATCAAATTCCTCTAATAAAGCAATTTTTGCCTTACATTATGCTGATGGGAGCCTAAGGAGCCAGTAATCCAATCCTCTGGTGCGATTTAGTGGTATTTAGCTAAATATTACCTTGCCTTGTGCCTTACAGATACACTAACTTTTCCCAAAAGATAAGCATTCAAGATCATTTACTTCCAAGTTGTAAGCAACTTGGAAAAAAGTGTGGGCATGTTTTGACACAGAGAGCTACTCTCCTTTTTACCAACTGAGCCTTTTAAAATTTCTTTTTAACATTCCAATAATGGAAGCTTTCCCACAAGGTTTCAGTAATATCAAATCTGTTGGTTATTGTACAATATTGATTGCATGTGAGCAATTCTACTTTCTTAATTACTTACCCCTGCAATCATGGGTACTGACTCCAGGGTTGCTGTGGGGCTCAAGCATCCACGGAAAAAAAATTACCGAGTGCTCAGCGCCCACGAGCCATAGCCACAAGCTGCTTGCAGACATTTTTTTTTAAAAACCACTTTACTGGAAGGAACAGTGCATTACTTCAGCCCAGGTCTGCAGCATCTGTAAAACTTCAGCATGGCTCTTTTGCACTTTTAGCTAAAGCCAATTCAATCAGCTATTAAATAGAAGCACCCAAAAAGCCCTATTAAAGTGCTCAGTCTTTCCAAGCTACAGAACCGGGTTGAAATAACACTCTGCCTCTTCTGAAAATCTGCGGGGTTTGGTGCAGGAACACACTGAGTTTAAAGTAAAATGAATTTGAAGTAAAAATTTTTACGTCTGCAAGAACCCACTGCCAAGAACCAAAGTTCATGTCTGTACCAGCTCTTACTCCGTGCCTAGCAATTAAAGAATTTTCTTTGTATCCTTTGGTTTCTTGACTACTTTTATTCTTGTCATCATAATCCATTAGTTCCAAGTGGAGGTTCATCTAGTCCCCTTTTCTATCTTCCAGGTTTGTCTTTAAATACCCTATTGACTAATTTCATCAATCCATTCTGGGGGAGATTTGTTCTATTGACATGCTGGCCATTGTTTCAGCTTCCATGTGATTAAACTAATAGTGGTTTTGTGTTGAGTGCTGTACAGGAACTTGCCATTTCTGTTCTGTTTTTGCAAAACTGGGATTAGATTTTGATTTTGAAGCGGGTAGTAGACATTATCCTTAACCATATTTAATTCCATTTTTATACCAATTTTTAACCATTCGATTTTATATTATTTAGGAGACACTTTTTTTTTTTTTCGGTGACTGTCAGGAATACTTTTAATTAAAACAGACTGGATTAGCATTTGCTAGCTGTGTGTGATTATGCTGAGATGTTTGAAGTGCATTAATATTTTTGTCAGCTATAATAGTTTAGAAATTTTGAAAGGCAAAATTGAAATGGTTTCTATCATTTTATTTGTCAATGGAGGGAATAAGCTCTGTTGGTCTGAAGTTGAGCAGAAGGCAGGTATGGTGGCACTGAGTTAGTCTACAAGGTACCACCCTGCACCTTAATTTTATTTTTATACAGTACCCTTAATATAAAAGATCATAAAACAGACATTGTGACACAACAGACAAACAAAGCAGGAGTTCCCAAAGCCTGAAGCAAGAGACGGTTAGTTTTTGTGGCAAAATCTGAACAAAGTGCAATAGAACATTGAATACTATAATTTACTAGAAGCAGAAAGATTTTAATTAGTGGTAAGCAATAGAACAAATTTACAGATTAATCAATAATTGTCTAGCCATTGTTATAGATACATGTCTTAACTTGAAAATTTGTTTTATAGCAAGCAGACCAAAGATTTTCTGTAACTTCAAATGGGTATCTCTGACTGTTTTAATGGAATTTGGGTGCCTGTTGCTAATAGCCCCATATTCAAAGTCAGAGAAAAGGAGATGCTGTTATTAAAAGCTTTATAAGATAAATTGCAAAACATTTTTCATTTGATTCTTTGTCTCTTATTCATGCAAGTAGTTTCACTGAAATCTGTTAGATTTCATGTCACAAGTAATAGATGTAGGATTTGTTCCTTAGCTTCTGATTGAATGTCTGTATTATTGGTCAAGTTATTAAAACTGTAGTATAGGGACTTATTGTTTTAAGAAGATTTCTTATTTTAAGTAACTCTAGGAATATTTTTTGTATTTAATATAAATGTTAAGTTATAGCTGAAATATTCTTCTGCTTTACTAGCAAAAACAGTTACTTATGCACAAATTAAGTTACTTTTTCATGCATTTCTACTCTGAGAATTAGGATTAATGTAACTGAAGATATTGCTTTGGGGGGGAAATAAAATCAGTTATATAAACTTAATGCCACTTTTCCTTAAGGACAGTATAATGCTGTTGGCATCCTGTTAGTATGTAATGCCAATGTGTGTTTAATAAATACTTGAGTATCAAAAATGGTAATTACAAAAAAGGTTAAAACACTTGAGTATAATGAAAATAATAAAAGGAAGCTGCCATTCCGACAACTGGATTTTGCTTGCTTAAAGCCACATCCCAGTGAATAGACAGCTGTTTAGACATAGGGCTTTAGGGGAACTTCTATTAAGTCAATTCTAGCAAAAACCAAACAACCCCCTCGCTCCCCCCACATAGTAAATATTACTGTATTTTGTGTCTTTGGGAAGTTAGAAACCAGTGTGTAAAATATTGAATATTAAGACCTCTTGTTATGTGTTTCTTCTTGCTTTAATAATAATATAATAAAGGGTGTTTACACATACGTTTACAAGTAGGTCAATCACAGAAAAAGTCAAACTTTTTTTTTTTTGTTTTGGATTTGTAGTTGCATTAAAATCCTCCAATTCTGCAAGGCCTGAAAGAAATGGCATTCAGGAAAGCTGTAGAACAAACAAACCTGGCGGAGGCATACATATACTTGAAGGAGAGCTTTTACTGCAGGTATGTTTTACTGTGGATGTAATATATAGTGGCAAAAGTAACATTCATTTGTTGCAACTAATAAAGAAGTCTTTAATGGATGAGATTCTTCTACTATTTTAATTTTTGTGGACAAACTCATGAAAAAAGGGGCAAAAACATGAATTGACCAATAGCTAGAATGCTAACCTTTTGTAGCATGCATAATTGATTATTGGCTTAGGAAAGGTAATTCAGTGTTAAATTATTACTTTTAAAAAAAAAAACCTTTTGTACACCTTAAATATATACTTCAACATTTCTTTGTCAGAAATTGTTTCTAATTGTGATAATTTCATGCAAAACCTATTTTGGTTTCAAATTAGTTTTCAAGGAGAAGTAGTCAGCTGCGTTAGTATGAAGTCAAGTAGAAGGTAAGGTAGATTTCCACCTTGTAGGCCCCATCTGCATATTATATTTTTATTAAGCAACTGTCAATCCTCTAGACCATGGTGTACATGTAAGAAATCTAGTCAGGTGCCTGATGAATTCACTTTTGGCTGACGAACCCAATTCAAGAGTGACATAGCTTCTTACAAGTTTCACAGATCCAAGTCTTACCTAAAGTGGAGTCCAAGTTTACAGCACACTGCTTCCTTCTTTCTTGGTTTGCTTCCATCCTCTGGATCAAACCCACTTCATTTTGAGCTGCACGTAATACCAGATGTTCCCTCCAGATTGGATGGGGTTCTGCACACTTCTCCCAGCCTTCTACATTGATGTTGAATTACTTTGTATCATTTTTGCACCATAAAGGACAACCCTGCTTTCTAAAGCTATTTCAAATCTCACTGTACAAAATAGTTTTGGGGATATAGTCTTCTTACATTCTCCTGACATGGCCAAGCCATCACAACCTTCTCTTCTTGATAGTGGTTTCTAAGTGTGTCAGTCCTGTGCACTCCAGCACCTGTTTGGCATTTTCAGGATCATTCACAGGCATCTCACATGAAAAGTGTTCAGTCTTCTGATGTGCCTAGCTTATGTAGTCCTCATTTCTGAACCATAAATGCAAGTCTCATAGATTTGCATCTTTAGCTTGGTTGATAGTTTGTTGTTGTTCCATGCACATTTTTATAATAGGCCAAAATTCCTAACTGCCTTTCTGATTCTGTTAATCAGTTCAGACTGAAGGTCACCTTGTAGACCCTATCTACATACTATGCTTACTAGTTAATTAAGTGTTTACTCAGCCACATGTTCAGTCAATTAATGTTGTGATAAAAAGAGGAATAAACTACAAAGTTATTCCAGAAAGTTTGTGGAATAACTATGTAGCTGCTTCCTATCACTCCATTAATTGAATGTGTAGCCAGGCTCTCCTGTAGTTAGGAGCACTATCATCTAATCAGCGCTCCCAGCTGTGTGGGACCCATGTTCACCCCTGACCTGGGATCTCCCAGATGATGCTGGCTCTCAGTCACAGGAGCACATGCCTCTATGGCTGGGAGTCATATGATGGGGCTCCCAGTGCACCACATGCATGCCCATGGCCCCAGTACTATAGCTGACATGGTGCCCTAGCCATGGGCATGTCTGGAGCATACCTGAGGCCAGGAGAGCACATCAGCTGCTTGCCACTGGGATACCTGGGGTGCCTCTATAGCTGAGAGCCCAGGTCAGTTGACAGGGCTCCCAGCCATGGGGAGCAAATGATATGGCCCCATGGCTGGGAGCTCCATCTACTGTGGGGGCTCCCTTCCATGGGAGCTTGCTTCTTGCTGGTGCAGAGGGAGCCTGTGATCCTGGACTCCCCCACACTGGCAATAAACCGTGATGGGATCTGATTTGCAACCCCACATTCATGCCCTGCCATGCACATGTGGCATGGCAGAAGGTGCAGTTTCGTGAATCATGTATCGGATCCCATCATTTCTTGACCTGCACATCTAGAGAGACTGACAGATCATTTTATTTTTTTTTATATCTATCTATCTATCTATCTATCTATCTATAGATAGATATAAATAAATAGATAGATAGATAGATATAAATAAATAATAGCACAAGGTTTTGTGGGCTGAAGTTCACTTTATCAGATGTTAAGGTGACATCATCTCTTGGAGTGAGCTTCATCCCACAAAAGCTTGTGCTTGCTTGCTATTCATCTACCAACGTACCTACCTTCTTTGGTTAGTCTGTAAGGTGAAAATCTATCTATAATTAGTTTTCAGGCCATTTCTTGTAAACAGGAAAATGTACATTATTCATAGTGCTGTTGTGAGTACTTTCCCATAGTATTTCTTTGGCAAATTAAGTAGTAAATGGGGATAATTATGAAAAAGGGAAAATACAGAAGGCATCTTTTTAGAGACTATCAGACTAGCTTCTGCTAGAAGTCAGAAGCTGATACCTTCTAAATAACTCCTGAGAGAATCAGACCATAGAATTTTACCCTGCAAAACTCTGTCCGCTTATTTGTTAGTGCTACCCAGTTAATCCAAGTGAATAATTATAGGAAGTTCCACCTGATCCAGAAAAGCAATATTAATGTATTTGTTATGAATAGAGACATATAATTAAGAACTTTAGACTAATAGTATTGGGCACTGGAACAATTTACTGTACCAAAAACTACATAGGAAGTACTGCAGGTACTTCTTGCCCCAGACTCTCATAGTAGACATTGTGACCCTGAAAGAAGCAGAATTAAAGTTGGAGTAGTTTTACTGCATTTGTGTCACTGTAGAATCCTACAGAGGTAGCTCTGTCTTTTTGATAATGATGCAGCTGGCACGTCTGTTTGTGTCCTAGTCCTTGCTTCAGCTTACAGGCTGTTCAAGGGCAGTCATTCAAATACTTAGATAAAGGAGAAATGTATTACTAAAATTGATTTTTCAAAAGTTAGAGAGCAAGGATTGGCATTCAGGGAGACAATTATTCATTTCTATAATGCATTCCTGAATAGCAAGAAAAATATTTGTTGTTAATTATTCATCCATATAGACTAAAATGCATATAATTTAGGCAGTGGTTTCTAGTAAAACAGATGGCTTATGGTGTACCAAACCTCATTAAGTGGGCAACTTACTGGATATATGCAGTCTTTCATTAATATGTTATCACCATTCCATCCTGTTGTTGCTGTTAACTGCACACAGTTTTGAAAACTTACTAATTTCCTAGCAAGAAAAAAGTTTGAAAAGGCTAGTATTTAATAATTTAAAACTCAGATTTTAGAGAATTGTGGTAGATTTAGTTCGACGCTCCTTAAGGCATAAATACCTTAAATTTTGAAGGAGCTGAACGAGGGGTTGCCTCACCTGTGAATCCTTTGTAGTCAAAGATGACAGTGTGTATTTGAAGGTGGTTAAGTACTGTTGGCATGCAACTGTACAGACCTATGCACCTTTCATAATAAAACTTGAAATGCTGTTCACTCACTGTGCAAACTGATCTGCTGTTGATGAATTCTTTACTGTGCAAACTTTTCCTGAGTGAAGACAAGCTGTTGCCATCAAAAGGGTTTATACCTACCCTCAACTTGGTACTTGATTGGTGTCTGTTTAATAGTAAGACCTCAGAGGTAGCCAGTAGGTTGCATTTGATCAATTGCATCTCTGGGAAGTCTTGAAGGACTTACTTGGGTAACTGTGCTTTGTCTTCCAGCACTCCAGTTCATTTTATAGGAGCTACATGGGGATTCACACATCATCTGAGGCATGTGCCTGGCCCATTATTAATACATTGGTGGTTGGCTGTGCAGTCAACACATTCCAGAGCCTTGTCCTACCACCTTACTTCAGACTAGGGCATAAAGGTACTTCTGACACTTCCCAGGTGATGGATGTGCCTGGTTTATAATGTTCTAAGCTCACACTCATACTGTTCATTCCTCTCTCCTCTTGCCTCATCACAAATCAGTTGTTAGTTTAAGACATCATCATGTGGTAAGCACCACAGCTTTGTACACCTTCAGTTTGGTCAAGAGTTTGATCCAGTACTGCTTCCATAAGCCTATAAGCCTTCTAAAGGCCAGACGGGTTTCTTGATTGTGAAACTGCTTCCCTACCAATACAAAACTGATGCTGTGGCTTGCTCAGACACAGCTGAGAGCATATGTTGATGTAAAGATATGCTTTTGGCAGCTGCAGTTCTCAGAATAAAAGAGAGTAATTGCACATATCTTATGACCTAAGGAGGCAGGCTGAAAGTTGAAAAAGTATTGTCTCTGCTATTGTAAATTAAACTCAGATTGAGACACAGAAATAATTATTTAATAAGATACGTTAAGACAATACACATTTTTATTCAATTTTAAGGTTGTCTTTCATGATGAAATAGTAATATTTACATGATGAAATATGTCAAGTATTCTGATTTTTCTGTATTTCTTCTCTGTTGTTAGTGAAACTGGCATACCCTGTTGTTTTCACTTTTTCATGTATATTGATTCTTCAACTCTTCCCTGCACAGTGGCAATATTGTAGCCAATGAAGTTAATCTGAGGCACAGTTACTGCTAATTGGAAACTTCTCACCTCTTTTCTGATCACAAAGCAGTTGTTAATTTATGATATTATTGTCTTCAAAGTAGGAACTGACCGTATCATAAATGGAATGTGGTATGGAACCAGAGATTAGGGACATATCCAACTTCTGGGTGTTGGGGGCCACACACTCCCATGGGCTGCACAGAGGCATCCTACCTTCCCCTACACAGCTCCTCTCCCCTTAGCCGTACCTGGAGTGCAGGCAACAAAGACTCTGCCCTGGGTCTCTTCTCACTGTGCTGCCCCATCCCTGGGAGTGGGGGCAGAAAGCAGATGGCTTGGAAATCATAAGTTAAACATGTAACTTGATACAGATATATTATCTTCTCATGTGAATGGCATGTAAAAACTTCTCAAAGACTGAAAAGAATTATTTCCAAGAATTTTTTTTATCTCGCCTGCAGTTTACTTACTGACTTTTCCCCTATCTGGAGCTATCAAAATAACAATTTAGAAGTCAAACTTTTTATATCCTATTGGTTGTATTAACACCATAACTCTGGTTAGCCTAATTTAGTATTTCTACTGCAACAAAATAATATATCCTTTTACAAATTTTGTTATGCATCTCAAGATGTTATTTTAGACTCTACAAAAGATACAGAACCGTAGATCTTTCAGTGACCGCAGTTTGGCAGGTGTTATTTTAACGTGGGTGCCAGAAAAGACTTATGAAGAACATCACCAATCTCTTAAAAGTGCATGGTTTGGTTGGTGACATTGTTTGGTTTGTGGTGAGCATAGGGATTTCATTTTCTTGTGCTGTTGCTTCACCTTAGATCTCAGAAGTCAAACATACAAGCTCTTGGGTGGGTCTAACCCTAAAGACAATTACTGTCTTCAAGTCTTATCCCGAGCCCCCTGGCACACATGACACTTAAGATGTAATTAACCAGTTATCCGGCCACACATTAATGCAACTAATAGCATGATTAAAAAAAGGAATGATCCACAAACTTATAACACAAAATATGTTAGTAATTTTGTGGCTGGTACCTATCATATCATTAATTAAATGTGTGGTCAGGCTGGGGCTCCCAGCCACTGGGGTGCAGTTGGGAACCCTGTCAGGTGATTCAGGCTCCTAGCCATGGGTGTGCACTTTGTTTTCCCGCAGCTGGGAACCCAGATGAGCTGATGGGGTTCCCAGTCACAAGACTGCATGGTGCACTGCTGCAGCTGGGAACCCAGATCAGCTGATGGCTCCCAGCCTCTACTGCATATGGTGCAGCCCCATGGCTGGAAGCCCCACTAGCAGATGGAGCTCCCAGCTGGGAGACCTTTCTATTTGCCAGTGCAGGGTAAAGCCTGGGATCCCGATCCCCAACAGCAATAAGGCATAATGGGATCTGAGGCTCGATCCCATAACCACGCCTCCTGCCATTCATGTGTGACATGGCAAGAAGCACAATTGTGGGGATCACATATCAGATCCCATCGCACCTTTAACTGCATGTCTGCCAAGTCTTAGAAACATCTTAGAAAATCCCAAAACTTAGAACCAGGTTATAAATTGTAATAGTGCATACCACTACATTGACCCATGCTCCCATGTACTTCATTGAGACTGCAGAGACATATGGAGCATCTATACATGTGCACCAGAGTGCAGTGCAGGGTGGGTGTTTTAATTAGATTGGCTCTTAGGAGTTGCTTTAAAACACCTGCAGCATCTCATGTATTCAGCTTCCTGCACTTCAAAATGGTGTCAAGGGCACTTTAAAGCATGTTGAATATGTTTTAGGTTAAAGTCTCTGGCAAGCTCTTAGATACTTTACTTGGAAATATGAATATCAAAAATGATTGGGAAGATAGGTGCTGATATATGTAAGCCATAAAGGGGCAGGTCCTCAGCCAATGTAAACTATTGTATTTCTATTTAAATCAGTGAAGTGGAAAATCTGGGAATAGCTTGGTCTTTGAAGTTGGGACTGAAGAAGATTTAGAAAAGGCATTTGCATCAGTTAAAATGAAATTAAAATGCCCACTTATAAAATTGAATAACTTTAATGTAATATTTTAAAGAAGAAAATGTTTGCATTTAGACAGTTACCTGCCATACATAGTCTTCCTAAAACTGGAAAATTAGATTGAAGATAATTGTTTGACATTCAAAAATACTTTGTTGGTAGGGGTGCACCGATAAAGATTTTTTAGGTCAATCCCAATGGCTAATTTTTATCAAGCTATATCAGCTGATACCAATCCAATTGCTAGTATGTAGCCTGACAGCTTGGAGAGCAGCATCTGCCCGGTAAGTCTGTGAGAGGGAAGGAGCGTGGAGGGGTAGGGGGTCAGGGAGGGGGGTAGATCAAGGCCTCTATGGTAAGGGAGGGAGTGGGGCAGTGGCAGGGGCAGGTGCTGCCCAGCCAGGGCAGAACAGACCCATGGCTCATTCAGGGGATGCAGGCAGGGAGGGGGGAGCCGCTGCGTGGAGCTCCATGGGAGGCATGTGCCCCCTAGATCTGTATACAGGGTGAGGGCAGACTGACTGCTGTGCACTCAGGGCTGCGCCAGGCTCTTCTTGGCACGGGCTGGGCCTGGGCTGTGGTTGAAGTGGGCAGTGGTGGCACTGGGAAGGGGGCCTACTAGGGGGGGTAGCTACAGCCACCCCAGAATTTTCTGTAGCCCCCCCCCATTTCTCCTCTGTGCTACAGCTGCTGCCTGCCTTTCCTGGCCCCAGTGCAGCCCGGGCCCGGCCCCCCCCCACCAAGAAAAGCCCAGCACCACCCCAAACCCACAGCCAGTCCTCACCCTGCACACCGATCTGGGGAGCATACCTTCCCCCAGGGGTGCATGCAGCGGCAGGAGCTGCTGGTCCCCCAGACGAGCTGCGTCTCCGTCCTGCACCCAATCCCAGCTAGGCAGCACCTGCCCCACTCCTTCCCTCTCTGTGGGGGCCTTAATCTGCTTCCCCCAAGCCCTTTTCTCCCCAGAGACTTACCAGCTGGACGCTGCCAGGCTGTATTCCTGACCCTGTGCGTGCTGCGGCTGTGCATATGCACGTAGCATTTATTGGTGACATTATTGGCCACATCAGGTGAAAAAAGCCTATTGCCAATGTCAGTTTTCCTTTATCGATGCCAATATGATATGGACTAATGTACTGGTGCACCTCTACTTGTTGGTGAATGTGTCAATATAAAACTCCTCTGAAGGCTGTGATTCTATCTAAATATTGGAAATGTGACATATCTGCCATTGAAAAAAAAATCACATTTAGTTTTTTAGCATGTTTGACAACTTCACATAAAACTGACTGTACAGTATGTTCTTTGATGTACCCTTTACACCCAGTCCCAAATTTATTTTAGACCTCTGCAGGCCAGATCCTGTTCCATCTATAACCCGTCTAAGTTTGATCCTATTCCAACCTGCTTCAGTGCTTGTACAGCCGTTAATGCCAAGACATGGCTAGGTCCTCCTGCATGGTATTTTAAAAACTTAGTCTTAAACCTAAGATGGTGGCATCTCGGAGCAGTAGGTATTTTAACTTTTTCAGGGACTTAAGCTGGGTAGAAAAGGACCATATTTACTGTTAAAGTAGACTTAAGCACCATCCCTGTGTTGTTTTAAGGAGCTTTCAGTACCTTGCTGTAGTAGAGGCTTGGGAAAGTGCGTTGCTGGTGCTACATTGACGCTGATGTACGGTTTCACATGAAGGCTAATATAGCTGGGTTTTGTTCATTTGTTTTTTGCCCTGAATAGTCAGGTCTCAAAGCAAACTAAGCAACAGAGTTAATGTAAAATATAGGTTGCAGTAGAGAAGAGAGCTGTTCTGTTCATACTACAGAATTCACAAAGAATCTTTGCTTTAGTTTTTCAGATGAAAAGAAACAAGAGTACTAATTTTAGCTGCTGGCCAGAATCACTGTACAGTTTACAGGCATTTTATTGGACAATAGGAGATGTATTTATAAATCAAGTTTGCAGAGCACCCACATGCAGGCCATAATATTTTTTCAATCCTATGTACTTGGAGGTAATGTGACTTTTTGATTCTTTTTTTAAAAACAAAACTAGGCAATGTTTATAAAACTTGGACGGCATTTATTTTGAGGTTTTTGGACCTCTAGTAACTGAAGTTATAACTCACTGGCATAATTTACTCAAAAAAAAGGTTGTACCAGTGACGATTGTGTTGGGTGAGAGTGGGAAGCTTTGTAGTAAGTTGCTTTCATTTAATTGTGTAGATAAACACAACACCACAATCTTTCATTTGCTTTATGTGATCCACTAGTTCTAGTACTCGTTTTCAGGCTGCCGACTTAAAGTGTGCTTATATGAACACTCTTGAACTCAATCTCTAAATGCAGCTATGGCAATTAAGTGGCACAACAGTCTTAGTTCAGTCCCTTGAGCCAGGCTTTTGTAAATCTTGACTGGAATCCATGGAAGTAAATCAGCACCTTTTAGATGAGCTGCCAAGTCACAAATGTTCTGTTTGCTATCACAACAATTGCTATGAACCGTATTGATTGGGAGTTCAGATAAACGCCCTTTGCATGACTTTAAATAAGGAGCCACTTTGTCTGCTTCTTTATAAAGGGGGAAATCTCTTTGAAAACATTGTTTGCTTACAGTAAGTCTGCTGGTGTAGAAGTTTTTAGCTGTATATTTTAAGTGAGCTGTAAAATGCTTTTAGTATCATGTGAGAGGTGGGGATTTCATGATTTACTCAACTTCAAGCCCATCTGCGCTATAAGTAGAACAAATCTGGGAGACCTGTTTTACAGCATGGTTCTGTGGAAGAAGTTTCATCTGTTACCTATGCCAAAAGCTTGGGCTTCCAATGGCTGTTAGCTCCATTTACATTAAGTAATCGAACTGTATTTCAGAGTATTGTCATAACAAAATCTTTTAAAACTGGTATCTGAGTACTTTCCATAGAAAATCAATAGTGGTAATGAAATCACTAGTGGACTTTATTGAACCTCTGAGGTTTCTCCCTTCTGGGATTCAAAACTCCATTATTTGTTCATTCATTTATTTATTTATGTATTTAAATTGGATTTTCCAAGTTGCCGTACTTGTAGTGTTTATTTGCCTATAAAACACATATTTTTTCTAATATTTTACTTTCATTGTTGTCTTTAAAATTTAGAATATATTATGAAATCTGAACTATTTCCTTTTTCTTATATTGCCTGCTGCATTTTCCTTTTAAGAAGGAAGAAAGTGTGTTTATGATTTAATTTTGACTTCAGTGGAGTTTACTTTGATTATAGTTTAATTAGTAATTAATTTAACCCGGTATGCAGAACATAAATATGTCCAGTTCTTTGACAGACTCGTTTGAAAATAGCTTATGCTTACCTAGGTCTTGTATCTGTTTGGAGTACATTATTCATATCAATGTATGATATACATTGTGATGAAGGCTGTTGGGTTGGAGAACTCTGAAGGCAGAGTTAATTACCTTGATACCATATGCCCAGAAGGACAATGTGAAGAATTATGTGCTAAACCTTTATATAAGGTTTTCTTTCAAATTTGCATTTTCCAGAATGTTTTTGTAGGGACCACTGAAAAATCAGGTTTGTATTGAACAGTAAAACAAAAAACAGATATGCATTTTAAAGTATAGTTTTTGTCTATCATATTCCATGCAATACTGAAACATAAGACCAGTAAGTAGACTTACAGCAACTATTATCATGGAGAATTTTATCTTCCAAGCTGACGGTTTGCTGTCTTCTCTCTAGGCATTAAATGGCTTTGTACTGGTTGTTACATCAGATGCTCTGGTCTTTTATGTCTCTTCAACCATCCAGGACTATCTGGGGTTCCAGCAAGTAAGCCTATTTCCCAGTTTTTCTTTTCCTCTGCTGTATTCCCCCTCACCCTCCCTGCCTAATACAGGTGTTCACTGATATCTAGGAGATTTTTGTTAATTATTTCTAAAGGCTTTGGTGTTCATGATGTTCAGAGACTTCAGTGTTCAATTAATTATTTAGAATTGGATCACTTTGGTGCTTTATAACCTTTATACTAACTGACATAGTAAAGAACAAGTCTTGGGCCCATTAAAAGAAGATTCTGGTTCGCTATATTGAGTTAGGCAAGACAGGGAACTTTCAAATTTTATTAGCCCTTTACTGTAACAAATGTTTGGAATGTGTATGTGGTATACAGTTTAGTCTGTTGAACAGAACTTAATTCTTTGGAAAGGTAGTGATTTTAATAAAAACCTTTCTCATAAAATTAACCATGTGTGCTTTGAGGCTGATTTAATTATGTATCAGGTTAGCTTCCTAATATTTTTAGTTCCCTTTCTGTTTTATGTGAAGACTCATGCATACGTCAACAACAGCGTATTGTGTAAACGAAGGAATTGCTTTTTCATTTAATGATAAATCACTTATATAACAGAGTGTTGTGCTATACAATAAAAGTCCTGATAAGTGGCATTATTGACCTCCTGAAGCAAAGACTGCTAATATACATTTGTACTTAATGTACTGCCATGCTATAAACTTTTCAACTTTTGAAATTTGCAGTTATTGAAACAGATTTCAGTCTTGTGAATACTGGTTTTATCCTAGATGATAGGTGTAGTTGCTGTTATAAAAGAAACAAAAGATTCAGTTATGTTGTTGTTGTTAGCTCATTCACAAGAGATTTGGGAATGTGAATTTAAAAGGAAATGTTCCAAATAAAGTGTCATATTTCATTAAGTTAAGAGCTCAGTGTTGAAAAATAAGAACAGTGAAAGCAGTTTGTATAGGCAATGCATATAGTAACTACAACAGATCTACCATGTATTTCTTATGGTATAAAAAGTTAAATTTTAAAAGTTACATTAACATTTTTAAAATAATGTTTGTGGTAGGATTTCTTGGGAAACATTGCCTTTATAAAATATAGTAATGCAAAGGACTGATTAGTTTGAGCTAATTTGTTGTTTCTACCATATCATCTTACATCGTTTACAGTCCTTGTTTAATTTTAAATTCTGTGGCTTTGTTATGCTTACTTCAGACAGAAAAAATATTCTATAAGGGAACAAACGGCACAGTTCACTTCAGTTTTACTGTCCCCTCTCTTGAATGTTCTCTTCTTATATTTAAAAAAGTTTTTTTCATTTCTTCCAAAACCTGATACTGGAAGTTGCTATTTGTGACTCATATCCCATTCCTAAGCACCAGTACTGCTGGTGATAAGGAAGTTTAATTATTAAAGACTTCAGTGCACCTATGCGGCGCAATAAAGATTGTATGAGCAAACAAAGCCAACATTTGTAGTTTATACTTTTCTTAGATTTGTGTGCTCTTTCGTGCAAGGAACCTTGATTCCTCCAAATCTTGATTGGCACTGTGCTTAGTTTACTCCTATATAAACTGAAGTTTAATTTACAAAATCCATTTCAGCTTCAGCTCCAATGAAACAAGTAGATAAATATTTAACATTGTCATTTTTTATATGGCAAATCTGTGTTTTTCCCATTTTTTAAATAATTCTAATAGATTTGCCCTGAACAAAAATATAATTTTCAAGATATGCTGCAATTTCAAAATAAAAATCACAAACATAACAAAACATTTAAATATAGTGAATATGATTGGTGGCTCTTCTGTGCTATTAAAAATACTTCATTATGTATAAACTTAGAATAGTGTACCTCCAGGAGATCCGTTGCATTATACCTTTAGAAATCAGCTATGTCAATAAGATGTTTTTGGTACTATCATCACAGCTGTCTTGTTATCCTAAACATTTTCCTTTTTTGTGCATAGTCTGATATTATACACCAGAGTGTGTTTGAATTGATTCATACAGAAGACAGGCCTGAATTTCAACGTCAGCTTCATTGGGCATTAAATCCTGCTCAAACTACAGATTCTGCACAAAGAGTGCAAGGTGAGAATGCAGTGGACTAAGCTATGTATTCTGATTGACCAGATTTTGCTTTAAACACATATGGGTCAACCCTTTTTATACCATCAGTGGGGGCCCAAAGGGATATTTTAATTTTGCGTGTAAAAGGCCCCAGTGAAGAACAATGCTTCCAAGTTGTAAATTCTCATTTCAACTAACTACTTACACATTTAACAGCCAACTGTTGCATAAACAAGATATTAATTTTGCTTCAAATGAAGATTAGAAATGCAAAATTATGTAGCTACCCAAATCCAAGACGAGTTCAAATTTAAGATGATTTTCATCCCCAATAATAATACATGGAAAACTATTAATTTCTTATCAATTTCTTATATATATATCATTTTTCATGTATAGAATCTAATCATTGTGGGGGTATGCAGCAGGAAGGAGGAGCAAATAGCCAGACCCCCACCCCTTGCTTTCCTGTTGTGCTTGTACCTGTGTCTACATAGCCTACTGCCTGTCTCCACTGGCCATTTGCTCACCCTGCTGCCTCACCGCTTATCTTCTGCAATGGCTCTGGCTCCAGGGGAGTCAGCACAGTGGTCGTGACCAAGCAGAAGCAGCTCCAGACTGCTTTTTCTACGCACTTCTGGTCCACTTCTAGGTCTGCCGCAGACCACGCAGGGGACTCCTCTGCCCCCTGGCTCAGTGACTGGTTCCTCCTGGGTCTGGGAGGGCACCCTGGGTCCCCCTGTGGCCGATCGCTGAGCTGAGAGGGTGCAGGGGGCCTCCCCTGTGCACTCCACGGTGGACTAAGTAGTTCCAGTCCAGTTCGGGGTCTGCTGTCGAGGGTGCGGAAGCCCCCACCCGCGCTCCTGTGGAATTCTTCACCCACCCCACCATCTCAGCATTCACGAGCTGCACCTGGTACCTCGAAGTATGCAGAAAAAACATATAAAGCTATGTCCTATGGCCAAATCTGAATCTGAAGATTTGATTCTGGTTTGGAGAATCAGCAATTCGGCCAAATGGAATCAGGACTGTGATCCAAATCAGTGAATCGAATCACTGTCCCCTGAATCAGGCTGAATCCAAATCAAATACTGCCCACTTCACACACCCCTACCCAAAACCCAAATTCAAGACCAGACTTTTCCCCCCCCCAAGTTGATTGTGGGGGAAAAAAGCCCCATTTTGGAGTTGAGTAAATATGGTATTGATTTGAACTATAAAGCACTAAGAAATTTCCACAAATCTCCATGACTTGAGCCATCAATATCACAATATTACTCATTGTTTTCATGTTAGGATGAAATACTTTGTTTTTTTTAAAGTGCCAACAACATGATTTTTATTAAACTAATGGCATTAACACACACACACACACACACACACACACACACACACACACACACTTCAGATCAGTTTTTCTGTTCACATCTGCTAGGATTTTGATGTCTATGAATAAGGTGACACCTGTTTCATGAAACTATATGTGTTCATTTCACATCTGTTTCTATTCCTAAGCTTGATATCAGTTAGCTCAGGCATCCAGTCACTGAATTAATGCATGACATACCTATTCAACACTTCTGACTCTGAAATCCATTCTTAAGTTGATGAAGGGGTTTAAGTCATGTGTTAACATTGGATCAGTCTTCTCCTCTCTCCCTCTGTCTGTCTGTCTTCCTCCCCCCTCTCCTACTTCCCCCTTCCTATCTGAAGTTTCCTGTATAACCCTGTGCCTGTTGGGAACAGGGAATATGATGCAAAAGGATTGGGCCTTTTAGAGCAGAGCCTTAATTGGCTTTTAGAGTTAGTATGGACATGACCTGTAGGAGTGAGAAGCAGTTTGAGAATAACATGTTACATATACAGGCACAGAATGATTTTCCTTTATAGCTGGCTTCCTGTAATACAGGAATTGGATCCTACCTAGTGAGGTCCATCAACCAGCTAGAGCACTTGGATTTTATGTTTAGAAATGACACCAGTTTTTTTACAAAAAGCTAGTTGGTCTAATAAAAGATATCTATTACTTCTACCTCACCCATGTTATTGTTTTTGGATTACTGACACTGAGTTCAGCAAACAGTAGCTGAAATGTGGATAGGGTTAATCTACATAAATAAACCTTTAAAATCATATGATTTCCCATTTATCTTTGTTATTTGAGCGCAGATGCCATAAATTAAAGGCAGATGTCCACTACCCTAAATAATATGAGTAATTTATTGATCTGTGCTTTTTTGACTCATTTATAACTCACTGTTCATCAGTGTTGCTAGAACCACATTTTTATATCAATCCAGTTGAAAATACGCTATAGTGTACATTTCAAGGCTTAATGGTGGGACTTTATTTAGCAAACAGCTGCTGTCAGAAAGCATATTTGTATGGGGTTTACTCTAAACTAAGACAGCATACCAAAGATCTCTTAAGACTTAAAAAAAAATTAAAAAAAATAAAATAAAAAAGACCTGTTACCAGTGCAGCCGAACTTTATATATAATATTGTGCAAAAAAGTATGACATCGGTTTGGCTCGTGATCAGATTTCACTTAGAAGACAGACGTTCTACAAGTGCAAAGCAAGGAACATTAATTCTATTGCATTTATATAGTATGTTTCCTGTGACTTAAAGCAGGGTGTCACAGATGCGGCCTGTGGGCCAGATCTGGCCTACAGAGCTGTATCATCCTGCCTGCTGTGCCGCCTGCTTCATGTAGCACATGCTTGCTCCAGCCCCCCACTGCATATGGCATGCAGAGCCTGTTTGGATCCGTCTGTGCATGTCACGGGGCTGATCCCGGGTGCCCACTGCAAGTGATGCCTGTTCCAGACCAGGCCTGAGTGCTGGATCCAGGCCAGGTCTGACCAGGCCCATAAACTATCCCTGCATGCCAGATCCAGTATGCAGGGCCAGTCTTGCATGGGTGCCACATGAAGCATGTGCCCTAGATCAGCTCTGCACTCTGTGTGGTACAGATCCTGGACCAGCCCTATGTATCATGTGAAGGGCCAAGCAAGAACTGGCATGTGCTGTGTATGGTGTGCAGGTCGGAAGTGGCTGACGTACTTTGAGCAGCACATATGGTATGCACTTCAAGCAGCACAGTCCAGGGTGCATGTTGCACACTGTACCTCCGCTGGACTAGCCTTGCAGATGGGCTGGTCTGCGGGCTTGATCCAGCCTGTATATTGGTCCCATACCCCTTATCAGACCTGTGGAGCCAGATCAGTTTCACATGCCTGACTTGACTCTTTTGAAATGTTTTCACAGCAGCTGACATAAAAATCAGAAAGGAAGAAATGTTGTTTCAATTTCATGGCTTTTTAATTTAATTCATATCTACAGTTGTCACTAAAGATCTTGAGCACTCCAAATTTGTATTAAAAAAATTCCCTATTTAATTCACTTTCCATTTAATAGCCTTATCGCATATATTCGTGTCCTGCTTTATACTTCGTTTCTTGAACCACTGGATAAAGTTGATATAGACACTGAAGAATCTTGTTGCTACTGAAAGTCATAATTGACATAATGGAAGGGAACAGATCATCCTAGCCATCCATTTACTAGATGCTATATTTCAGATGCTTTATTTTTCTTGTTGCACACCCTTTGTTTTCATTGTAATTCCAACATTTTACAACTAAATGGGAAAGTGTGTACATTGTGTCAATCCAAACTCTTCAAATTTTTTTGTGTTTTTTGGTATTTCTCTCACTGAAAGATCTTATTTGGAAAAACTGGAATTATCACAGGTGTGGCAATGGCCATGCTACTCTAACTTTCTCTCTGTATGTTGATTTTATTTGAGGTAATGAGTACAATGATAAATCCACATTTAGGCATCTAAATGTTATCCTGTTTGAGTCCCTGCAAACATTTATGCAAAAGATGGTTTGTTTTTATGAGTTAGTTTTACAGCTAAGATAATGACATGTTGAAAAAGTAAACTTGCTAACATTTTTTTTCAGGGACTAGAGCATAGGGCTGAAAAAGAATTGAAATAGAACTGCAGAGTAAAACAGAATTGCAGTTAGATAGCTAAAAGGTGCTTAATACACTCATAGCACTCAAAATATAAAATGGCCATATATTTCAACTGTATATGCTTATCCTAAACTGCCAAACCAGCATCACTTTTAGTTCAGTTACACATTCTAATGCCTTATTTTACCTAATACTCATTCTCTCTGCTTCTTATAGGTACACACTGGACACGTCAACATGAGATGCTGACTACACAGTAGCCAAATAATACTGCTCAGTAGCACGTCATAGCACGGACAGTGCTAATTCACTATCGCACAGTATTATTAGGCTACCGTGCAGTATTATTATGCTACTGTGCAATAGTATCACTTAAGACTTTCACTGGCACTACTGCTCAGTAACTTGGTTACTGTACATTTATTTGTATAAACAAGTACTAAATAAATGGACACATTTATTTAGTACTTGTTTATACAAATAAATGTGCAGTAACCACTGCACAGTAGTGTCTTGTGTAGATGCACCCACTGATTAGCACTCTGTAGACCAACTCTTGTTTATGTAGTAGCTACGTTATGAACCATTCTTACACTTATTTTTAAATGACCACCACAACATAGGTAAATATTTTAATTTAGTAGGTAAATCTGTAAATAAAAACAGTAAATAAAACAGACCAGAATAGGTGATTTGTGGTAACTTTCCTTATTGGATGTTGCATAGGTGCTTGGAGATGCATCATCCTAGCCTGGGGGCAGGCAAAGTCCAACCCACAGGCTGAATCTGGCCATCAGTGGACTCCATTTCCCAGCAGCCCCTGCCTGCCTGGCTGGGGCTGGTTTCCATGGACACCCCAGCAGCAGACAGCGGGGGGCCAGGGTTTCCATGAAGCCTGCCCCAGCAGCACTGGCAGGCAGCCTCTTCCTGGTGTGGGGGCTGTGCTCCAGGGAGGAGTGGGGCAGGTTCAGCTGCCACGTCTGTGCAGGGTGAGCAGCAGCAGCAGTGCCACTGGGAAGGGGGGCTGTGGGGAATTTTGGGGTGGCTGTAGCCCCCCCAGGCCTGTCTAGTGCTGCCCCTGCTGGCAGGGTGTGTGACAGGGCAAGGATCTGTTCCAGAGCTGGGATGGGATCTTGTGGTGGTGACTTTGTGATCGAGAGCCAGGGCAGAGCCACAATATGCAGCCTGCATGCTCCAGGGATATGCAGGCAGCAGATCGCGGCCCTGCCCCAGCTCTGAACCATGCTGTCGCCACTGCAAGAAGCCAAGGCACAGCTGCAATCTGTTGCCTGCACGTCCCAGCCCCGGAGCATGCAGGCTTCAAATCGCAGCTCTGCCCTGGCTCTGGACCACACTTTCACTGCTGCAAGATCCCAGCTTAGCTCTGGAGCAGCTCTGCATCCTTCCACTCAACCTGCCAGCGCTGCTGGTGCCAGTCTTCATGGAAACCCTGGCCTTGCGCTATCACAGTGTAGCTACTGCTGGGGTCTCCATGGAAATTGGCTTCAGCCACACAGGCAGGGGCTGCTGGGAAATGGAGTCTGGCCACTGGCCACATCTGCCACTTTGTCCACCCCTGCCCTAGGGCCAACCAGATATAATATAGGCTAGAATTTTTAGAAAATCCTAATGGAGTTAGGAGGCCAATATCAATAGTAAATGGTAATAGCGTGCCTAATCCTTTAGTGCCCTTTTGAAAATGCCACTCACACAGCAAGATTGGATGTTCTCTCCTCTCAAAAAATCTAATTTTCTAACACTGATTTAGAATCTGTGAAATTAGCTCTTTTTTTAATCTAAGAAAGCAAAGCTAAAAAGTGTTGCACACAATTCTCCAGTACCATGCACAGCTAAAAACAACTACATCATAACTGATATTTAAACCAGCACTGTAATCATTATAGGTCTTGAGGATGTTTCCAGTTTACATTGTTCATGTTCAGGTCATGACCTGAGACTTTGTTTATGGGGCGGAAAATTATTTGTTATAGATAGCCTTCACTAGGTGTTCCTCTAAAAATAATCCTTATAAATAATCTCTTCCTGCAGCAGATAATGGCTTTTCACAGCCAGCAGCCTATTATAACCCAGAGCAGCTTCCTCCAGAGAATTCTTCCTTTATGGAAAGAAATTTCATCTGCAGATTACGGTGCCTCCTAGATAATTCATCTGGGTTTCTGGTGAGTGTAGCATTGTATAAAGACTTCTGCTCTGATCTAAAAAGTGAAAACCTACAAAATGATTATAATGTGTAGTATTTTATGTTTTAAGCTTTAGTGAAGGGTTGTCTACTTGGACCAGCATACGCTATCACCTATGGCATGTGCACCACAAGTGGCACATGCAGCCTCTGTGAGCAGCATGTGAAGGCTGGGGGAAGGGGTAGCAGCGAAGATGAAAGGAGGTAAAGGCTAGGGCAGCATCTGCACTGGCCCCCTGGTGACCTGCTCAGTAGCTGCACGGTGAACTTTGCTTGTCTAGAAGAGCCAGGTGTGGGAAATAACCCTATATGGCTTGGCTGGAAGGGCTTGAGTGTAAGACACAACTGCAGCAGCTTCTGGGTCTTTACCTCTTCAGAAAAGGGAACCACCCTTCTTTCCCCTTTCCCACCACAGGGCACAGGAGGGTTTTGCCTGAGGTAAAGAACTGGTCATTGCACCTCTGCCCTGGCACAGTCCAGCCTGGCAGTCCCAGACCAAGACCTGGATGCCTGCAACAAGGTCTGAGTTCAGGAATCCTAGAGTAAAACCAGCCCATCATTGGCCCTCACCAGGTCCTCTGTGCTGGGTACCCCTGGAAACACAGCAGGGCACCCTTCACACAGCCCCACATGCCCTGGTGCTGCCCCATACTGAGCCTTTATTCTTACGTGCTCTCAGTTCCACCCAGACCTGGAATTCCAATGTCACTGCCCACAAGAGTCCTGACACCAGGGTCCCATGGGGTGGCACTACCTCAGAGCTAGCCCTTGGGGACTCTCCATCCCACTGCACCTTGGAATCGCACAGACCCTGAGAATACATCCAGCTGGGCCCTGAGAGTAAAACTGTGGGCAAGTCCATTAAGAAAGTTCCTGTTAAAAGGGCTACCCAGTAACAGCAGCTTCAGAAAAGGCTGCTCCAGGAGACCCCAGTGACACCCTGCAGGGAGCCTCCAGAATGCAGCCACCCATGGGTGTAAGTTGCCCTGTCAAGTGTCGTATGCTTTTGAGGTCTTTCAGATACCAGAGTGCTGCTCCATCACTGGACCCTACTTGTTGTATCCCTTGGGAAGTGTGGGCACTAAAACTGTTACTGGGCATATGGCAAACCCATCAATCACTGAAAGTTTCTTTAGGTGCTTCAGCCAGTGCCATCCCAGGGTAAAGACACCTGTTACCCATGTAGCCATACAATAATAAAGCTATTGCAGCTGATAAGGGATATGGGAACCCTCAATCCTGAAACTCCTTTGCCAGAGATTCTGTATATAACTAGTGCACAGCAGTGGTTTTCCACATCTCTTTAAAAATGGTTACAATAAATGGTTTTACTTTTTTAATTCTATGTCGAAATGATGCAAAGCAATAAAAATAGGGGTGGCCAACCAGCAACACGTTTGCCACAGGAAGTTTTTGTGTGCACTGCATGTGAGCTCCTCAGTAAAGAGGGTGTTGGGCTGGAAGTAGTGGGTCTCAAGCCTGCAGCTACGCAGAATGGAGAGGCTGCAGCCTCTTTCTGCAAGAGGTGTAATTGTTAAGAGGCAGATTAAGACTTCTCTAGGTCAGCAGCTGTTGCCAAATTAAGGGCTTTGGATCATCATTCACCAAATAAAACTGCAGTGGTTGTAAGGCAGGGAAGGCCCTATGATACCTCCACTCTCAGCAATGTCCTGCTGAGTCTCTACCATCGGGATAGAGATTAAAGCACCCCCTGCCTCCTTTCTAGCACCCCAGGGTACAGGCTGTATCAGGTACACCTCTGGGAGTGATGATTGGAGTGGCACTTGAATAGAAGTAAGCCTGGTGCAACTTGGGGCACACCTGCCAAAAAAGTTGGCCCCTGCAGCTCTAGCAAATAAGGGACTAAGCTGTGGGAGTACTGGATCTATTCCTGGCTTGGCAGCTGAGCTGTTATATGATATTGGCAAGAATCTCCATATTTTGTGCTTCAGTATTCTTTATCTATAAATTGAGAATAAAGAGTTTTGTGACACTGTGTTTGATTTATAAATGATGGGGCTTTCCTTATATAAAAGTTCGTTGCTGTTGTTGTTTGTGACTTGATATGAAAGACGAGTTTTCCAAGAGTTAGCCGAATTATAGCTACTAGTCAGAAAACATCATGTGCTGTTCTTAACAGTTTAATAATCTTCATTTTTAACAGAATCTTGAGGTAGGGCAGATTTCTCACAGTCTACAGGACTGCTTATAGATGTTAAATAGACTTAAATAGATTTTACCATGGTATATTTTATAATAATGAATAGATAGCAAGCTGTATGATGAAGAATAACAAAAGGTCATCTGAATCTGTCAGCGTTTAGGATTCAGAAGGATGCAGCTGTTATTTGCTATTTATTTCTTTTACATCACATCTGCTGTATTTGGGGGGGGAGGGTTGGACTGAGGGGTTGCAATGAGTTTGAGATGGTAGCTTTCTAATAAGAAATAAGCAGCAGCACTTTGTTATTAAAACTTAGGAATTAAGTTTCAGGTAACCTGGTCATTGATATCTTTTTTCCACTTATGTGAAGGCCATGAATTTTCAAGGGCGATTAAAATTTCTTCATGGACAGAACAAGAAGGGGAAGGATGGTTCTACTCTATCTCCTCAGCTGGCTTTGTTTGCTGTAGCTACCCCACTGCAGCCTCCATCCATCCTTGAGATACGAACCAAAAACTTCATCTTCAGAACTAAACACAAGCTGGACTTCACGCCTACAGGCTGTGATGCAAAGTATGTGCAAGATCTTTTGTTTAAGATGTTATGTAAATCTCTTCTCTTATGACCTCCTTCACGGTTCAAATTAGCCATTAGCCGTTTAAAACCTTGAAGTGCTTAGTACTTAGATTGATATTGCTGAGCATGTATTGGAGTTGTAGGAAGTATCTTGATATTAGAGGGTTTTGGTGTCTCTTAGCAAATAAAGGATTTGTAAGTTGAATGGGGACTGTGTAAAGGAACCATCTTTAAAAGCAGTTTTTAAAAATAATTCTCATTCCAAAACAAAACAAAATTGCTCTTCAGAATAACCTTTATTAAATATGATTCAGAGTAATATCCCCTGATGTGAGTGGATTACATCAAACTCGGAGTAAGTTTTTCATCACTTCCATATAAATATCCTTTCAATACATATAGACTTAACTATTATGGAGAGGTCATCTGTTGAAAATTAACTATGAATTAAAATGGTACAGAAATTAAACAAATGGAATCTGTTTTTTATAGTGTGTTTGACCAACTTCCAAACGAATCTCTCTAAAAACAAAACAAAAGACAACTACATTAGCAGGTGACAGATCAGCATAGCAAAAATTCCATTAAGTTGCTCACGCTTCAGCCAGAAAGAGCCCTCTGGCTTCTCCTTTTTCCTCCTTTTCAAATTTAAGATTTGTTGTGCTTTTAGGCTTCCCCTTCATTTGTAATTGGCCATCTGAGTTTGACTTCGTAATGCAGCCAGGTTGTTGTCCACCATTTTCCAGCAAGCTTTTCTCATGTTCCTCAAAATACTGGTAGAGAAAAGTAGGCATACGAGTAAAAATGTTGTGAGCCGTAATGTTTCTATCTTTCTTTACCCATTTTTCTTTGTATTCACTTTTCAATTTCCACAATCTCATTTTCTTCTTATGTCCAAATCATTTCTTTCCTTTTCTTTGTCAGTTCATTTTGCTTGTCTTTCCATTGTATCTGCATTTCTTTTGCTTCCCTTCTTTTTTCATTTCCTTCCCAGTCCCTGCCCCATACTGCCCTTTCCCTGTCACCTTTCATTGTTACCTGTCCTCCCCCCAGTTCCTTCACAATTACTGTTTGTTCATTTCTTCCTTCCCATCCCTGATTTGCATCTTGTTGACCCTTCAAAAGGACTTTTACAGAGTCGTGTTTAACTCTTATGGCTATTTCTTGCACAGCTGTTTTACACTATTAGTAAGCAGAGTGTGTATCCACTCCTAAACTGAGCTTAGGTGAGTGGTGTGTCTTTGGGCATTGAAGATGGGAGAAGGTACCTAATTAATTACTGGATGAAAGAGGTTCTTAAAATATTCTCCTGTTTTAATGGTACTAGGGTTGAAGTGGCATGTGCTTCTGGCCTGCTAAAGGAGAATCAACAACGACTCAGCGACTTCTTCATTACAACATAAGGGCCCATAGATTATTGATTAACAAAACAGCATATTTGTGGTTAGAGTATTTACTAGAAGAAAATTGCCTGGAATTTTGAATACCTGTCAGACTAAGTAAGAAAATCGAGAGCACATTTCCCCCCAAAGTTAGGCTATCTAATTCCATATTTAGGCACATAGCAATAAGAAATTTTGCTATATAAAAGACCAAAAAACCCTAATGTAAATAGGAGTAGCAACCTATATTGCCAGAAATTTGTCTGCTAATATAGTCATAGGCTCCTAACACCACACTTAAGTACCCAACTTAATTTTAAGCCTCTGTTTTTGAACATGCTAGCTTTTTTGTGGCCCTAGTTCTATGTACCAAAAATGGCATAGCTAAGTCATGCAATCTTTTTATTGAAACTTTAACGGGAATTATAGACATACCTTTGCATATTATCTGTTGTAAATCTTCTTGTCTTCTTTTGCTATAAGTAATGTATCTACAGGAGGTTTACTTTTTGTTTAAACTGTGAATGGGTTCAGCAAATAGAACTGAAGGTCTTCCTTTTTGTCTTTCAGAGGGAAAATTGTTCTGGGATATACTGAAGCAGAGTTGTGCATGAGAGGAACAGGTTATCAGTTTGTTCATGCAGCTGATATGCTTTATTGTGCTGAGAATCATGTCCGAAGTAAGTGTAATTAATTGCTGGTAAGGCAGTCTGCTAAAGCAAAGCCAAGATTATATTATACTGAAGAATTATATAACACAGCCCATATTAATCTAGGTATTAACAAAATAAATAGTTTTCAATGTAGATGTCCTTCTACTACATGTAACAGTTTATGCTGGAAGAAGTATTCTATATTCCTATCTAGACACCTTTCCACTTAAATAGCTCAGTTCCTGTTGCATCTTGCTGTTCACGCTTCCTCTTCTTCATAGCTCAACTATTGCTATTTCAACAACGTCCCTGGGGCAGAAGGACTACTTTTAAGAGAGGTTTCCTGTCAGAGACTAAACTGAGTGCTTTCTTTGATCCTGATTTAGCTTTCTTAACAAAAATTAATCCCTAAAGATGTCTATTCATGTTTTATAAATCTCTGTTATTGTGTTCTGCTCGAGCTATTTAAGACGAGAAGTACAGTATACTTCTTTATTTCTAATGTCAACCAGTAATATGGTGAACTTCTTTCGGTCCTTTGTTTCTGACACTTGTAACATTGTGCTCTCTGGAAGCTTTTGGAGGTGTCATTAAGAGGTTCCGTACTAGCAAACACACTTTTACTGCTGCTGTCTTTTGAAAGAATGTTTAATGTCCTTACTTGTAGGTTTTAGGTTACTTGCATATAGTTAAAACACTTGTGACCCTGCTTGTTCATAATTAGTTGAAGAGCAAACTGGTAGCCATCTTTTATTCCTAATCAAGGAGGGGTGACAAAGAGATGTGGGCTTCTTCCCAGGTTGTGCTTGCATAGTTCAGTGTCTATGTAGAGTACACTTAGAGTTAGTACATGCAGGACACATCTATACATGAATATTAATGGAACACAATAAACTCCAGCGCAGTTCATGGTGCAGTTTATTGCTCCTGGGTACACAGCACCCAGGACTGCAGCACATTGATCCAGGGCAACACAGCCTTGGCTGGCAGGGAATCTGGGGGGTCAGCCTGCCAGCCCAGGGCTGCTTCTGCTCAGCTCAGCGTGCTGTGGAGGGTCTGGCTAGAGCTCAAGGGTGCTACAATGCAGTTCTGTCTGGCAGGAAGTCCCACCCTGTAGCACCCTCATGCTACAGCCAGTCCTGGTCACTGTCTATGTATAAAATGCAGCAGAGTAAATAACTCCTCCATAGAATAGTATTTGTGTTGGGCAGTACTATCCTATGGCAGAGTTAATCAGCTTACTCTGGCCTTACAGCAAGCCTTGTGTTGGCAGTGACACTTTACTGTGTAGCTAATTAGGCAACTTCACAGTAAGCATCTTGTATAGATGCACCCACAAATATTACAAATTTGGGAAGCCTTAGAGAGAAACTTGGTGATAGACTTAGTCACTCCAACTAAAAACTGGTCAAAAGAGTGTGAAGATATTCAAAGATAACTACTGATTACTTCCAGTTTTGGCTGAGACCAGGAATGAAGATGGTGGTGCTAATAAGAAACATAAATTTCATAGATATTAGGGTTGGAAGGGACCTTGGGAGATGGAGTCCAGCCCCCTGCCCCAGGGGCAGGAAGTCAGCTGGGGTCACAGGATCCCAGCAAGATAAACGTCCAAATGTCTCTTAAAGGAGTCCAGAGTAGGTGCTTGCACCACCTCTGGCGACAGTCTGTTCCAGACCTTGGGGGCTCAGACAGTAAAGAAGTTCTTGCTTATGTCCAGCCTGAAATGGTCTTAAAGGAGTTTGTGACCATGTTCCAAACTTTTTAGAACTTCCTATGTTTGGAGATTTAATATATCTAATAATGAAAGGTTCTAGGAAGAAGTGAAGTGAGGGTCTCCATATTGACTTTCTCCAGTGCTAGTGTTCTCTATAATAGATTATTTTCCCTTTACAGTTCTTAAAACTTTATTTTTCTTTTTAACTTAATTTTCTCGTTCAGTTTTAGTGCAGTTATTGATGATGCAATTATCTTGACAGTTTATATACAATTAAAGTGCAGGCATACTTTAAAGGAATTTGCAGGAAAAGTAATAGCAGTTACATTTTTGTGAGAGACTTCAAAAATTTACATTTAAGCTGCTCACTATTATACCACTGTTATTGTGCCAGTGCTATAACAATTAAAGCATGACACAATCTGAATTAATAGCAAACGCTCTGTCATGTTTATCATTACTATTGCCTTTTATCTGTAAACTAGCTCAAGGCTTTTTTCATATACTTGCTTTTGTATTTAGTGGTCCCTGCAGCTGGGGACATAATGGACAATGATTCTTATGGGGTATTCTCAATCTTTAATGGATTTCTTGAAATTATTTTTGTGCTTTGGCTTTTATATATTGACTGGTAACTAATGTCAAGCATGGTGGCAAGTACGCTTCCAACGTATCATTTAGTTTTATTTCCTGGGGTCAAATGGGCTTAGTTTTCATGTCTCCATGGCCTTTTCGAGAACATAATGTTATAATATGGATATATGTTTACACTATAATAATTACCACTATTCAGTATAAAATTGCTCTTCACACAGCATGCTGTAAACATAATTCATATGTTTCATTGTTTTTTAATTGCACTGAAATAAATAAGTCTGACCATATCAATTCTAGTGATAAAAACTGGAGAGAGTGGCATGACGGTGTTTAGACTTCTTACCAAAGAAAATCGATGGGCCTGGGTACAGGCAAATGCACGCCTTGTCTACAAAAATGGAAGACCGGATTACATCATAGCAACACAGAGGCCTTTGACGTAAGTAGTTATATAATGACAGTATCATTTAAAATTTTCCCAGTCATAATTTGAATTGTAGATCTTAAGCAAGGGTTTGGCAGGGGAGGTTTGTTCAGTTTGAAATGAAGTGTCCTCTGTCCTGAAGCAGAAGGCTTTATTGTAATCATTCTAAATGTGTTGAAAACAATCATTGCACTACTTCCTTTCTTGATAAATTCCTCTCTTGATTGTCTGAATCTGTATGTAATGCTGATCATGACAGATGCCATTGAGGCTCCAGGTACAACAGTACTTCAACCCGACCTTTAATTTTCACCCTATCTAAGCTGGGGAAAAGAAGATACCCAACTGCAGCTGCATAGACATAACAATTACCTATAGGGATTAGCCTCACAGTACAGTACTAACTGTATTTTTAACATCATTCATAGAAACTCATTACTTCCTCCTGGAAAGTGAGGGGAAAATAACAATTCAATACTGAATTATTCATACATCTAGCCAATCAATAACAATTTATTTGCCAGAATATTGTGCACTAATGTTCATTCTCAAATCATAGTATTATAGAAAAAACATGGCATATGTTATTATGTAAATATAATATTTGGAAATGTACAGTGGCATTACAGTTAATCTCTGTTTCATAATCTGTTATTCATTTTACCCACTGAAGTTGAGTTTTAGTTGACTTTTTTTAATGTTTCAATTGCAAGAGACAAAAGTAGCACTAAACATTTGCTGTAATTAGTGTAGCATTCCAGTTACTGTACCATATGTGTGTTTTAATTTCAGAGATGAAGAAGGTGCAGAGCATCTACGGAAGCGAAACATGAAGTTGCCATTTATGTTTGCCACTGGTGAGGCTGTGTTGTATGAGGTAACTTTCCCAGTGCCTAGCCTAATGGATCCTTCTCAGGCAAAGATGAAAAGTGCCAGTGGGAAAGGAGCTGCTGCCAAAGCTACACTACACAAAGAATCTGTTGATCCCAAATCACTGCTGGGTGCCATGCTAAGGCAAGATGAGTCTGTGTATCTCTGCCCTCCAGCATCAAATAAGCTTTCCTTTGAGAGAAGCTTCTTTACAGATGCCAGGGACGAATTGGGTAATGTTATCAGCAGCAGCTGGCAGGATAATCTCTTACCAGTTGGAAATAACATCCTGAAGCAGGAGCTAACTGAGTGCCCCCAAGAAAGCAACTTCATACTGCCTGAAGATGGTGCAGAGCTCTTTCAAGATAACAAAAACAGTGATTTGTACAGCATCATGAAAAGTCTGGGTATTGATTTTGAAGATATAAAATGCATTCAGCAGGACGAGGAGTTTTTAAAAACAGAATTTTCTGGTGTGGATGATATTGGAGACATGGACATAACTGATGAAATCCTGACGTATGTTCAAGATTCCCTAAATAATAAAGCTGACTTCTTATATTCAGGTTGCCATCAGCAACAGCCCATGGTTCAGAATGCCAGCTGCTTGGTACAGCAAGAGTTTGACCAGCAACAACTTCATCAGCACCAGAAACAAATGGTAGAACAGCATCAGCAGCAACTGTGTCAGAAAATGAAGCACATGCAGGTCAATGGGATGTTCTCAAATTGGAATTCTGCCAGTAGTGTACCTCTTGGCTGTTCACAACAGCCAGAGCAATATGCATTTTCTGGCACCCATGGAACTACACAAGAGTGCACTTACAAATCGGAAGTCAACGTTGCACCTTATGCATGTAGACAAGAGTTTATTCCTTACAAGCAACCCACAGACATGGTGCCACAGCTTTCTAATTTTACTCAAATAGACTTCCCTGTAGGAAGCTTTGATGGATCAACCTATCCTGCTTCTTCCAGCTTGGAAGGTTTTCTCAATTGTTTGCAGCACATCCCTGAGAATCAAGGGTGTGGAATAAATTCTGAACCAGTTATGCTGACTCCTCAAACATGTTATGCAGGTGCTGTGTCTATGTACCAGTGCCCACCAGAAACTCAACCCAACTGTATGGATCAAATGCAGTATAATCCTATGATGGCAAGTCAACAAGCATTGTTACACAAGGTATGGGAAATGGTGTTTTAAATTCCCTTAATTTTCTGATTGTTTTTAGCAGGGAACTAGATGATTTATAAGATATAGAATCTATTAAATCACTGGGTTTGAAACTCTCAGAGATTAGGAATGAATGAAAGCTACTATATCATATGTTCATTAGCATGATTTGCACTTGTACACATTGTACCTGGTACCAATTCCTTATCCACATCACAGGAACCGTCCCAACTGACATCTCAGTTGGAAGTATTAAGGGGAAACCTCACTTAACCATCTTCTTATACCTGGAATTAGGTTTGAGGGAAACTGGCAGAGTAGCAGAAGTTGAGGCTTCCCCTGCAAAATAGCTATAAGAAAATAAGATCACTATCAACACAGTTACCTGGCAAATTTTGTTCTCATGAAATGCCCCTTAAATCCTTAGACATCCGTAGCACGTATGAAAAAGGTTATATTATCAGTATTTGAATTAACTGTTCAGATTAAAATTAAAATTTAAAGGTGATATTAATATATTTCAGTGTCATATAAAATGTGTATGGATCATGGATTGCTGTCCTCCTTCACATGTGAACGTATTGTAAATACATTTTCAAGCTGTGTAAAAGTACACATTTACTTAAGATGAGAATCTGGTATATATGTGGCCTATGCTTTACACGTGAAATATTTTAAGAATTAAGTTTTATAAATATGTTTTATGTTTATAAAAATCCAAGTAGTCTATTAATCACAGTTGACATCAATGTTAAGGACTCTAAGTAAATTAGGCACATACTCAAAAACAAAACGTAACTATTCCATTAATGGCACTGAATATGATAATACATGAGGTTCAAAGCAGAACATGAACATCACTGATATTAAGATGCTGCCCCTAAAATGCAATTTTGTTTCTGGTTCTGAGCAAACAGATTTAGATGAAGCAACTTCCAAAAAATTAAACTAATGTGAAAAGTTGATTAAAATCTGACTATAGTGCAGCAGACATATTTGACATTTATGGTACTTGCATGCAGCAGTTTATAGATATGCCGAGGCAGCCAGGGCAAAGCGCAAATGGCAACTTCTGGTTCATGACCAAACGTGAATGTGAAGCTGCTGGCTGCAGTCACTTTTTTCACTCTTCCCCATTGCCTCACTAGTTATGTCACTTCTTGCAGTCAAAACAAAAAAGTGAATACAGATTTAAAATAGTTGTCTTGTTTTAAATATTTCAGATTTGCATGGTCACTACCTAAAGTGTTTCATAATCAAAGTAGAATAATATGGACAGTAGAAAAGAACAAAATTCATTTATTCCCTTTCTTGAAGATACTTTGGCAGAATTCAGTGAGTAAGTTGATGCAGCATTTGGTTGCACTATGCCTGAATCCAGCCAGTGGTATTAATCCTTCAGAGTCCCAGGTACTAAGCCTGGAAAACATCCCCTGGCCCATCTAGGTTTATTCCCATGAGAAGCATCCCTATGCAGCATTTTCCTTTACACAAAATCCATACCTGTATAGTACCGCTTTCTTATACAGTTCTAATACTGGTACATGAATTATTCCATTCTCTACTTCATGTAATAACAGTTTACATTTTCATTTTTTATGTGTAGGCTGTTCATTTCTCACAGTATAACTTTTAACCACTTAAATTATTCCCCCTTGTTTGTTCATATTGAGTAGTTTTACCTCTTTCGTGTTTCATGGCAGAATACCATACTGGGTTCTCATAGTACTAACACAGTGTCATGTTATGCACCGTTATAGAAATAGTGCCACTAGCCTGGTTGTTACAACAAATTCACATAGTACATTTCGTGATGTGGCATCTTTACTTGTTTATTGGAAGGCAGATCCAGTGTCTTCAGCCTCTACAGGTCCATGCACCACAGAACCGAATTTAGGTACCAGGACAGTAAACTCTATAGAAGGTTTTAAGGTAGCACTACATAAAGAACAAGATGCATTGCCGGCCAGGCAATGACAGGGTGGGACCATTTTATGGACTTTCTGAAGAGGGCTGTATAATTAACTGCCTCCCTGTGCTACTTGGGCTAATGGAGCACCAAATTTCTTGATGAGGCAGCAGAGTAATTATGACCCTGGTTCTGCCAGTAGACACAATTGGCCATATACACAGGAACTCGAAAGACTGGAACTTGTGGGAACACACAGGAGTGGGATTTTTGCTACAAACAACTGTTTTTGGTTTTTCATTTTATTTTTATATTGAAAACTATTCACACACAAAATGAAACATGTGTCCATTTTATACTTTGATCAAATAGACCATATCCACTTTGATCTATATTTGTTTGCATAGAAAAAACTTAATGCTTTATGTATTAAAAATAATGCTACTAGCTGTGAAAAGGGTTAAACTATCATGTTCTGATTTTTTTTGTTTTTGTTTTTTTTTGTTTTCATAATATATTTTTTACATCAGAGGAGATGTAGAACAATCAGGATAAACCCAGCTTTAAATATATTTGTATCATGGAGACTAGATTTCTTGCCATCAAAGAGCAATTTTAAATAATTGTGTTTGCATGAGACAAATAGGAAATAAAGGCATAGTTTGTACACTTGAAGCAGTAATTATAAAAAATATATTGCAAACCAAAACTATAAAGGTAAATTAAATATATAAGATACGTTCACTGTAGAGAGGAAAAGAATTGATTCATAGTTTCATAGTTTCTAGGGTTGGAAGGGACCTAAACAGATCATCTAGTCCGACCCCCTGCCATGGCAGAAAAGAGTACTGGGGTCAAACAACCCCAGCAAGGTGTTCATCTAACCTCCTCTTAAAAACCCCCAGGGTAGGAGCCTGCACCACATCCCTTGGAAGTTGGTTCCAGACCCTAGCC
>NW_017728886.1:53424588-53455011 GCF_001723895.1 Crocodylus porosus
GAACGGGGTGAGAGACAGTGTCAAAAGCCTTCCGGAAGTCCAGGAAGACTATGTCCACTGCTACCCCTGCATCTAATGATTTGGTGATCTGATCGTAAAAGGCCACCAGGTTGGTCTAACAGGACCTGCCACTGATAAACCCATGCTGGTTGCCCCTAAGCATGCAGTCCCCTGCTGGCCCCTCATGTATGTGTGCCAGAATAATTTTCTCGAACAGCTTAGGATCGAGGTAAGACTAACTGGCCTGTAGTTTCCCGGGTCATCCCTCCTCCCTTTTTTTGATTGTTAAAGTAAAGCAGGTAAAATTCATCTGAGGTTGAGAGTCATGGTTGTTGTTTTTTTGTTTTGTTTTTTTTTTATCCTTCCATGCTTATATTACTCATGGATTATAAGGCAAAAGAGAAGTCTGATTAGCTCTTGCACAACCATAGAGCTTCCTTTATTACTGTTTGAACCAAAATATATGTTTACAAAAAGTTGCGTCCTAACTTTTGATAGTGGTTCCAGAAGTTATGTCTGATCAGTACCGCTTTGGTTGTCTCTTCTTCATCTTTCTCCACCCAAACTAGTTATTTTTACCTGTTCAGATAAATCTGACAGACCTGTCCAAACATGGAAAATTAATCACATCAACAGAGAAACATAAAGGAAAATACCGAGGAAAAGGAAAGTGACCCAGGAGAATTTTCCCTTCTCTAGCTGGAATAATAGATCAATGGTATAAGTGCTCTCAAAAGGAATTGTCATTTTTTGCATTAAAAAGCTGAATCTGCAGCTGCTGTCTGTAGCCATTAGAATAAAAAATAAATGCAGACTTACCATCAAATCTCAATAACAGTCTTAGCTAAAAAAGCAATTTCCAAAGATCTGCCTAATTTGTATATTGAGTAGTTTATGGCTTTACTTAAAAGCTTATATGAGGCCTCTTTACAAAGAATTGAGGGGATTTTTTTATTTGTTTGCTTTATTTTCTTTCTATAAGTGAAGCACAGTTTTGTACAGGAAATATTCATCAGCTGATTGACATAATCCCACAAGTAAAGTGTATTTAAAGATAAAATGCATTTCAGCAATTTTCAAGACTGATGACAGCCATTTGGTTTATTTGGCTTTGTCAGATAGATATGGTCATTATTCATTCAAGGAAAACTCCGGTTTTTAGTCGGTGTAGCAAATTCCAGTTTACAAAGTGGACTGACTGTGTGGCTATAGGAGTACTGTAGAAGCTGAAAACAGTCACCTGCACTCAGCATGTGGTATTTAGCTGGATTTTAATTGTAGCATTCTTGATGAGGAAATTTGAGGTGGACTGTGCATTCCACAAGTGAAAATTACACTACGAATCCAATCTGTAGGAACATTCAGTATGCCTAATTCTTCACTTGTTAATTAGCAACAAATCTACCTTTGACTTCAGCAGGATTAGGATCCCCCAGTATTTTTGTATAACTTTTCACTTCTCTAAATGTTGCAGTGCTTTTTATTTCATTTGAGAGCAGGAATCAGGATTTTACCATTTGGTTTCTTAATGCAGTATGTTCAGTTGTAGAGAGTATTCACTGTCTCAAGGAGTTACTCTTGAGAAGATTTAAAGTGTATGGAAGGTTTTTCTTTTTTCCATTAAAAATATGGCATTGCCATTCATATATTTATAGAAAAAGGAAGAACTCTTTAAGTGTCTTTTAACTAAAAAAAAAAAAAAAAAAGGCTCCCAGAGTACCTTGGAGAAAAGGGATTTGATTTCAGAATTATTCATGAGTGGCACCCACCAATCAACTACCATTTGACAGTATTTGAATACTTCAAAAGTTTAATCAAGTCTTCAGCATCAGAACTAATTTTAGAATTGCTAAATGGCTCTTTCATTTGTGGAATATGAATTAAATACAATAGTCACTATTAGACTCAAGTATTTAGAGTCCTAAGTAACTCTTTGAAGGGTTACTCATCAGGAATTCCAGTTTTGTGTAGTACTTACCTTAACCTTGTTTTCCTGTATACCTCAGCTCTTAGCAATAATAATCTTTGCAGTTTTAGGATTACAGATCTTTAATGCTATCTGTGTGAATCTCAAAGCATATCATAGGCATGGTGACCATAATATTTTTAAGGAAATCTGGGACACTGTGCACCAGACAGGAGAAGCAGTACCCAGACCAGCCTGCCCCACCTCCAGCTCAGGAGGACAAAGGGCACCAGAATACAAGGTCGCCCAGTGCTATACGCACACTCATAGCAGTGCTTTCGCCCCAGCCCCAGGCAAGAGAAGCAGTGCCCAGCCCAGTACACCCCTGCCTCCAGCTGCTGCTCAGAAAGAGCCAGGCCAGGGAGTGCAGGCAGGGTGGTGCCAATCCAGGACTTTTGTTTCCATTTTCACCAACTGGACAAAGTGCCAGGACAGCCTACAAAATTTTGGATTGTCCTGGCCACACCCGGATGTATGGTCACCTTAGTCATAGGGGTTTCTTTAAAGACAGGTATTGCTTTATACTAACCACTGTAATATTTTTTTCCAGTTCCAAAACGGTTTCAATGGAGGAAATTTAAATGAAGCATATCCCCCTCAATTAAATGTGATCAGTAACACACAGACTACTGCGCATCTTCAACCTCTTCATCATCCCACAGAACCCAGGCCCTTCTCAGACTTGGCATCCAATGAATTTATGTAATTTAGAGCTAATTGACCTATTTGTTGTTTTGTATTGGTGGAAGATTGAATTGTGAAGAAGAACGTCATCAGGCTAAAGAAGTTGGGCTTTAAAGATTAAAATACATATTGAGAGGTTGTGGTTGGTTGCACTATCTGCCACTTGGATAGGTAATCCAAGACCTACCATTCTGAGGGTGGGAATTAGAATTATAATTTGTCTAGAAGTGAACATGCACTGATTTCCATCAGACTGAAAATGTGTGTTACAATATGGATTACATATGTAGGACGTACTACATCATGTTGTAGAACATAAGATAAGGCAAATGGTTTTATTGTTGAGAAAAAAATTGGGCACTTTGACAATGTTATTTGTAATGGCAAGGAGAAAACCTTTTCACACTTGAATTTTTTTCAGACTTCATTTTAAAAAAGTTTAAAAAGCTCTAAATCTACAAGCATCAAAAGCAGTTACTTTTATTGCATACTAAGCGCTTTAATTGCTTATTTGATATTTTAACTTCTTTTGGTTTAGGTCTCCAGTTCTAGCACTTTAATAAATGCATAATTCAAGGGTATGATATGCAGTTTTAGGTTTTATATAAAACAGATCCATTGCATTCCTTTACTGTCAACCTCAAGTGCCTCACAACTTGGCTACCTTGTTTCTCAAAGGAGCTTGTTTCTGAAAAATATTCACCATAAATTAATTAGCCATATTCCATGAACTTTTAGGTAACACCTACAGTGCTACTTGCTGCTTGTTTTTTTCCCAATACATCTTTTAGTAAATTCAACTTAAGTTTGTGTCTGCAGAAGTTTTAAACTGTTATCTAGAGTTTTTAATGTTCTGAATTGAGTCCATCTAAGGGTTCCTTATTCTATGTTATCATTTTGCTTTTCTTCAGGTAAACAGGGTTAGAAAAGAAGCAGATTTTGGGGAGGGAGGGAACTATGGGTTCAAAGGTGGGGGATGATTTCTCAGGATTAGTTTTAGAATATTAATGCTGAAAAACATGTGCCTTATCTTGTGTTAAAACACTTAAAATGTTCTTTACAAATAATGCAAAGCTGCTCTATGCAAATACTTTTCATTAAAATGGATATTAAAAAGGGTTACATTTTAAATCAAGGGAAAGGAACTCTTAATAGCAAACAATAGTGAGGCTTACTTTTGTGTTTAAAAAAAAAAATGTACTCCACGTCACATTTTGATTGGCTGCAATTTTTAACCGTCTCAGTGGGGAAGAGGTCTGCTGTTTTAATGTCCCTGATAAATTGCACTCTTAGAGAGAGAGAAGCTATCCTTTTTATGTATGTAAACTCATTTTTAAAGTTCTTTGTGCAAAATACATAATCAAAAATATTTTAGTTCAGATTTTAGTGAGATATCCTTGTAATTAAAGGATTTTTGTAATTTTTGTTTTCAAAAAAGCAGAAAACTTTTTTTATCTGAGGATTGTTAGAGTTGTAGACACCAATGTTTGGTGCAAAATACTAGTCTAAGTGAGATATAAAAATGTGTATATGTTCAAATTATTGCATACTCGAGTGCTGTATAGTTCATATATAACAAAGATGTCTTTTGTAAAATATTTTAAACCAGTTAATTTTAAAGTGTTACATCATTATATATAAAGAAAAAAATGTTTATTAAGTTTGGTATGTATAATATAAATGGTATTGTAAACGGTTTGTTAAAAAGGAGAAAAAGAGCTCCATCTAGGTTGGTGTTCATATTGTTTAATACAAGGACAGTAACTGAAAATTTGAAATCATTCTTCTTTAAAATAGACTTTCCATGAGGGAAAATGTATTTAATGTGATCTGCTAGACCAAATTTCAGTTTGTCATAGAATTTTCAGGTGTAAGACTTTACCAGTTCTTTTACTCAGTGTTACTAAATGTGAAATTTCTTCAGAGAAATAACTGTATTAATAAACAGCTGTTATTCAGGAAAACCCATTAAGTGGCTTATAACATGAGATTCAATTCCTTAAAATGTGTCAGACTTCTTGTTTTCAGTAAAAGACATCACTAGAAGTTTTGAACTAGCACCTGGACCCATATCATATTTTAACATTTGAGTTTTTTATTTATTTAAGGTCTTGTTTTAAACTAGTATATGAAGCATCTTCTAGTCAGTGTGCCATTTAAGAGTGGATTTGATGATTATATAAATACTGTAAAACTAAAAGGTTCAAAGGGATAATGTAGATTTTACATCAATAGAAATATTTTGTTTATCAGTTTAGTTAAACCAAATACTTGTTGTCCTATCACTAAGTGCCAAGGAAGCAGTACTACTAGTTTACTGCCTTACTGCAAACAAGTTAGGTTTGTTATATGCATAATATCAGCTTATTTTCTGTGTTACCTACGCCTACAACAAAACTGCGATTACTGGTGCACTCTTGATCTGCACCAAACCATTGTTAAAGTGCACAGGCATTTTTACTGTGTTTTTAGCCCTCCAGCTCTGTTATAAGTAAGATTATAACTCAGTGTTAATCAGTATTACTATCCAGTTTTGTAAAAGTTTTCCGAATTTGTTTTTTTCTGTCCTGTTCTTATCTGTAATTTGCTATGCCTGCAAATGTCATGCAATACATTTCTTGTGCTAGAGTATGGCTTTGTAGTGCTCTTGCTGAATTTCAGGAAAGTTTGTAAAACAAAATATATGGTAATAAAATAATCACTTGAATGTAGCTGACATGCATTCTTTCATGACAAAAATGTTATTTCGCTATAGCAGTGTAAATATAAAAAAGGCAGCACAAAGAAAGAAAGAATGAATGCTTCTTGTAAGACTGGGTGCTTGTCACCAAATATATATTTTATAAACTATTGGTATTTGCATCGTTATGAGCTTTAGAATTTCCCAAGTGTTAAATGCTAACACAGGTAGACAGTTTGGTGCAGCATGTGCATCTGTATTTGCATCTGAAATGTACATATTTTTTGCCAAAGTAAAACAGAAAGAGGTAACTGGTTTAATCATTTAAATTTTAAAGTATTTAAATGTAAATAGCAGTTAACTTAATGGTTGAAGTTCAGTCAGACAGAGTAGGCAGCTTGAGTATGCATGTCTTTGTGCTGTCATCATTCCACTGCATGTTAAGCTGTGAAAGATTCCCCTAGCCATTGAAGAGTTTATTGGTACGGTACAATATTTTCATTCATGCTCTTTGGCAGCATGGCATATACAGGTACAAGATACAAGAGTAGATTTTAAGCAATATATCATAGGTTTAACAGTTGGTAGGAGTGATGTATGCATAGAGGCATTAAAAAAATGCACGCTGGGCAAACCCTCCTTACTCTTAGGTTTGAGTTCCATTCCATTTTTTGGCTACTGAAGCCCATATCCAGAAGCCAAAAAAATGCTGAATTCAGCAGCAAAATATAAGTCAGTTCTCCCCCCACAAGCAACAGAAACCTCACTGCAGCTCTACAACTATTCCCAGAATGCCTTGCACTGGGCTTCTGCTTCCTGAAGCCATAAAGTTCTGGCAGAGCAAGACAAGGCAGGAAACAGCCAGGTAGGCTGTAGTGAGTAGCCCCAGGGTGAAGCATTCTTCCCCACCCACCCTGGTGCCCCTCCCCTTGGACCATGCACCCTGCTTGCCCACTCTGTTATGCTGCTGAGTATGCCCATCTCCTGCACCAAACACCTAATTAAGTCCACTCAGAGGCATAGGTGTCACACCAGCTACACAACCCTCCCTTGCCAGCCTGTCCCCAAGATACAGCTCACTTCTAAGTTGTCTAATCCTGTGTTTCACACAGAGAAAAGAAACATTAAGTGAGACATTGAGTCTCTAAAGACTTCAAGCCTCCCATTACAGTCCACCAGCAAAATTCCAGGCCTCACCTTGGGGTGAAAGTGGCCATCATGACAAACACTGTTTTGTATCTCTTTAATTCTGACTCTCTTGTAGTTCAACTCTCAATGAGATGGCCTCAGTGCTGAAGCTTAGTTGTGATATACCTGCCAACCTCACTTCTCATGTGAGTTCAGTGCACAATAAAGTGCTTGCAAATTCAGACCTTGACTTTATTTCCAATGTCTTCTATGATCGGAGACAGGTTGAGGTTAGATCATACTGTTGGCCTCTGCCAGCAACCCATCAATATGATAGATGTACAGCTTGAAAACCCAGATTTTCCAGTGATGGGTTGGCCCAAACCTTCTGATAGGTCAGTGATTTAGCAGCTGTCTTACAGGAATTAATACCAAATTGCCAGCTTCAAACTGGCTCATGCTTTTTTGAAAGTACACTCGCTAACCCTGTGTACCATACCAAAGCCAACACTTCTCTTAGATTTCTCCAAACAATGTGCACTGCTAGTACTGGGAGATGATGGAAAAAACCTAAATAATATTCATGATTATATCCCGCACTGTTCCTTATACATGACAAACAGCTATGCACATTGCATGCCTTAGGTAGCATATTCCCAACCCAGTAGTTTAGACGCACACCTCCATTCATTCATGACATCGAAGCAGGTCACCATATTAACACTCTAGAACACACTTCCTATAGGTGGGAAATAGTTCTCAATTTCTGTAGTATCAGCCCAATACCATGATGCTGTTTGATTTTATAGACAATTATAGACAAATGCAAAATAGCCTCTCCAAGGATGCCAGCCTCCATTCAGGTCCAATGCTCACCACTGAATTGCTGGAAACTCTAGACTTGATTCTCCACTAGTATATCTGAACCAGTTTTCAGGTCTAATAGTCATCTGATCCTTCCATCAACAAACTACTGCTCTGATTATTCAACACCCAATATATCCTCCATCTCTTGGACTTTTCCATAGTAATAAATAAGGCCGGGCCACTCAGGAATGCAACCAACTGCCAAGTTCAAAATACCACCTCCTGAGGCACAACTGAGAATATGAAATTTATGATGGCCAAGTTCATTTGTAATTCCTGCAAAGTAATCTTGAATGCCTCAACCTCCTAGCTAGCTCCCATACACCTGCCCGTTTAACAGTGAGTAGGGATCTGAATCTAATGCTCCAGACAGACTAGGCAACTCATTTTTTTTCTGGCAGTACTCCTAAGCTACGAGCCAATTTTCGAAGAGCACAAGAGGCTTGTTTCCTTCCCTGAATGCTCCCTTGCTACAAATAAAAATGTATACAATGCCCCACTGTCTGTAAGTTGGCAACCCAATCTGCATACCACTCTTGACTTTGACCCTATACTGAACCTTCAGAGCCTGAGCACACACACAAACATAAATGGGTTTGGCCATCAAAATTAAAAAAACCCAGCAAATTAAAGCCAGAAGGCTATGTGAACCTAAATGACATACAGTCTTTAATCCTCCTATGCTTACAGTAAGGTGCAGGAAGAAGAGTGAGAGCTTTGTTTCAGTTCTTCTCTGCATTCACTTAGTGCTGAAGGTCTGTTTGCTCCGGACAGACCTCATGCCCTGCTTGGCTAGTTAATCAAGCAACACTGCCAACACCCTAGTTACCCAATATCAGGGTGTCCAGGGATTCAGATTCCCGCATGTTCAGCACGCTGTTCATGGGAATTTACCTCCGGCCTACGTGCCACAAAGACGTTATCTTAGCTCTTTAAGATAGCCCTCTGTTCCTTAGCTAGGAACTAATTTTTTTTCTCTACCTCACTTCTTTGTGGACTGTAAACCAGGGTGTCTCCCCAGCATTCAGGATCACACTAGAGTCATTAGTTTGGAGGCTTCAAAGTACATCTCTAGGGCTTTTCTAACTTCAAGTAAGAAACGCATGTTGTACACGGCTCCTTAACTTCCCTTTACCACTTTGGGGTGGTTCTTAACTTTGACAGAATTCATATGAGCCTCTAGTTACCCAATAAGGTGAGAGAGTGAGCTAGCTTGTTCACTGAGCTTGGGCTCCCACACCATGGTGATTTGAGTAGGCCTGTCCAACTCGTACCACACTACTCCCTCCTCTCAGTAGTCATGCAAGTGAAGCAACTACCTCACTGAAGATTAACTGGGGACAACCACCTGAAATATTCCCCCTTAAATGGCCTTGGCCCCTTCCTCCTCTGAGTTGGATCAAAGTGTTTACTCTGTAACATTGTGCTTTCTTAGAGCTGCAGATCATTTCTCCTACTAAAGGAAACCATACTTTTTTTACTGTTGGTGTTACAACTTTTACAGTATCTTCTCGGAGACAAATGTCCTTCAGCAAAATTTTTAGTTTATTTTCCTGACCTCTCTCCCTGAAACACAAGAAGTTTAATCTCCACTGAAAAGGGGAATTATTAGAATGAAGGAAAAGCAAGCAGAAAGAGATCTGACCAACCCACAGTCTCTGAGTGAGGTGTCACTCACAATTCTATTTCCTAGATTCCACAGACATTGTGGCTGGACGGGACCTTGCAAGATCATCGGGCCCAGCCCCCTGCCTAAAGGGCAGGCAGTCAGTCAGCAGGGGTCAAATAATCCCAGCAAGATAAGCATCCAAGTGTTTCTTAAAGGAATCCAGAGTAGATGCCTGCACCACCTCTGGGGAAAGTCTATTCCAGGCCCTGGGGACTTGGACAGTAAAGAAGTTTTTCCTTTTGTCTAGCCTAAAACAGTCTTCCAAGGGTTTGTGACTGTTGGACCTAGTCTTCCCATAGGGTGCCCTGGTGAACAGATGTTCTCCCTGTTTCCAGTGCACACCCCCTATATACTTATAGGCTGCCACCTATAAATATATAATTATGCCCCAGTCTGTTGCCAGACCGTCTAGAAGTTCTTCATTCTACAGCAACATCACAGTCCCTAGATGGCTTCTTCTGGACTCTGGTCAGCCAGCCCATTCTCTTGCATGCTTTCTCTTTTTCTCTACTTTCTTGCTTTCTCCTCTCTATATGCAGATGGAATGCTCTTCTTTCTTATTTTTCCCCCTCTAAATTCATAGGTGGAGTGTGGCTCCAATCTCTTTAGTCCCTATCTAATATATTGTATACTTTAAGCCTCCCTGCAAATGCCCCATTTACAGATGCTTTTTTTTTTACAAATCTTCTGTTATACCAGTTATATACTGTAGCCACTACACTTTACAAACCTGAATTAAGGTCAAGAACCCTAACCTCTCCCAGCTACTGTAATTGTGCCTCTGTAGCCTTAGGCCTACAATCATTCATCTGAAAAACTCCAACTAAGAAGATGGGAAAGAAAAACTTTAATTTCTATGGAAGAGCGGCAAAGCAATTTATACAGAAGAGGCAGAGCCTTTTAGTTAAGAGACTGTTGGCACCTGAGCCTAGCAGAACAAGGACTTTTCCCATCTACCTCATCTGTAAGGTGCAGTCTAACAGATGTTCTCAGGATACACCTACTAGGTCAAGCCGTGCAAAGATCACATGAAGAGGAGAGAACCTTTAATAGCCCAGTCATCTGAGACCTACCTGGATTGTAAAAGGTAAGTAGTCAGGAAGGCATCTGTTGGTCTCCTGATAGAGAACAATGAAATAGAATTGTGCCAAGTGAGGCATCAGCTCACTGAACATTTGTGAGTGTGGTGGTAGAGTCCAATTCTTGAATAACGGTCCCTTTTGCACTTATCACATTTGACGGTCCTATCTAACAATCCTGAATGTGGTGCAGGGTTCTTCCTGAGGTTTCTTTTTTCCTCTGCATGTTGGACTCTTCTTTCCTCAAAAGCCTTCATTCCATACTTAATATACGGTTTCCAATTGCTTTGATCCTCAGGTATCTTCTCCGAGTCATTTTGCTCAATGTTCATTGCCTTCATATCTCTCTTGCAAACATCTTTGTAGCAAAGATAAGAACATCCATGTAGTCTTCTTCCTGTAAATAGATATCCATATAAGAAATCCTTGGGTATTCCTGGCTATCATCCAGTCTCCACATATGACCAAGCTATTGAAGTCAGCACTGACTTTGAGGAGAATGAATGCACATTCCACAATCTCACCATCGGAAACTGTCCCACCAGAAAACTCCTAGAATGTGGCAAAGGCAACATCAGTAGAAGCTGCTGAGGTACTTTTCTTGAACAAAGTATGTGGCCCAGGATTCACAGCCATACAAAAGGGTGTTCGTGACAAAGTGTGATATACCTTGGATCTTGGCCTTAATCAGTTTATTGTTCCACGCTTATTTGCCCAGCATGCTCATGATACTTGATTTTTTGCCAGTACGGGTATTCAGTTCAGCCTCAGGTAACAGGTTGTTGGTAATAATGGAGTCAAGGTATGTAAAACTACTAACAAAATTCAATATGTTTCACCTCTTGTGATCACTGGTGATAAATCAATGTTTTGGCCCATAACATTGGTTTTCTTGATGTAACTGTAAAAACCAAACCAAGGCAGGCATAAGCAAGGTGACTGATGAGGCTTTGAGGGTCACTCTTTCTGGGCTATCAGTGCAGTGCCATGAGCAAATAGCATCTGCACTTTAGCCTTCACTTTATTCAAAGCATGTGAGTTTGAATAATTTGCCACCTGAGTATGTATGCAGATAAATTCCTTCAGTGGCAGTCCCAAAAGTGTACATCAGAAGAATAGAAAAGATAAAAGACTTATTTTTAGAGCACTCCTCCATTTGATTTGAAGCAGGGATTTGAAACCAGATTTTGTACCTAAGCTAGAGAGCTCTCACAGCCAAGATTTTCTCAGTTTCTCTTGATGATGTTATCTCACTTTGTATAAATACATATTCATTGAACAACACAGAGAAAACGACTCTATACCCTAGTGGTTGGCACACCGGCTTAGGAGAAAATGGTTGCAGGTCCTAGTCCAATGAATATTTTATACAGTGTGGAAGGACTTCACCAGCAGATGAGAGAGACTTACCACAGAGCATCTTGCTATCCTGGTGGTTACAATACTCTTTGTTGCTCCCCTTGGCTCATTATTCCTTCCTCTACTATGGAGGAAAGAAAGCAGCCTTATAGCATCTAGTTATGGGCCTTTTTAGTGTATAGAAGGGACCTAGCTTGTACATCCACCCTCAGATTTACAGAAAATAAGGGGACATTGTGTACAGCTGAGACAGGCGCTGAAAAAATCCTATTGGCCATCCCTGTTTGGTAATAGCTGTTAAATGCTGATGAGGCCTCCTATTGGGCATTGACAGATGTGGGAGAAAAAAAGTGTGCTTTACCGGAGGAGGCAGACCCAGTTCTGCAGCATCTGTATAGATTGGGCACTTCAGCAGGGCTTTTTGGTTTAATCAGGTATTAGATAAAAGCTCCAGAAAGGCCCCACTAAACCTATACAATCTATAGAGGCATTAGGCAAACCAGGTCCAACTAACACAATGCCTCTTCTGGGCATGGGCTGGGCTCAGCACAGGGGCACACAGAGTTTAAAGTAAAGCACCAGAGGTTTTTGACATCTGTAAGCAGCCATTATGGTTTCTGCATATCACTGTTTCCATGTCCACATCAATACTATCATTAGGACAAAGTCGGGCTCATTGTTATTCAGTGTATGAATGTAAATGCAGAGAAAGATCATAGGAGAGTCCATCATTGTGGAAGACAGATTGGTGGGTTGCTCTGTCAAAGCTGGAAAATTATGGAACAACTGAGAACCAAATTGAGACTTGGGAAGTCTATAGTAGGTGGCATTGGACGCATAGGGACAAACCACATTAAAGCAGGATCTGATAATGATGATCAATATGCCAAAGAAAGTCATAAGTCGACTGTGATAAGTCTAAACCTCTAAAGTCTTAGAGAAGCTTATGACATTTCATTCTGTTTCTGAAATCCATGTACACTGAGTTCTTGTCAGCCCATGAACTTGTATGCACTTATCTTTCTAACTGACATCTACCCACATTTTTAACAGTACTTAAAAAACATTTAAAAGGAAATTCCCAAACCAGAAAAAGAAAAAAAACTATAGACTTTAAAATTTCTAGGTAAAATCAGTATTATAGAACAACATATGAAGAGGGTTGTAGTTAATAACAGCTAAGGACTGAAAATACGAAAGTGATTACTTAAAAAAAAAATCATTAATACAAGTGTAAATCATGTTCCCATTCAAATTCATATCACAAAAACTACTTGGACTTGGAGTTATACAAACATACAAAACTAGAATATCTAATGTTTCTTCCTATACACAGAAAAGAAACAGATACTTAGATTCAGATCTGGATCCAAAACAAATCAAAACTCAGTGGGGTATTGAAATAAATAGAGCCAATTGCTTACTATTGGTAAAACCAGGAGGAAAAGTTGTAATGTGGATTCAGATCCAGCAAGCCCATTTATTTTTAAGAAGGGGCACATTAGATGTAAAGTTATATCTAAAATGGGCTCATCCTCGATAATTCTCATAACTGCCTTCCAGAAATCAGATAATGTACTTAAATCTCCTCCTCACACATTCTAAATGAATAAAACTTTTTTAATTAACCAAGTAGACAGACACTAGGGCTGTGTGAAGCTTCAGGTGGTGATTCTATTTGGAGGCGATTTGGCCCAAGTCAGTGACCAAACCTGCGAATCTGAATCGAATCAAGGAACCAATTAAAAGGTCTGAATAAAGTCAAAGCTCTCCGAATCATTGGAAAAGATGATTCGGACAGTCCCTCGTGGCTGCAGCAGGTAGCTACAGCCAGATTTGGAGCTGGTAAGTACTAGGAACGGGGTGGGGGGAAGAGGGGGAGACTATGGGGGGACCCCTGCCAGCCCCCAGCCCCTGCCAGCTCTCCCTGCTCCCCCAGCCCCCCCCATGGCTGCCCCGCGTGTCCCAGCTCCAGCCCTTTGAGAAAAAGAAAAGAAAAGCAAGAAAAGCCCCGGGACTCACCACTCCTGCAGCAGCCTCAGGGCTTCAGGGGGCTTGTGCAGAACCCCCCACATGGCGCAGGGCAAGGGGGGGGGGGGGGCAGTAGGGATCAACCCCACTGGCAGGAGTGGTAATTGAGGGATTTTTCTGTTGTTTTTTTTTTTTTCTTAAACGGCCAGAGTCATGGCAGGCAGGGCAGCCATGGGGGGTTGGCAGGCTCATGCAGAGCTCCCCATGCAGTGTGGAGCAATGAGGGCAGCAGGGATCACCACCCATCCCCCAGCTGGCAGCACCCGGTGACCCGGGGCTTTTTTTTTTTTTCAAAGTGCCGAGAGCTGGGGCTGGCAGGGCAGGCATTGCTGAATCAATTCGGGGCAGTGATTCAAATCACCAAATCGAATCACTGTCCTCTGAATCGGCCAAATCCAAATCCAAACTGAATACTAGCTGCTTCGCACAGGCCTAACAGACACTACACATTTGGGTTTGTTTCCAACATTGTTTTGTAATTAAGACACCTGAATACAATTAAGACACCTTTTTGCTTGGAATGGCTAAAGCCTGCTCTGAATATATATGTAAATGACTACATTTTTCTAAGCCCTCATCATGATTTATTTAAGCATTTATTTCAGCATGGGGGATTTAAATATGGCATAGGGCTCCTGAGCTCCATATCAACTAATCAACAGATTAGTGGGCTGGGTAAACTGTTTGTTTCTTTGAGGAGAAAGGTAACCAAGTATCTTGCTTAGCTCTTAAATATACTCCAGCTAAAACACTGTGAAGACAGGGACCCTACAGAGCTCAATGTGCAAAGATGTCTCAGGGTTATAAGTAAGACACTAGACAGGGACTCAAGAGAGTCTGCCTCTACCACACTCTTCCTGTGTGATGCTGGACAAGTTACTGAGGGCTAGAGCTATAAAGGAGACCTCATCATACAACCATAGCAACTACCTTTAAGCGTCTTGTGCCTATTACAATCAGTACCCCTTCATGATGCCTTGGAAGGGTTCCTTACAACTGGCAATCACGAAAGCCAGAACACGTGAGAGGAGAACCAATCGCAGGAAACAGAGGTAAAGAGTATATTTTAAGCTCACCTCTCTCAGAGATTTGGGCACATTCTGGTATCTATGTGCAGTGCAGTCTCTAATCAGGATTCACAACTGTGACCCTTCTGCTGAAGATGAGTGGCTATAACAGCCCTTTCTTATGAAAAGGAAGAAGGGTACCGTTTGAAGGTTGGGTGACCTAAAGGGACCACCTAAAAAGCCTAGAATGCTTTCTATCCAGTGCTATCTCCAGAAGATCTTTAGCATAAAGTGGGAGGATCTTCTCACAAATGCCAGCGTCCTCACCAATGCTAACACCACCAGTATGGAAGTATTGATTATTCAACATCAGCTGCAGTGTGTGTGCATGCCTGATGTATGCTCACCAAAACAACTGCTATAGTCCCAACTCAGGCAAGGACAAAGGACATGTGGGACCCAGAGGAAATGCTTCAGTGATACCCTCAAGGTGAACATTAAGAAGTGTGGCATTGACAACTGAAATTGGGAAAAACTAGCCCTGGACAAGGCTATATGGTGATGCCTTGTGAGAGAAGGTACATTTCACTTTGAGGAAAATTGTCTCACCCCAGAGACAGAAAAACAACAGAAACAGAAGGAAAGGAAACAAGACCAAGAAATCCATGGCCCAACCTTCCCCTTTACCACCTGTGGCACATGCCAGAGAGTCTGCAGCTCTAAAATCAACCTTCTCAGCCATCAACTAGTTCATTTACAACCTTTTACTAGGCCCAGGGAGTAATCATATTCAACAGTGAAGGATTGCCACTGGCAATGACTCTTCTCCACTCAGAGGTTAGAACATACACCAAAGATATAGGACACCCAGCTTGCGCCTTTATCACTATCACTTCCTCTTGACAGGTTAAAAAGTGCTGACACAGGCATCTAACTACAGGAAAAAAGTCCAAGGCTGTGAATACCTATTGCTTCTGAATCACAGCATTCATTAATGTATCACAATTGTGTGATAAATAGAAGAGGAGTCCCAGGAATAGTTATAATGTGATACTTAACCTAGCTAGGCCTTGTGAGTACTTCATTTTGAACAGTACATTTTAGGATAAAATTGCTTGTCACTCAGTATTTAAAGACATGAATAAAATGCTCTTTCATAGCCACATTAGCAACCAGCTTCCTTGCTAGTTGTAATTGGAAACCAGATATACTCTTTTATTTACAAAATAAAATAGGCGGTATGTGGTTTTGTTGTAGATTGCTATAATACTGTTGAAGGGTCCCATTGCTGCTCTCTAATTTATGATGAGCTATAATCTAGGCATATTTGTGCCTAGTACCAAAAGAAAATTGAGCACTAGAAGAATGAGAAACTCTTTATCATCATGAATGAATTTTCTGAGCATGCATATTTTGGAACAAATTATTCACATATAGACCTTTGGGGTAATGCGAGGTGGGCACGCTTGAGGGGAGGGACAGAATCCAGCTAGATCTAGACAGGTTACAGAGGTGGGTAGATAAGAATAGGATGGAATTCAATGCAGACAAGTGCAAGGTACTGCATCTAGGGAGAAGGAACCAGCAACACACCTATAGGCTGGGGAACACCCTTCTTGTCAACACAGTGGCAGAAAAGGATCTTGGAGTCATTGTTGACTCCAGGATGAACATGAGCCACCAATGAGAGAAAGTGGTCAGTAGGGCTAACCACACTTTGTCATGCATCTACAGATGCATCACAAGCAGGTCCAGGGAGATGATCCTTCTCCTCTGTGCAACATTGGTCAGGCTGCAGTTGGAGTACTGCATCCAGTTCTGGGCGCCGCACTTCAAGAGGGATGTGGCTAGCATTGAGAGGGTCCAGAGGAGGGCCACTCATATGGTCAAGTGACAGCAGGCCAGGCCCTACGAAGACAGGCTAAAGGGCCTGAACCTATTCAGCCTCCACAAGAGAAGACTGATAGGGGATCTGGTGGCCATTTACAAACTCACCAGGAGGGACCAGTGGGAACTTGGGGAGGCTCTGTTCCCCCGGGCACCGCCCAGGGTTACTAGGAATAATGGCCACAAACTGTTAGAAAGAAAGTTCAGGCTGGATATCAGAAGACTACTTTACAGTTAGGACTGTCAGGCTCTGGAACGGGCTCCCAAGTGAAGTGGTGCTCTCTCCTACCTTGGGGGTCTTCAAGAGGAGGCTGGACAGATATTTGGCTGGGGTGATATGACCTCTGCACCCATTCCTGGCCAGGGCAGGGGGTCAAATGATTTGTTTAGGTCCCTTCCGACCCTATACTATAGATCATGTTTGCAGCTATCCTCAAGATACTCATATGGCAGTCACCCTGAAGCCTTCACTTGTTTCCACTATTATTTTATATTGTAAACAAACTTTTAAAGTAAGAAGGTGGTTAAGGATTGGTACAGATGGCCAAAGGAGGATGTGGAATCTTTATCCTTAGTAATTTTTAAGATCAAGTTAGACGAACACTTGTCTAGAATAGTTTACATAGGAATAATCCTACCACTTGGGGGTCCCTTCCAGCCCAATTTTTCTAGGATTTCTAAATTGTTTAGTATCTTTTATGGAATCTTCAAGCAAAACCTGCATTTACTGCTTCTAAGCATTTCTGGCAATACTGAGTCGAAATCTTACAGCACAGCACAACACATTTAATATAGCTATATTTATAATATGTGAATTCTTTTTATAAATATTTATATTATTTAATGTAATATAAGCTATAATATGCCACATATGTGAGTGTATATACACACACATACATATGCATACATTATATAATTTTATATTATATATTTTATTTATATAAAGGTAATATATTTTAATGTTTATATATCATTTATCAAATATCTGCATATATTTACCCTCTGACTTTCTGTCCTCCTCTCTATCCCTAACTACTTCCTAATCCTGACTCTTCTTCCTCATTGTAGAGGCCCAATCACAATGGGTTTACCTTAGTCTGAACAGTAAGAAATTTGGCTTGTCAAATATGGTATGTTAACTTAAAATTGGTCTAGCTAACTTAGAATATACATGCCTAGGGAAAGCGATCATTTTTCCTAACCACATAGAAACATGCATATAATGTTTTAAAAAATAATTGTACCAAGCTCTTCACTGTCATCTAAAAATAGTCAGTCTACAACACTCTGTTTCACCTCTCTGCCTCTGTTGCTCACTGCCTTTCCAGATTAAATAGCTGGAGCTTTGGGACACAGCACGTTTTTCATCAGTGTATAGGGGGAGGGGGAGGGCAAGCTCTTGTTTTCTAAGTCCATTTAAAAATTAAATCTAGTGTAAGTCCTGAAAGCACTGATTGTTTATTGGTTTTCTTATAAAGGTTATGGCCTTTATGGGGAACACAGAAAACGAGACAGAAAATGCAGTAATCACTGATAGATCTCCTTTTTCATTATCCACCTGCTAAGATACAGTCCTTTACAATGATGGCATGTATCTTTTTTTATAAGTTACAACTTGCAGCTTGAAGTGGCCATAGTCAATATACAGTCTTTTGCCTTCTATAATCTGAGAATCTTTAGAAGATGCTCTTGTGGAAGTTGGTAAAGACTGTAACAGTTCATTTTTTAAAAAGCTGCTATTTGCAATCGCTTTTTCTTCAATATTTAGATGGCAGCTGAATGAATACCTGTGCTGCACTAATGGGATTTGCCTGTTACTACAGAAATTTTAAATCTCTACTGCAGCAGTGACCTATATAATTAGTTTATTGGTAATATTTTATCCTTCTTACACAGGGAATGTCACAATCCATTTTGATCTCTATTTCGGAAGATGAGCAGTGACTATTGAAAAGATCTCTCTATAGTGGAGGGAGAAAATTTCTTACTAGATATAACATTAGATACACCTCTTTTCTATATCTTACGAACTATCACATTTAAAGACCGCGATTAATGTGGCAGATAAAGTGCTACATTTCACTTCCATGCTATAAATTTCACAGTTACATAAATAAACTTTAGTATTCTGGCCTCTTAGATATATCTTCTCTGCCCTACCAATGGCATGGTTGTTTCCATAGTAACTAATGTACTTCAGAGGTGAAAAGTTGAGGGAGGCTAAAAATGAAAACCCCATTATATTGTACTATATGAAAAAGTTGAGACTGTTCAGTAATGTAAGGGGAAACTTGATATGTTTACTTGTAATTAGAAAAGCAGTCAATTCTATCAAGCATCCCAAAAAACATAAGTAGAGGTGGCAAACAGGGAGTGGGGCAGGGAGAAAAATGTAATTAAAATGTTTATTTTTAATTTATTTATTTTTCCATGTTAACAGTGCTTTTGTGCCTGTTTCCTATAAATCATCCATTGAGTTTCATTTGCAAAATATATCTGAGGGAACATCTCCATCACTGGTATCAATGTCACACGTGCAGGTATTTACAAAATCTTTTGTAAACTTTTGCAATTATATATTTAAATAAATATATCACAAAGGCTTTTAAGCTCATCCAGTAAGAGAAGAAAAATCTGATACATTTTCCCCATCATCATTAAGCAATTTAGTCTGCATTCTGAACCTCTGTGCTCAGTTCAGAGCATAAAAACATCAAGATGCTCACCTGGTAAACTCAATTTGCTTCCTGCATAAGAATAATATTCAAGGAAAAGCCATGAACTGCCAGCTTTTCATTCCTCTCTGCCTATAGCAATAACATTTCTTTATGTCAACCCACACATTGCTAGTGGGTGGGTGACAAGCACAATTTTAAGGTTCTTTTTTCAAAAGGAAATAAGCAATGAGTCAACCTGCTGTGATAAGCAGCCAGCCTAAATGTGCTGTTATGCACATAAAATTGCCATTGAGGAAATACAAAGTTCAAGTACTGCAATTCTGTTCTTGTTTTAATCATCTTGTTTTGTATACTTGTTTGTTTTGTATTGTTTCTTTGCTTTGGCTGAGAGGAGAACTAAATGAAATCTCACGTGGAGAGAATGAGAACTCTGTTGGGAAATGGTCAAAAAGAGAGAAATGATTGTTCTGGTACCTCAGGATGTGGGCAACAAGATTCTTCTTGCTCCATTTTTAGCACAAGTTCACCATCAAGCCACTTCAGATCTAGTCAGGCACTGCAAACACCGCGCCATGTAATGCTAAATGTCTGTGATGCTAACCAAATGGTAAAACCCCCAGCTCACTTCTTGAATTGTAACCTTCATATATAATTTACACTCTGGCCTCCTATGCACCATGGGCACTTTTACACGTCCTCTGATGTGTTCTGATTAATTGAGTCTGCTGGTGCGTTCTAATCAAAATGCTCCCGTGTGCTATGGCATCTCATGTTTCAAAATAGTGGCTCATAAAGCGAGCTTTAGTTAAAGTACCCCTGCCACCATTTTGAAATGCAGGACACTGAATACACAAGATGCTGAAGGTGTTTTAATTATAGCAGCTTCTGAGAGCCACTCTATTTACAACACCCTCCCATCCCGTGCTCCCACACACACCTGGGCACATGTATAAGCACCTCATGTGATTCAAGAAGAGACTATCCCACATTCCAAGTGCATTTGATAACTGGATGTTATAAATACAAGCAAGTGTTTATAACATCTAGTTTTCTCTAAAATATATAGTTTCAAGCTTGTGCCTGAACAAGTCATAGAGGAAGGAAATCACTGAAAAGAACACTTTTGAGATAAGCTGTGCTCTTGAGAGCAACATACAATTCTACACAACATACAATATTTGGATGCTGTCTTCAACTTGGGGTTACATGGCCATTAGGTATCCACCTAATCAACTTCTGAACCGATGCAATATTCCACCAATCCATCTCACATCTCTCAAAACAGGACTTTTAGTCTGCTCTTGGGGAAGTAGTCTGAAGTAATCTTACTGGCCATCTCAAAACCCTTGTGGACAGCGCTGCACCTACACAGGACAGTGCATGATCACCAGGGATCCTGGTTTTCCATTTGCTATGGAAAAATGCAAATTGTATCTTTCAACAGAGAAAAACATGGATTTTCTCCTTTAAAGGAGAAAATCACGTATTTCCCCTTTAAACGAAAAAAATGCAAGAAACCATATGCTTCCCTTGCAGGCTGATGCAACTGATAACACCTTGAGAGTACAGCTATTCTCAGTCAAATTCTTGAAAAACTTGCTCTGAAACCTAATGTTGAGCCCAACACATTTCCTTACACTTCATACTTTGACCTCCTTTGTGTTCACTGGTAACATACCATAGTTTCTCACATATAACACACCCCATAACATAATAATCACCTTGTTTTCAAAAGATCCTTCCTTGTAGTAAGTAACGGAGCAGCAGCTGCTAGGAGCAGAGCCTACTCATTTTCTGTTCTTTGGTTAGGTGCAGATTTCACCTTTGCTTTTACCCCGCCAGCAGAATTTATTCTTGCCATATTTCTTGCATGGCAATGTGCATTGTTATTTTTAGCAACCGATTTCAGGGGGAAAGTGCATATTTTATGTCAGAAAATATGATAATAAAAATGAATGTCCCCTGCTTGGTACAACCCTGTACTAAAATCACTGGACATTAATGTACACAAAGTATCATTAATAGGAAGTGTGTTCCATTCTCTCTGAAAGTTCCAGTGAATTATCTTTGCCTTATGGAAAAGGCTGTTTTCTTAGCTCTTCAATAACACATTTATATACTCAATTTTCCGATTTGTTTAGCATCGGAAGACTTGTTTCTATCAGCAACCTGGCATATCATTTACCTTACTTTACCTAAATCTAAGCAAATGTAAAACCCACAAATATTTATGCTTTAAGTTTGTTCTTGAAAACCTCTAAATAAACCTAAAACCCACTAATATTTATTCTTTTAATTTGTTTTTGAAAATCTGTCAGGCATGATTTTTTCCATAAAGTTGTGGATAACATGCATTCTGGTAGGAGAAGCATGGATCTACATACCACAGCCTGAAGAACCCATACAATTAAGAGCAGTATCTCTTTCAGCTATATTATGGTATCTTAAATAGAGGAAAATATCCCAATTAAATTGTTAATTGTTCAATGGTTGCTGCAGATAAACAAAGGTCAATATAGCAGCTAAATTAAATTTAAAATGTCTGGAACACTTCTGAAATATGGGCTCACTTCTATTTCTATTCTCTCCTCTATTTAGTAACTTATAACATGTTACTATTACAGCAGTTGTTATACTCTTTTTATCAAAAGTTATTTTAAGAAAGGATCTGAGTACATTATTGTTATGCTGACCAGAACTGTAATGAAATCAACATACTCTTTACTGTAGGCATAATGTAAAGCAGATGGTTTTTTCCAGCCAATGAGTACATTAAAATCCAAACTACAATACAATGTATATAGTGCTTCTAGATTAAAGCTCTTGCATGCCAGATTTATAGCTTTGATTCACTCTGAATTTAGCGCTTAGTAGGATTTATTTCAGTGATTCTACCCTGAGGCCAGAATGAATCAGCTTTTATCTAGGATGATCATATATTGCCTAAGCCTTGCAGTTTTTCTTTTAATACACATGTAACTTTAACCTACCATTACATATATCTGAAACATATAACAAAGTGAGCTCTCACCCAACACTGTAGCCAAGCAGAGTCCATTAAGGTTTGAGATAGAGTTTATGTTTAGGGTGATCTAAATAATGCTTTTAATGCGTGTCTTTTCATTTTCCTCCTTGTAATAGAGTCAGCTTTTTATGATCAGATTTACTCTCCTATAAACTTAGAACTTGCTCACAGACACCAAAAGGACATAATTCCAAGCTCCAGTTTTCAGTTTAAAGAGTAATATCTTAATAGCAAAGCAATTTTAGCATGGAATTTAATGGTGTAAGACTGGCCCTTTAATCTCTCCTACTTTTTCTCCTGTTTGTATGGTAACTTTTCAGAAATGCTTGTTCTTGAATCTGGCTTCATTTCTTAAACTGCTTTATTTTTCATGCATTTAACTAGGTTTTCTTTCATGAAAAGTGTGTAACCTAAATTATAAATGAATATTGTTATTTTCCAAATGGTTCAAAACATAGTATGTACCTCATGGAACAGGTGAACAGTTCTTTTTCTTCAATGGACTACTTTTGCACTGCTCTGATAGGGCCAAGGCAGAGAAATGTCCTCTAAATCTCCTGCCAGTAAAGTAATCCTCCATAGCCAGATCTTTATGATTCCTTTCAGTCTCCAAGGCAGGGAGCGCATCAGAGATAAGGCTGGAAAGTGACCAGACAGCAATATGCACTGGCAAATATAAAATTTCTAGAGGATCAGATTCAAGCCGTGCTGGGACATCATGCAGAAAACAGACCCTGTTTGCTGCTTTCCCCTTCCTGTTTCCCCCCACAGTTATCTTTTCCCATTCATAAACACTCAGAGATCTTTAAGAATATGGAATCTAAAATAAAACAGAATTTGCCCAGCCCAAACACACCACATTTGTGAGGTGGTTGAGTCCACTGTCTCCACTCCTTTATTAGCTGGCTTGCTGTTCTGAACTTCCACTAACCAGACCACTTCACAAAGTCAGTGCTGCTTACTCAGCTCTCACAAACACAATCCTAAGGAAGCGTTGCTGGTAGCAATAAGCTGCTGTAAGACCAAGAAGCTCTAGTAGCTCAAAAAGCAGCCCTTCAGATTTATTTGATGAAGCTAGCCCTTGTTTTCCTAACCAGGGCCTAAATTCAGTGTGTTTCAATATCCCCAGACTATACCTTTCTTAATTTCTCCCTACAATCATAAATACACATGCATACATCCATGATGTATAATCATTTTCAAAAAAAAGCAAAACACAATTTTTAACTGTATCACATAATACTCTGTACAACGAGTCTGAGCAACATTATAATATATGTAAATTAAGGCTTCCAGTGCCATTTTTCCTCTTTCTCTTTCTTACAGGGAGAGCAGAGAGTCATTTTCCCCCTCAAGCGTTCTAGCTATGAGGCTTATAGGAAGGTCAAAACTTAATTAGCTGTAGCAATGAAAGAAGAATGAATCTCTTTCATTCAAAATTCTCATATTAGCCTTTTTTCTGACCAGTCTAAATCCAGAAGTAGCCGACATAAATGGCTTAATAAGTAAGTGTGAGATACAAGATGAGGAATCGAAAACCAACCAGCAGAAACAGTGCAAGAAAAGAGGGTCTTCCTGCTCCCTCCTGTTTTCAAGTTAAATCCATTTAGTAACTTGTAAATTGTATGCTCTTTTTATGACACTTTTTAATTCAGTGTATTATATCTCCTTGAGGTTGAAATGTATTAAGGATCTTAAGTGGACAGATAAAATAAGACATAGGCCTTTTGAAATAATGGTTCATTTTAAAAGCAAATGTGTTGCTATTAAAATGTGCCTAATCGAATAGTAAGGGAGCTGGAAATCCTTTCACTGTTGGACACTGCCACAGAAAGCTTCCTTACAACTCCAATGTTACTGAAATTGAGCCTGAAAGATACTGTATATATTTATGAATGAGGAGCACCTGGTTCCTATGCAGAGGGTTTCTCTGACAAGAGATTTATTTTGTTACATGGAACTGGACTGAAACCACCAGTTGGGTTCCCTTTGAAAATAGACTTCAAACCATCTTTATCAAAGATTATAGAAACCTGGTAGGATATTACTGACCTGTGCCCTTCAAACTAGCTATGCAGAGATGAAAGAGTCCTTTTCCTAGTACTTTACGATCTTTTTCAACTTTAGACTGAAATGCAGTACTTTTAAATCACAGCATTGTTACAACTTGTTCACCTACCCCAATTAATGCAATAAGAATGCTTCAAGACAGCAGAATATTTAATCATTACTTCATTTTAACTACTGTATATTAAATTACTGTATTGCAGGAGACTTCCAGTTTTGTAATGAATAGCTTATTGTTCTGCATTACTTTAACTATGACTGCCTTATATTTTTCCCTATGTTTTCTCCTTGTGCTAGAGTCGTATTTTTGTGACTAAGAGGAATTTTAAACCTCCATGAAGCTATATTTTCCCTTCAATTAATAGAATTACCATATGTCCGGGTTTACCCAGACATATCCTCTTTTTAGTTCTTCCCATCTCTGTCCAAGCGTTTTTTTTAAAAAATACCAGCAAATATTTGGGATTTTGCTCTGCCTCTGCTTTCCCAGCACTTCTTGGCTAGTCCCAGCAAGAAGCCGCTTGGGCTTGATGGTAAAGGGAGCGGGGGCAGAGCCATCATATGCAACTGCATGTGGCCCTGGCAGCTGGAGTTAAGTCTGCTGTGGGGGGCGGAGGTTGGAGGGCCGGGACTTGGGAGGCATATGTGAGCGTATATCCATGTGTGTGTGTGCGTGCGTGCGTGCATGTGCACACGCCTGCTGGGGCTGCAGCAGGGTGTGGAGCTGGGGAAGGTGCCTGCCCCTTCAGCGAGGGAAGGGAGTGGGGGTGGTTCTTCCAAGGCAGCAGGGAGCTGCATGGGAGCAGGGCTCCAGGAGGGCAGGGGACTGTGGGTCAGGAGTGAGTGGCACTGGCAGGGCTGGGTGGGGCTGCAGGTTGGGAGTGAGGAACACCAGCAGGGGATGAGAGTCAGGAGTGAGGGGCACCAGGAGGGCAGGGGACTGTAGGTTGAGAGTGGAGGGCACAGGTAGGGCCAAGGGACTGTGGATCAGGAGTGAGGAGTATCATCAGGGACTGGGGGGCGCTGCAGGTTGGCCATGAGGGGCAGGGGTGAGGCATAGGCATATCAATGCCCCCCCCCCACAATCATATACCCTCCTAGGAGTCCTTTTTTTCTAGACTCGAAATATGGTAACACTATAATGGAGTAATAATACATAGGATAAATTATGTCTGGCCTTGTACTAATAAATACTATGTCAAGTTAAAAAGACATCATGATTTTAGTTACGGAAGCATTGTATTTCAAGTGCAGGTTCCATTTCATTATGAAAGAGAGGGGGAATTCCATTTTTCTCTAAAGTTTTATTTGAAATGGTTTCAGATTTAATAAGGGTGTTGGTGTTATGCCCTCTGGCCCCCTACACCTTTAGTTATTCACTTCTATACAAATTATTTTCAGACAAAGGAAGTAGTTAAAGAAATCACAGATCTGTTTCAATAGAATGTATTCTAAATAGCTTTTCTTCTTCCATCACTCTATGGCTAATGTGAAGGAATAATTGCCACTCGTTTGTCCACATCAAAGGCTGTAAGTTAGGTAGTAGAGGTGATTCAGATTGCCACCATGAACATCTGAGAGTAGCCTAGCATTCAGCTATGTTTACAACATAAACACTGTTTATATGGCTAATTTGTAGACTTTTCAGGAGTGCTCCTGGGTTTTCTCTAGATGCCATATAATTATATCATTTTTAAAAAATACAGTGTCTGTTATGGGACAGGGGCATGAAAAAAAGTTATACTTGCAGAAGCCACTTTTTAAGATAGTATTACCATGCCCCATATATATTGAGCATGAATCTGTCTTACAGCAATGTAAATCAGGAACAATATAATTGAACTTGATGGAATTACATGGGAATAAACCCAGCAGAATTAAGGCCAATGCTATTTCTTTTGCCAACATCATTATTCTGTAAACTGGTTTGAGAACCATTTTAATGGGGTTAATTTTCATTTTATACCATTGGACAGTAAATCTAGTGGTTTGAGGGACAGCAATGTTTCATTAGAAAATATGCTGTGGTTTAGTGATAAGTTAATGTACTTTTTGTTGCTGTTGTTGTTTTCATTGTGTATGATTTGTCAAGTATGTGTAACCTGGGTGGTACTCCAAAAGGTACCCCCTCTCCAACTGAAGGGATCAAAGCAGGTCCACAAGTGCTGTGGGAGGTGTAGGGACTCTCCCCCCTGTATAGAGCAGAGCCAGACCACCAATGGGGACTTAACCATATATCTTTTAATAATGGGAACATAATAGGCATAAATCAGAGGGTATAGTGGACACTACAATGCCCACAGGATTCAACAGAGGTTAGACACTTACAATCATTGACAAAACAGGGTTAACAAAATATAAAACAAACAGCAGAACAAATGATACAGGTTGGTGAAAGATAAAAAGACACAAAATGCAAAATGTCAAATGACAAGGAAGTATAGGGCCTTGGTTCCTGGAGGGGGAGAAAACACAATGTCTCTTTCCACTGCAAGAAGATTTACTTCTTGTTAACTCACTCAGCCCAAGTCACCTCAGCTGGAACTTGAACTCACATCTCCCATGTGGTAGGCAGGAACATGGCCATACAGCCATCACTGGTGGCACTGCTCCAGCCTGCTAGGGGTCTTGACCTTCCCGGAGCCTCACGTTGCACTGCCTGGCCTCTGATTGGAGGAGCTGGAAGCAGAGCTGGGAACCTCTCAGGTTGCTGCTCAGATCCTGGCTGGAGTGGGGGAGCCTCTCATAGGGAATCCTGGAGCCTAGTGGGGGCCCCTCCTGCCAGCCGCACGCCACGCTGCTGAGCATCCCACTGCTGCCTGCAGGTCCTGCTCTTTCAGGCTCTTCCAGGGCACTGCTCCTGCCCCGCTGGCTCAGCTCTTTGAAGCTTCTTCCTTGTTGTCCCTTGCTGGTCTCTCCCTGAGTCAGCCCACGCTGCCCCTTTTATCCCACTCCAGGTGACCCAGGGGCCAATCAGGGGACATGGGGGGCATGAATTGCTGTGGCCTGATTAGTGCAGAAAGGGAATCCCAAGTCCTCTAATCATCTTTTACCCCTTCAAAACCTCTGGGCCAAATCATTACCAGATTGGTGAGGAAAGGGAATCCCAAATCCTCCAATCATCTTTTTCCCTTTCAAAACCCCTGGGCTAAGTCACTGCTAGCTACCCCGTCACATCTGTATCAGAATTACAGCCATGGTGGCTTAAATATTCATGAAAAAACAAAGACGGTTTAAAAAAAATAAAACCACATGTTCATTGCATGTACTTTGGATCTTTGCAACTGAAATGTGAACATTCTGATGTAAAAGGATTTTCAATTTGGAAACCGATTAAGAGCACCATTATGTTTACTGTAAATGCTAGAAAAATGCATAATTCCATGAAACTATATCATGTGTTGCACATGATACATACACCCATGATTCTCTTACATGTAAAAACCTTTAGGTTAGAAACACATCATCGAAAATCTGAACAAGATTCTGGAACCTGTAACTTGCATGTAACATCACACGCTGAGTAAGTTTTTCTCTGCTACTGCAGGTCTCAACCAGGCAGGCATTCTCAAAGCATGTGTAATACACATAAAGATAGACACAAAAAATGAAAGTGCAGCTTACAATTTCTTTAAAATGCATTTGCAAACAGGGCTGATGATCCCTTCTAACACTTTTGTATATCAGTCTAGTGGATAGAGAACTCACTGAAGAAGTGGGAAAGCTTTGAGAGGAGGGCACTGTAGCATCTGAGATACTAAATAGTATTTAAGCCTGGATCTCAGGCTACCGATACCATTTTGATAGAGGAGTCTAACTCAAGGAGAGAGGTGGAATTCCAGACACACACATTCACCCGACTGGCTTTATACATCACCTACATAGCTTGCTGGCTTGTGTATTGCAGCTAGAAAGTGCTTAAAGAAATCTAGTCAAAGTATAATTTGATTCATACCTCAATTTTGCTAGGAAAATGCACAGCACTGCTGTTACTAAGTACATGAGATTTCATAGGCAACAACTTACTTCATCAGATGTAGTATATCTGACAAAGTCCTAGCATTTGACAAAGCAGGTTGTTGCCTATAAAAAGTCATGCCTCTGAAACTGCTAGTTTCTAAGGTACGACACACTATTTTCCTGACTTCAGAATAACACAGATAACTATCTCTGTGCCTTTGAAAAGAAGAAATTCTGGATTCTGTTTCCAATGTTTTATAATGTATTTTACCCAATAACTACTCGCGCAAATTTATTAACAATCCCAGGGGAGTCAGACACTCTCTTACTTGCTCTCCTTCTGTTCCTTCACCTCTGAATGCCCAGTGGTCTAGCTTCAACAAGACTGGAGGGTGCCTAACCCTAGCTGGGTGGATAAGCCATTGCCCTGAGGAGATGTGGCTGAAAACTCCCTCAGGAGTAGGCCAATAATTCTGTCCCTAGCAAATGTCCTAACCATCTAGATACTGGGAAGAAGATGGATGGATCTTCCCTCAACACTGCTATTCAGTGGGGCCATAGCTTCAGGCAATTAAGTTTAAGCCTGGATTCTCAGGCTACCGATACCATTTTGATAGAGGAGTCTAACTCAAGGAGCGAGGTGGAATTCCAGACACACACATTCACCCGACTGGCTTTATACATCACCTACATAGCTTGCTGGCTTGTGTATTGCAGCCAGAAAGTGCTTAAAGAAATCTAGTCAAAGTATAATTTGATTCATACCTCAATTTTGCTAGGAAAATGCACAGCACTGCTGTTACTAAGTACTTTCTGACTGTGGGCCCCTCCTGCAGGGATATAGATTGTCGCCGTGTTGGTCTAAGGACATAGGCAGACAAGGTTCCTCTCCCCATGAGTGTGTGTGGGAAGCCTGGGTGTTTGTCCCAGAATTCTTGATTGCACTGGGGGGAGGGGAAGCAGCTAATAAAATGTTAGGCATTGCAGTTCCTCCCATTCAGTCACCTATGTTCTTCATTGCATCTATCCCTCAGCTAATTGTGCTGTCAGTTGGTAGGTGAATCAACCTCTTCAGGACTGCAGGGTAGCAGCTGGGCTCCAGATACCAGAGCTATGGTAGCTATGGCAACTTCAAAGGAGACCTTTATCAAGCGTCAAATTGTACCAATGCCATCATGGGGCAGGCCTGAGGCAGTGAAAATGAAGGTGGGTTTGTAAGCCCCTCCTACTCAAGCCACTGGCACTGTACACGCTTTTGACACTTCTGATTTTTTCCCCCTTTTTATCTCCTCTTTATAGATTGTAGTTAGCACGCCACTCTTGAGGTCATACTGACTTTGCACTCATGATAACTTTATCACACCTCAGGGTTACAGATAATGTAACAAAAGTTAGCAACACAGATTTATGTTATGGCAGCCATCCACCTATATCCACTAAATCTGTCAACATTGACTTGTGGAATGTCTCATTATTGAGCTAGTGCGTGCAATAGCTTTTTTCAATTATATAACTAAGTTCTTGATTTACCTTCTCACTTTTCACATCACTTTTTATCCAGGTATTACAACATGGATTTCTGTGTATTACATTACTACAGTATCTAATATAAGTACACCGTACTCCAGGTATCTACTGTAATTTTCAATTTCCTTCTGTTCTCAGATCTATTAGGTAGTAGTAATGCACAGGATTTAGTATAGCTTTCTTAGCGAACACTTTGGTGGGTTTCTGTTTATTTCTTTCCTGTACTTTCAGAAGAACAGCATTGCTATGATCTTATAAGAAAACTCTTTTATATGTTTTATGAGGTCACAGACATTTCTTGATAGAACTACTGCTCCTTTTATTTAGCGTGTGGCAGGCCAGTTGGGGGCGCTTCTGAGCCATCCACCTCACCGTGATCAACCAAAAACCAAGCTCCAAGTGTCTTCCTTGGGGCACCTATGACTGGCCAACCCCCTTCCTGGAGCACACCTGCAAGCCTGGGGTAACCACTACCACCACCAGGGGTCTGGCCAGTGTTCAGGCCCTGTGCCTCCCAGGGTATATAGGCCTTGTAGGCCTTGTGGGCAAGATCTTGGGGTGCTTCCTTTAACCTGAAGCAAAGAAAGTAGCCTCCCTTAGTTAGCTGAGCCAAGGGAATAAAAAGGCATGCCCAATTCCTCTTGAGCATGTACTACACAGCTTGTTAGAGTGGGTAGCTTTACTGAGTAAAGATGGTAGGCTTGGGGAGGGGTACAAGTCAGAGCCCAAAGGAAGGTAATCCCAACGAGGATCAAAGGGAGCAGGAGAGCACACAAGCCTCTGTGGCTCACCAAAAGAATCCGGGAATG